>NC_072373.2:96623611-96955833 GCF_028885625.2 Pongo pygmaeus | reverse complement strand
CAACCGATTCTGGAGATTAGTGTTTATTAGAAACAGCCTTTGTCATCCACGGGGCCCTTATGTCCAGGGCTGCTTCTGGGCTGTGGCAGCATCTGCCCGTCTTGCTCTGCGCAATTACTGGTGTTTTGTTATCTGATGACTGTTGAGTTCCTGGGCAGACTCTGCAAAAACCTGCCAAGTGATATAAATTTGTCAGTTTTCATTAATTTCTTTCAATGTTTGCTTTGTATAATTCAATATTATGTTCTTGTGTATATAAGGATAAGACTATTGCCAGGTGCAGTGGCTCACAACTGTAATCCCAGCACTTTGGGGGGCCGAGGCAGGTGGATCACTTGAGGTCAGGAGTTGGAGACCAGCCTGGCCAACATGATGAAACCCCATTTCTATTAAAAATACAAAAATTAGCTGGACGTAGTGGCGGGTGCCTGTAATCCCAGCTACTCAGAAGGCCGAGGCAGGAGAATCGCTTGAACCCAGGAGGAGGAGGTTGCAGTGAGCCAAGATGACACCATTGCACTCTAGCCTGGGCTGCAAGAGGAAAAGTCTGTCTCATAAAAAAAAAAAAAAAAATTTAAAAAAAAAAAACAAGAAAGAAAAGAAAAGATAAGACTATTGACTCTTGGTGACTTGCACACTAATCAATAAGAAATATTCTTCTTTTTCATTTAATCCATTTTCTTAGAATTCTTTGTTGTCTTGTATTAATATTGTTGTCCCTGATTCCTTTTGTATTGCATTTCTTCTCTTCCTTTTTTTTTCTAAACAATGATGATACATAACTCAAAATGAATCATAGACCTAAATGCAAAACACAATATTACAAAACTCCTAGATGGTAGCATAAGAGGAAATTTGATCATCTTGGTTTTGGTGATGACTTTTTAGATGCAACACCAAGGCACAATCCATGAAAGAAAGAATTCATAAGCTGGACTTCTTTAAAATTAAACATTTCTGATTTTTGAAAGATATTGTCAGGAGAATGAAAAGATAAGCCACAGACTGGGAGAAAATATTTACAAAAGACATATCAGACAAAGGAGTGTTATCCAAAACATACAAAGAACTCTTAAAACTCAACGATAAGAACACAAACCAAACAATTAGATAATGGGCCGAAGACCTTAACAGACATCTCATCAAAGAAGATACTGCAGGTGACAAATAAGCATATCAGAAGATGCTCCACATCATATGTCCTCAAGGAAATGCAAATTAAAACAACAATGAGATACCAGTACACACTTATGAGAATGGCCAAAATCTGGAACACTGACAACACCAAATGCTGAAGAAGGATGTAGAGCAACAGGAGCTCTCATTCATTGATGGCAGGAACACAAAATAGTGCAGCCACTTTGGAAGACATGTTGGTGCTTTCTTAAAAAACTAAACATACTCTTACCATAGGATCCAGAAATCACACTCTTCGGGATTTACCCAAAATAGTTGAAAACTTATGTCCACACAAAAACCTGCATACACATGTATATGACTATATTGCACAGTGGTGAAGTTCGGGCTTTTAATGTAGCCATCCTAAACAGCATGCATTGTACCCACTAAGAAATGTCTCATCCTTCACCCACCGCCTGACCTCTCGCCCTTCACAGTCTCCAGTGTCTATGATTCTACTCTCTCTCTCTACCTCCATCTGTGTGCATGATGTACCTCCCACTTACACATGAGGGTGCACAGTATTTGATTTCCTGTTTCTGAGTAATTTCACTTAAGATAATAGCCTCCAGTTCCATCCAGGTTGCTGCAAAAAGCATCATTTCATTCTTTTTATGGTTGAGTAGTAGTCCTCTCTCTCTCTCTCTCTCTCTGTGTGTGTGTGTGTGCGTGCGTGTGTGTGTGTGTGTGCGTGTGTGTGTGTGTGTGTGTATCTTTTGCCACTAAAAGTAATATTGCCATCATATGGGAAACTGGGAGAGGGAGAAACAGGTCCCCCTGGTTACATAAGAACTGACAGAGAAGGAAGTTGAAGAAAGATGATGGGTGGAGAAAATAGGTCCCACCTAGGGAGACATCACATCAGCTCTATGGAGCCCCAGAGTGCTTAAGGGGCTGGCACTAAATGAACCAGGACCTGTTGCGGCCTACAAGGAACATTGTAAGGGGGTAGCAGAAAAAGTCCATTTCAGTGATTCATCATCTCCCTTTCCTCACCATGTCCCAGGGATTCCCCTGCCTTCCCAACCCTCTGCCCCTACCTGGGTCAGCCTTTCCACAGCAGGTTAGGGCACATTATAGCCAAGGGCACAACTCCCATCTCCTACATAGTCTGTTTTGCATAGAAGGAGGAAAAACACTGAAGACTTTCTGGGAAGTTAGTGCCATGGGGCAGGAAAGAACTTTTCCCACTCCCTGCCTCCAGGCTCATTCCACGGGGATCACTCCACCACTAAACCTAGATAGTGAGGCCCCTGACACCAGTCCCGCCACCTAAATCCAGGGCTTCTGTGAGGGGCTGACCAATGGTTAGCAATGAATTAACCCTGCTTCCCTCCCTGGACTTTGAGTTCCCACAGGGCAGACCCTGATGCGACCCAAGACCTATAGCACAAGGGATAAGAGTAAGGATTTGATTCAGGCTTTTCTTTGTTCATGATGATTTGTTGTGTTTACTAGCTGAGTAAACTGGGAACATCTCAACTTCTCCTTTCTTAAAATAGAGATTGCAGCACCTGCCTCTTAGGACTATGAGGGGAGGGTTGAGGAGGAGGCAGGAGCAGCAGGTATCTTGATGTTTAGACATTAAAATGTTCACTAAGCAGTGGGGGTCACAGAACAGGCTGTCACAACAAATGTGTGGAAGGACTGGGAGAGAGAATAAACAAGACCATGCTGCCTTCGGGAGTCTGAAACTCCATCCTCTTTGGGTCCTGAGGCCCAGTGCTCTTTTGTCCCATTTCCTGACCTGCTACTACACATGTACCGCTGCCTTACCCTCAAATCAAGGTTGAGCCAGAGAAGACTCCAGGTGAGGTCTCTGGGGTGGGGTGGGACCTGGTGACCTGGGACCCTGGCCAGAAATCCTGAGCACAGCCTCCTGGGTGTGTCCCACCCACCTGATGTGGGGCAAGGCTCCAAGAAACAGATGACAGAGGTGCCCCAGGCCTCCCAGCCCCTGGGAAGAGCCAGGCTGAGCCTTGTAAAGGACTGCTCTTTGTCCAAACACACACATCTCACTCATCCTTCTCTTCGTGATGCTTCCCAGCTCTGGTAAGTCTCACTTGCCTCTTTGTGTTTTCTAGAAGTGCCCAGTGCCCAGCCTGCCACGCTGCCTGTAGGAGGCTAAAGGGCTGTGGACAAATACTCAAAAGCTGGGGTCTAAGCCAGCTCTGCCACTAGCTGGGCTGTGTGACCTTCACTCAAGCCCGAGAGCCCACATCTGTACAACCAGGTGGCTGGACCAAACCTGTCTATTGCCCCTTTGGAGTCTTCTGAGACTACTCCTGTGGAAATGTCCCCAGTGGGACCTGAGCACAGAACCCCTTTCCTTCCTGTCTTCTTCCTCCCTGGATTCATACTCCTTTTGGGATCCCCATTGCTGAATCCCTTCCCCAGCTCCACCCCCACAGAGGGAGGAGAGCTAAGGGGCCCCTGCGAATGCTTTGGAGGCTCTCCAAACCCCCAGGCCTGGGACCTGTAAATTCTCAGTCCATCTCTGGGCACAGGGCTTGGCCTCTGGCCTTGGCCTTAGCCTCAGATTCAAAAAGCTTTGAGTGGCTTCTCTTAGTCAGCTGCTGGCACGGAGCTTTCTCCTGCATTGAGAGGTGTTGGGGGTTTATTGTCAGATGCCCACATGCGTTAGCCAAGGTCCTTTTCTGGTTCTTTGGAAAGTGTAGGAAGTGAGAGCTGCACTGTCCTATTTTTCAGGCTTGGGGTGCAGGCCAGCCCAGACCGACTACTGGCTGGAAGATCTGCTTTGGGAAGTCAGACCTTTTTATTTAAACAGGGTCAACCCTTGGTGATTCGGAGGGTGCAGATAATTCCCAAGAGCAGACATGAAGCAACTCCCACCTCACTCCCACCCCATCCAGCAGCTTAAGAACCAGGGAGTTATTTCTGTTCCTTGTAACAGAGGCCATTCCTGTTTCTCATTCCCAAGGGAATGCAGGAAGGGCCCCCTGTGCTCAGGACAGGACTGTGTTTCCTGCTCACACTCACGTCCATGCTCACATGTGCACCTGGAGCCTGCACGCACAGTTTCATGCAGGGCTTGCACTTGAGTCAAGGTGGGGCCCACGGTGTCTGGTTCCTGAAGCAGCCCAGGAGGGTCAGACACCAGATCACCAAGGCCATTGTCCTGCCCCCATGACTCTCACCCTGACTGTGAAGCTAGAGGAGATGGATTTGGTGCTGTTTTAAGAGTGGGGTCTGCCATGTGCTGGCTGAGGCTGGGGGGTACCAGCTTAGTTCTTCCATGTGTTGCTGGCCCCCAACTCTCCCTGCTTCTCCCTCTCTGAAGCACTGCCCAGAGCTGGACTTCCGCCATCCACCTGCATCTCCTCTTGGCCCTGGCCAGGATGAGCTAGGTCTCAGACTTGGTCCTACCCTCTCATTTTTGAACAACTTATCCCATCACATTTAAAAAAAATCAAGTTCCTTCTGCTCCATCTTAGGGCTGTTTTTACTCTGTCCTCAGCCCTCCTTCTGACACCCCCACATAGAGACCTTAATTCAAACGAAGGTAAGAAATGATTGTCTTTATTTCCTGAAGCCTTTTTGAAAGCAAAGATGAGCAACACTCAAGCTGAGAGGTCCACAATAGGCATGATCGACATGTTTCACAAATACACCAGACGTGATGACAAGATTGACAAGCCAAGCCTGCTGACGATGATGAAGGAGAACTTCCCCAATTTCCTCAGTGCCTGTGTGAGTTAGGGTCTACTTTCTCTATGTTGATTGGACCCTGGCATGACTGAGGATACATATTGCTATGTGGCCTTGGACAGGTCACCCTCATCCTCTGATTAAAAAGTCTCCCATTTGCAAATAGAGCTTTATTGCTTGGATCATATGGGAATCTAAGGATGGTAGGTGAAAAAGTATGAAAATGGGAAAGAGTTATACAGATATAAAGGAGGTTATTAGATGGTCAGCAAAGTGTGCAGCTTGAGGGCAGTGCACAGTGCCCTCCCAGCGCCCACTGACCCTCTTTCTCTGAGACTGAAACTCACATGCTCAGGTCCTGCTTCCCAAAGGCCTCATATCAACATCCCTGAGATTACTGGGAAAGGACTAGAAGTTCCATTGCTAGTAGAAATCAATAGCCCTCTTTGAAATAAAGAAAACTCATTAGCAAATCTGAAAAAAGCTGTGGGCTACTAGGTACCAAACGGTCTAGATGACCAACAGCAGGGAACCCAGAAGATGAGTTTGGTGGAAAAGGAGAAGAAAGGAGAGGAGGTCAGAGAAAGAAGAGAACAAATCGTGAGGGCCAATTTTGAGGCCCTGGGGTAGAACTAAGGTAGGCAGTGCCCTTAAAGGCTGGGGACAGGCAAGAGTGAGGCTGGGGCAGGGGACTTCTCACCCCAAGGTCACTTAACAGAGCGCCTCGGGACAGGACCTGCCTCCCATCCTGAGGTGTGAGACAAAAAGTCTCTCTAGAGAACTCCAGTGATAACACTCACGTCCTCACCCTAACTTCACCCACTCACCCTGTGCTCTCAGCCCTACCACCACACCTGTGCAGATCTAGGCACTGGTCTCTGTCTCTGCCTCCTCCTCTCCCCTCCCAGTCCAAAACTTGTTTGTGATTGAATTTTTCTTGTTTGTACGTTTTTCTCTTCACAGGACAAAAAGGGCATACATTACATGGCCACTGTCTTTGAGAAAAAGGACAAGAATGAGGACAAGAAGATTGATTTTTCTGAGTTTCTGTCCTTGCTGGGAGACATAGCCACAGACTACCACAAGCAGAGCCATGGAGCAGCGCCCTGTTTCAGGGGAAGCCAGTGACCCAGCCCCACCAAGGGGCCTCCAGAGACCCCAGGAACAATAAAGTGTCTCTTCCCACCAGACACTTGCCTTATTTCCTTCTTCTCTTTGGTGACCTACATTGTCAAAACTACCAATTCCAGGTTAACTTTGTTGGAGAATTTCCCCCACCCCCATCCAGTGGGTCAACCAGGAGTAATGTCCCTCCAGCAACGTTCCCCCTGTGGCCTCCAGCAGAGCTGAGCTCCCTCTCACACAGGTCCTGGTGTCCGCCTCTGCCCCCGCTCCCTAAATGCAGCCACCATGGCAGGTTCCAGGTGGAAGTTGGTAGAAGGCCTCCGCCAGGTCACAGCAATTCCCCTCCTTGTCAAGGCATGGACCAGGGTCATTCAGACACATTCAGATACTACACTGAGGAGGAGCTGGCATCTCTCAGTGTGCTCCTGCCCTCCCACTCCCACCCCAGCTGTTCTCCAGGGCTTGGGGAAACAGAAACCACTCACATAGGGATTCCTGGATGGCATCAGGCTCAGGGCCCTTGTGGCTACGAATGGGAGGCTCAGCAGTGCCCTGAGGATGGGCTTCCTTGTCCTGTGGCCTGGGCTCCAAGGTCTGTGTCCTTTCCCTGTGCTGTGTGCTTGTGTGCATGTGCCTATGTTGATGACCCTATGGAAGTGAGAGGGAGTCACAGTGATGCTTAGCTGTCCTAAATGATGGTTTGCTCAATGCCAGGACGGGGTTTCCGGTGATGGATGAATATTCCAGATTTTAAGGAGCTCTAAGTGGTCCAGGATTCCAAGTAATGCGTCTGGCCGGAAAAAGGCAGCACCACGGAAATGCCCTAAGGACTGACACAGAGAGCTCATGTTGACTGTGATGAGAAATTGCAGCATCTCTATCTGGCAGATAATGGAGTAGTTTGTTATTGGTAGTCTACTCCAGGCCAGGCAGTGTGCTATGAGCTGAGGATGCAGAAACAAGCAGGACACAGTGCTGTCCTAGCAGGGCACTGGCGGGTCTCTCCATGCAGGCCACAACACAGGGTCAGTGTTCACCTGGGGTCACTTCCAGGCCATGTTCTGTGCAGCTGCCCTTAGTATTCTTCCTTGAGGCTCACATCATCTGTCCCTATCACTCTTACTAACCTGGTCAGTCTCCAGCTAACCTCTCAATCAGGCAAACATTCTTCTTGGAGGAATCAGGCAACTATCTCAAAAATTCTCTTTCCATCCCACCAGCAGAAGTGTGTAAGATGGGCTATTTGTTCTTCTGAATGACTGCTCCACTCCACACTCACACCTCTGTTCACAGACCAGCATCTCCTCTCCTCATCAGGAATCTTCCTTCCTGAACATATTCTGCACCTCGTCAGCCTTCAGGACTGATCTGCCATTTTCACCTCTAAATCCCCATGTCAGACCATTAGTTTTCTTCTCTCTCCTTCTCTCCATTTCTCATTCTCATTCCACCTGTTCTTGGAACTCACAGAGACCTGCAGTCCCTGGGCTTTCATTTTCTCCTCCCAGCCCCCTGCTGCCTTCTCTATGCAGCCTGCCCTCCATCATCCACCCCAGAATTGCTCTCTTTCCTCTCTTAGCTCTGTTGCCCGCTTTCCTTGGGCCATACCTTCCCTGCAGATCTCCAGCCCAGAGCCATCTTCCCCCGTTGTCCTCCTCTCTATTCCACCAGGACTGCTGGTCACTGCTCAGAACCGTCATGCCAGGGTCCCAAGTGTGGGTGCCTGACTTCCTCTCTGCCCAGCACTCTCTGAATCCCTCTTGTTCAGCCAGCTGCTGTTATTCCAAGAATGCGCAACATACCCCCCATCAATATATCTCAGTATTTCATGTCTCAATACCAATCTTTTAAACTACTGCCTCTGCCAGAAATGTCTTTTAACACTTCATCTGTCTCATTAACATTACATTTCAAGACTGAGCTTTAATGTCAATATCTCTTAGATATTTAGAGGGTGAACCACCATCCCTTCACCCCAAAGAAATGATCTCTACTTCATTTGTGCCTCCCTCACCATGACTCCATTCCTACCATAGTGGCTACATTACTTCAGATTCCCCTAATGTCTTTCCATCCAGACTTGGAATCATGGAGGGAAAACACTGTTACCTCAGATCTCCTGGAACCCAGCACATAGTAGTACTGGATTCCAGCTCATAATAAGTACTCTATATCATTTTTTAATATAAAATGCATTTGTGTAAATTCTGGTCAATACTACCTCATGTAAACAGCAGTGTAAAATCTAAAAACTTCCAGTCCTGGAGCAGGTTATGCAGCTTAGGAGAGGACCCCAGAATCTGGAAGTAGGCCAGAAAGGATAACGCAAATGACTGAACCGTTCCCTGAGGACTCACGTACTGATCTCCCAGAAGAAAAGAGGGTCTCCCAGGGGTGTGGTTGCTGGACTTTCAATCCATCGCTACAGTCCAGAAGGCAACTGGACACTCCTAATGTGGGCCTGCCCTCTCTTTATTTTTCCATTTCTTATTTCACCTGATAATATTCCATCCAACTGGCAATGGCACATAAAAGTTAGAATGGAGTGTGTGGACAAATACTTCTTCATCTTCTTGTCTAGGATTAGAAATCACCTTCTCAAGGGAGCCTTGTCTAATGTTCCTGAGACTATTTCACACTCTCCAGGCTTATGCCAATGCAGGACTCATCACATCTATTCGGATATTCTGTTTATACACCCATGTCATCTCAGAAAGGTGATCACAGGGCAGGGACCACATGTCTGCCATACAGTTCCTAGTTAAGATCCCAAATCCTGAGATATTGCTGATTTGCTATGGCAGGTCGTCAAGAGAACTGTGTCATTCCAAACTCACCAAGGTGGCTTATAGAACAGAAGCAGATGGATATAAAGAGGAGAGGGGGCCAGGCCATCTCCTCAACCACAGCCAAGAGCTCCAGTCACCAGATAGAAAATTGATTTGATTTCATCCAATATTCCTTCGAAAGACTGTCAAGGAATAGGGTGGGGGCAATGTGTCACTTTGCATTGGAAGGAGGACATTTTAGAGAAAGGCCTAAAGGCACAAGTATTAGTGTCATATTGATCAGAATTCAACCTTTGTTCTAACACATATTAGAGCAAGAATTTACTTGATTTGGAATAATTAATAGCTACTGGATATTATATTGGTACTAAAGAGAATACTTGACAGCTCTATGCCCACACTCACATTACAGCTGATGTGAAAGAGATTCTGGAAATCCAAACGTTCCCCAGAAATTCTGATATCAAAACATCCCAATAACTTTTTTTCTTTTTCAGACAAAGTCTCACTCTGTCGCTCGGGCTGGAGTGCTGTGAGCTGTCCGTGGTGCTGAATTCACTGTGACGTCACTCCTGCCTCTCGTTGCTTTCTTCTGACTGACATTTATTCAGCCTTCTCTACAGGAATCTCTTATGTTCCCCCACATGCAGGTGGTTTTTGAGTAGGCTCCTGAAGAGTGATCTCAACTTTCCAGGAAGAAAAGAGGGCAAAGGGAACAATGTGAAAAGAAGCAGAAAATCATAAAAGACCATGTGTTTGATAAACAACCAGATTGTTTCTGGTTCCTTGCCACTATAACCACACCACGACAGCATACTCATACATGTCCCCTTATAAATCTGCGAGGTAGTTTCTTTGGTATTCTTGCCCAGGAAATGGATTGATGCATCATAGATTTTATATACATATATATAAAAATATATATATTTTTTAACTAAGTGTGAGATAGCATCTTTTTTTTTGTTTTTTTATGGTTTAAAGTTATCTGAGTTTCTTTTTTTATTATTACTATACTTTAAGTTTTGGGGTACAAGTGCACAATGTGCAGGTTAGTTACATATGTATACATGTGCCATGCTGGTGTGCTGCACCCATTAACTCGCCATTTAGCATTAGGTATATCTCCTAATGCTATCCCTCCCCGCTCCCCCCACCCCACAACAGTCCCGAATGTGATGTTCCCCTTTGTGTGTCCATGTGTTCTCATTGTTCAATTCCCATCTATGAGTGAGAACATGCGGTGTTTGGTTTTTTGTCCTTGCGATAGTTTACTGAGAATAATGATTTCCAATTTCATCCATGTCCCTACAAAGGACATGAACTCATCATTTTTTATGGCTGCATAGTATTCCATGGTGTATATGTGCCACATTTTCTTAATCCAGTCTATGATTGGTGGACATTTGGGTTGGTTCCAAGTCTTTGCTATTGTGAATAGTGCTGCAATAAACATACGTGTGCATGTGTCTTTATAGCAGCATGATTTATAGTCCTTTGGGTATATACCCAGTAATGGGATGGCTGGGTCAAATGGTATTTCTAGTTCTAGATCCCTGAGGAATCGCCACACTGACTTCCACAATGGTTGAACTAGTTTACAGTCCCACCAACAGTGTAAAAGTGTTCCTATTTCTCCACATCCTCTCCAGCACCTGTTGTTTCCTGACTTTTTAATGATTGCCATTCTAACTGGTGTGAAATGGTAACTCATTGTGGTTTTGATTTGCATTTCTCTGATGGCCAGTGATGATGAGCATTTTTTCATGTGTCTTTTGGCTGCATAAATGTCTTCTTTTGAGAAGTGTCTGTTCATATCCTTTGCCCACTTTTTGATGGGGTTGTTTGTTTTTTTCTTGTAAATTTGTTGGAGTTCATTGTAGATTCTGGATATTAGCCCTTTGTCAGATGAGTAGGTTGCGAAAATTTTCTCCCATTTTGTAGGTTGCCTGTTCACTCTGACGGTAGTTTCTTTTGCTGTGCAGAAGCTCTTTAATTTAATTAGATCCCATTTGTCAATTTTGGCTTTTGTTGCCATTGCTTTTGGTGTTTTAGACATGAAGTCCTTGCCCATGCCTGTGTCCTGAATGGTAATGCCTAGGTTTTCTTCTAGGGTTTTTATGGTTTTAGGTCTAACGTTTAAGTCTTTAATCCATCTTGAATTAATTTTTATATAAGGCGTAAGGAAGGGATCCAGTTTCAGCTTTCTACATATGGCTAGCCAGTTTTCCCAACACCATTTATTAAATAGGGAATCCTTTTATTATTGTTTTTGTAACTTGCATTTTACAAGAGTTCTGACCAGCACCAGATAAGCTTCAGTGCGCTCCTTTCTTTGGCCTCAATATTATTAGATTAAAGAATTACTGCTTCTCACTAGAAGCATCATTTATTTACCATTATTTTCAATTTCATATTAAAACTCAATTTCTAGTAGAGTCTTTGGTTTCCTTGGTTTATTTTTCTATTTAAATATTTTTTATCTTTTATTATTCTTTGCCATGTTTCGAAGTAAACTAAAGCAGTTAATATGAGCCAATCAACTTCTTTGGGAATTACATAGAAGAGCATGAGAGCCTTTATTTCATGCAATGCAACAATGTAACTTTAAAGAAATTTAAAGTGGAACTCCAACTCATATCCACATTGCTCTATGCACAGTTAGCATTATTACATCTGAGCTACATTTACTTTATAATGTGCTGCCACAGTATTTGTCTACCCACTTCTCCACGAATACCTTCCCTACCCTCATATTGCCTCCCACTCCTTACCACCGCAAACAATGCTATGGGGAACATCATTATATATATTTCCTTATGTATCTGTGTGAATATTTTTGGAGTATATATATATATATATATATATATATATATATATATATATATTCCCAAAAGTAGACTACCTGGGACACAGATTCTATGTGCTCTTGGCTTGACTATTGTGACTATTGTTTTCTTACCAACAATACCAAGAGTTCCTATAGCTCAGCATTACTGCCAATATGTCTGCTTCTGGTTATGGAATACTTTTGTAGCAGACTAATTATCCTAATAAAACATAGAAAATGTGGATAAAAATCAGAAAATTTTCTGCTTCAAAGCTTCAAAAAGCTACCAAAGTAACAAGGACTTGAAGGCTCTGGTTATCCAAGAGAAAGAAGACTCAGTCAAGGCACTCAAAATTAAAGCTGCTTCTCTTCCTGAGGAATTTATCAGTTCTCAAGTAGTTTGAACAAAGAAGTTAAAAACCAAACAGAAAGTGACTTCTAAGAGACAAAGAAGATTATTTGCGACTTTAACAGTCATTCAGGGCTGGTGAGATTAAAATTAGTGTTGAGGACTTCCAACACAGCCAGAACTTGAAAAGCCAAGAATTTAGATAAAAGAGAAGCAACAAATGGTGAGTTGATCACTCTAATTTTCTCCCTTTGAGGCATGCGTCTTTTCACAAGTTGCACAGGACAAGAGGTACAGCCCATCAGAAAATCTTTGTCAGAAACTGAAATAGCTAGTAAGAGCCTTTAGGAGATAAAAATCAAAGCTCAGAGGATTTCCAAGGTAGAAGTACCCTTCTAAACATTCCAGGATTTCATTTAGAACCCCTAAAGTGCTACTCCTAGGAATAAGTATACAGATCAGAAATATAAATCCTAAAATTCAGTTTTGAATCAACTTTATCCCAGATTGGATTTAAATGATCTGCTACTTGAAGTCCTTTCCAGAAGCTAAAGAAAATTCTCTGGAGGGAGAGAAAATCATCCATATCCTGAAATAAAAAAATTTCATTTTTAATGTTCAGCATTCAAAAAATCCAAGTACACCAAGAGAGAAGATAAAAATAGCAAATGGAAATAAGAGAAGACAATAGAAGATGTAAACAAACCGAGAGATGATAAGCCAGGCACAGAAAGATAAATATCACATGTTTTCACTCATCTGCGGGAGCTAAAAAAAAAAAGTTGGTCTCATGAAGGTAGGGAGAATGATGGTTACTAGAGGCTGGGAAAGGTGAGTGGGTGGGGTGAAGGGAGATTGGTTAAATGAATAGAAACATCTAGCTATATAGAAGGAATAAGATCTAATGTTTTATGGCAGAATGGGGCAACTATAGTTAACAAGAGTGTATTGCATATTTCAAAACAGCTAGAAGAGAAGATTTCAAATGTTCCCACCACATAGAAATGATAAATACTTGAGGTGATTGATGCCCTAAATACCATGACTTGATCATTATACATTCTGTGCATGTAACAAAATGTCACACATGTACCCCGTAAGTATGTACCAATATTATACATCCATAAAAAATGTTTAAATGCTGTAAATGGAAGCAGAGAATTGAGAAGATCACAGAGGAGAGTGAAGTCAAAATAATTATTTAAGGTCAGACAAATAACAGTGTATTTGTATAGAATGAAAAGACCAGAAAACAGAAAAAATGATGGTGCATAAGAAAAAGAGGAGAATTTCTGTAGTGAGTGTTTGAAAAAAGCAAGGGGGATGGGATGTAGTGAAAGAGGACGGATGGACCTCTGCTGGGAACATAAAAAGTTCATGGTAGTGGGGGGAAGGCAGAGTGTACCGCCACTGATTCTGATAAGAGGGTAGATGGGGTAATTGAAGTATGCAAATACTCTCTTATTTGTATTGAATGTGCAGTTGGATTAGTGGTCATGAATTTGAAGTGTGACCAGTCAACAAGGTAAGCACATTTTTCTCCAGACTTGTTTATCTGCAGAAGTGTAGGCAGAGTTGGATTTACCCAGTGTTGGCAATGATCATTCATAGCTGATACATAAGAAAAAGACACCCAGACATGTATTCTTGATAGTAGACAACTCCACATATGAAGCAATCTGCTTTAAAAAACCTGAACCCTGAAGATGCTTAAGGCTCTAGATCTACTGAGTTACAAAGGGAAGAGAGAGGCTGAGTAATCTGTTAATTGACACCACGTGGATGCAATCAGGAACTCCAGACTGTAGGAAATTCTACAGGACAAATGGCCCAGTTTCTACAACAACAACATCAAAATGAAAGGAGAAAAATAAGAAATGGAGAGTGAAGCTGCACATTTAAAAATCTTGGCTGAGTGCGGTGGCTCATGCCTATAATCCTAGCACTTTGGGAGGCCAAGGTGGGTGGATCAAGTGGGTAATCCTAATTAAATATTTGTTAAATCAAAAATAATAATTCCTGGCCCTGCACAGTGGTTCACACCTCTAATCCTAGCATTTTGGGAGGCCAAGGTGGAGGATCCCTTCAGCCCAGGAGCTCGAGACTAACCAGGGCAACACAGTGAGACCTCCATCTCTACAAAAAATAAAAAATTAGCCAGGCATGGTGGCATGTGCCTGGAATCCCAGTTACATAAGAGGCTGAATCAGAAGGATTACTTGAGCTAAGAAGGTCGAGGCTGCAGTGAGGCATGATCCCGCTGCTGCACTCCAGCCTTAGTAACAGAGCATGACCCTGTCTCAAATAATAATAATCATTCCAAAATAAGGGACATAATTTTTAAGGAGAGTTAAAAGGCTGAAAAAATAATAGCATACAAGCCAGAATGGGAGTCTCTGATTTTAAAGTGAATTATTTACATTGTTTAGGAGGACAGTAGAGATATTGATTAACTCTAGTCTAGTATATATTGCAAATTAAAATTTCAAAGGTAACCACAAAAATTCTGTGCCTGTGTGTGTTAGTGTGTGTATGTCCAAACCTATAAAAGATGGGGATAACCACATAAAAAAAACAAAATATGGCTCACGTCTGTAATCCCAGCTCTTTGGGGGACCGAGGTGGGCACATCACTTGAAGTCAGGATCCAGGCAGATCAGTTGGAGAACAGCCTGGACAACATGACAAAACATTGTCTCTCCTAAAAATACAAAAATTAGCCAGGCGTGGTCACAGCCGCCTGTAATCCCAGCTACTTGACAGGCTGAGGCAGGAGAATCACCTGAACCCAGGAGGCAGGGGTTACAATGAGCCAAGATCACACCACTGCATTCCAGCCTGGGCAACAGAACAAGACTCTGTCTCAAAAAAAGAAAAAAAAAAGAAAGAAAGAACAAAGTAGCTAATCAAGAATCAACTGTGTTGCCAACATGCATAATTAAAGAGAAAAAGGAAAAGAACCCAGCAACTAGAGCAGGGAACCAGTTTACTGGCTCTTGGTGTCTGCTAAGCCAGGGCCTGGGTGGAGAGCCCATGAGCTGGGCTGAGCTGAGATGGGGCTAGGTCATCCATAACCTTCAGAACAGGGCTTCTGGCCATGGGACTGATGGTGTAATTCCTTAGCAACTGCAGCAACACTGGAGACAAACAGAAAAATTGATCTTCTCATCATGATTCCTGTCCTTCTTAAACAACTTTTCTAAGAAATCCAGGCTCTTTTTTTTCCTGTGGGAAGAAGATATCAAACAAAAGGAAGGCTATAACCTGGGGCTGGACTGGGAGCATGAGAAGGAGATGGCAGAAGCTAAGAGGAAATACGTAGCAGGTGAGGTGGGGGTTGTAGGAGGGTAGAGTTGGGACAGCTGTAATGGATGGGATGGGGAGCCCTGACCCTGGCGTTTTAACTGGTGACTCTTGGTTCAAATGAGAGCATGCATAGGAGATCCAAAAATTCTGAGGCCAGGTCTGTCTGTGCCCCTTGGAATGCCTGATATCCATTCTACGTGGGCAAACACCCTTTGGACTCCAGTCTCAAAATTCCCTCCACTCCTCATCATCCCATCAAAATACGCCAATTCTGAATCCCCTCCTTGTCAGAGCTCACTCTCTGTGACTCAATCTGTTGCATTATTTATGCCAGCGAGGTCAGTGGGTGCTAATGGTTTAATGGTGAAGTTAGATGTTGTAGTGAGTGGGAATCAAAAACTCTCCAGAGTTTTAGGGCTTTAGGGCTGCCTCATTTCACTTGGCATTATGATTCTGTGGTGTCGCTACTGCTCCCAGGGGTATGTGAAAAGAAGCTTCCAGAAGGAGCAGACGAACCCAAAGAGTTGAATCTAAAGGGGGAAATTTTTTTTGCAGAGAGAAGAGAGATACGTTAAGCCAGGAGACCTTCTCCCGACACACAAGTCACATAGCCTGCTGACTGTCTAATAACAATCGTTAACACCACTATCCCTCTTCCCATCTTACAAAACATCACACATGTTTTACCTCATTTAAGTGTTCCTAACAACCCCAGGAAATAAGTGACATTGTCCCCATTTTTACATCTAAGGTAACTAAGGCTCCCTGAGTAGCTGTTTACGTATTTGTAACAATGAAATAAGTAAACAGCAGGGGCTGTGCAGGAAATCGGTTCTTCTCACCCCATCCTAGACTCTGTCTACTACACACCTTCCATTCAGGAGTAGAGGTGCAGGTGACTGGGGGAGGTGTGAGATGCTCGCCAGCCTGCCACATCGGTGCCTCTCCATGAGCTGGTTCTCAGGCCAGTCAGGGCCATGGGTGCCGTGCACTCCTGCCCCACTCCCACCCAGCCGCTGGGTCCCTGCTCACACAGGCCGATAGGAAGATGGGGGAAATGCATGACGTTGGACAGCCAGATCTGCCCATGGCATCTGAATCTCAGGTGTATTTGTGACATAGGTTGAGCAAGCCCTTCAGCAGCTCCTCAGCTCCTGTGTCCAGTAAGCTGCAGGAAAGGGCGCCGGTCACCTGGCTTGCTCTCCAATGTCTGAGACTATGGGGAACAGGGATGAGGAGACAGGATAGGCAGGGAATGGAGTGAGGGCTGGTGCTGCAGGGAAGGTGAGAGGCAGCCCTGAGATGGACCAGAAGGAATCTGATAATCCTTCAGTCCAGGTGAAATCCAGAGGAGGGAATAAATGTTTGAGGAGAGGGAGGGGAAGTTGTGGGAACTGTAACGCCCAAGGTGGGATGTGTGGGCAGAGGGAGGAGGGGGTCGGCTGTAGGAGTCGAAGAATGAGGTGGTAGCGTCTGAGAGATCCTGAATTTAAGGTGCTGGGGAAAGTATGAGTCCACCTAGGGATCTGTTACCGCTGAAATCAACAGTGAGACCTTCCAGCAAAACACTGACATGAAGAAAGTCACTATCACCCCCTCGCTTTCCCAGAGCTCCGGGATCTCAGATAAAATGTAAAGAACCCAGGTTGTGCCCCATCCGTGTGGAGCTACTGACAGGTCAGCAATCAACAGCCCAGGGGAGGCCTGAGCCACCCCATTCCATGTGTCTCCTGGACCTCTGGGCTCAAGTCCTCTTACGATGCTCCAGGGGGCACTGGAGGGCTGTGCCAATCCCTGCACATTTGTACCATCCCTGTGCTCCCAACCCTGGGCCCAGCGCTGGGAGTAAGGGGGAATTAAGGGAACGGTACAAACATGAAGGATTCACTCTGGACCTCTCCAGTGCCTCAGAGCATCCTGAAGAGCCCAGGAAGCCACGAAATGAACAAACCACTCAGTAGAAAGAAGGACTGCAGCAAGTAGAGGCGGTGCTGGGAATCCTGGACTTGGCTCTGGCCTCAGGGGTCTACAGAGACATTCTCTGCAGTAGCTCTTCTGTGAAGCTCCCTGGTGTCACAGGACCACCAAAAGTCAGAACAGAAAGGATATAGATTATCTAGTCCAGCTCCTCACTGCCCAAAAGAAGATGCTGAGGCCTGGAGGGAGAGGACGAATGACTTCCCTGCAGGCTGCACAGGCCAGTCAGGGACAAGCTGTAACTTGAACCCAGGCATCCTGACTCCCAGCCCAGGGCCTTCCTCAGGACATAAATAGGCAGCAAGCAGGATGGAGCATTGTTTCTTAAACATAGAAGCACAAGGGCACACAGGGACTCACCAGACCCCACAGAGAAGGCCCAGAGGAGGGTAAATGGGAGAGGGTGTCGGATGGAGAGCAGTGCCTTTGATGGTGCTCAGATTTAGGCTGGGACCAGGACTGGGTGCCTGGGGCTTATTCCATCAGCTGCCTCAACAGGATGGTGGTCCAGGTGGGAACTCAGCCGACACTGCCCTGGGGCTCAGTTGTGCCTGCCCAGCGAGGCCCCAGCAGAGTCCTCGAAAGTCCTTAGAAAGGACTTGCGTTTCTAAGTCCTATGGGGCTGGAACGGCAGGTGATGACAGAGGGAAGGTGAGAGTGCTTCTGTGCCCCCAGGACATAGGGCATTTGGGGATTTGCAGGTGGAATCAGAGTCCCTGATTATGTATCCAATGAATCATTTGAGGAGCTTTCATTACCTGTCAGTAATGTAAACGCGGCTGCCATTTGTGACAGGTTACCACATACCAGGCAGTCTGCTAAGAGCTTTGCATGCATTGTCTCATTTAATTATCAAGAGAATCCTGTGTGATGGGTATTATTATCTCAGTTTACAGATATGAACAGAGAGTTTAGCTAGATTTGCCAAGAGTACATCCCTAGAAAGTGGCAAAGTCAGGATTTGAACCCAAGTCCTACCGACTCCAAAGCCCAGCTTCTAGCCATCTGTGGAAATCCAGGGTCTGTGCTTTCAGTCTTGGCTGAGCATGGAGTTACCCTGCCCCGCAGGAGCCACTGTCCAGTGCAGTGCACAGTAGAGGAACCAGCTCTCTGACCTGGACATGGCCCAGGGACCTTTGTCCAGGCTGGTCTGTGAGCTCTAGGCCCCAGATGGCAGGCAGGAAGCCTCTATGTCACCCACAGCACACTCCTGCTGGCCACAGTGGCCTCCAGGTCACTCCAGAAGGGAAAGCTGCTGACTAAGACCCTGTGCTTTCTAAGGAAAGCCACTGTTATTAGAGATGTCTTGCTGATCCTCCCAGGGCACCCAGGAAGACAACTGAGATTTTTATCTCATTTTATAGCTGAAGGAAAAAGGGTCACTGGCAGGTGACTCGCACAAAGTCACAGAGCTGGGGAGGAGCAAACATGGGACCATGTCGCAGAACTCTGTCTCCAGTGAGCACTCTTGCTGCATGATCGCAGAGCCCCACCAGGTCCCTGGACACACCAAGACAGCCATGGTCCATCCCCCACAGAACCTCAGGGGCAGGGACAAGTCCTGCCAAGTCACTGGGCTTACCATTGGCCTACTATGTAATGCAAATTATTCCCCACTGGGAGAGGGGAGCCCGGATTACTCAGTGGGCATCCACTCAGGTACCCTGGTGCTCCTCAAGGCTGCTTCTCATGCCTCCTTTGAATAGGGCCTGTTCGTGGAGCCCTTCATATTCCCCCTACACTGCTCCTCATGCTCCCAGGGTCTGTCAGGAGCACCAGTGGCCTTCCTGACATCAGGGCTCCCTGGCTCTGCTATTCTCTCGATTGCCCCTCATCACATGCATGCACACACACAGACACACGTGCATCTGTGCACACGCACAACACACGTGCATCTGCGCACATGCACACACAAGAACACGTGCATCTGCGCACACACACATGAACACATGCATCTGTGCACGCACACACACAAACGTGCATCTGCGCACATGCACACACACGAACACGTGCATCTGTGCACACATGCACACACACAAACACGTGCATCTGTGCGCACATGCACACACGTTGGCACTGAATACATATGCACTGGTGCCTTGGAACTGTATCCTCTGCACAGCTTCCCATCCACCCTCCTCCAGCCAGGCCCTCTTTCTGCAGAGTTTTCAAATGTGTTTATTCCAAGATATTTTCAGGAGTCAGAGATGTCAAACTGTAAAAAAGCAGAGGAGCTTGGGGAAGCGGTGGAGGTGAGGCCGTGGTCCCAAATCACCTCCAAAGCCTTCTGGTTAAAAGCACGGGTTCCAGACACAGACTGCCATACAACTTATTATCTCTGTGTGTCAGTGTCCTCATCAGTAAAAGGGGTGACAAAGATAGTAGATTCCTCCTAGGTTGTTGTGAAAATTAAACGAGTTAGTATATGTGAAGGACTTGAGAGGGTAATCAACAAGTGGTATTTGCTAAATATACTTACTATTATTATTATTCTGTCTATATTCAAGAAAGTAGCATAATGAGGTATTACTTGCACTACTTTTCCCCAGGGCAGGTGCAGGAGCGGGTACCTGGAAGATGGTTTCATCTTGAGCAGAAAGGGCAGAACCCCGTTTCCTGTCTCAGAAATGCCGAGTTTTCTACCATCACCTGAGGATCCCAGAATGAAACTCTGTGTGCAGAAGACAGATCTGAGGATTAGCCAGCCTCTCTAGTGCTACCTACTCAGGTGTGGCTCCCTTCAGTTAGTATGGAGAGCTGAGGCCTTACCTGAGGCATGAGCACAAATGCTTGCCCAACTAGTGGGGTTGGTTCCAGCCTGATCCCTGCAGGGAGTCTGTCTAAGACGGTGGTTTGCACAATGTGCCATAGGGGCCCCGTTGGAAGAACGCATGATGAGATGAAGCAACTGGGGCTCAGGCACCAGCCCAGGAGTTAGGAGCACTGAATTCTTGTCTGGGTGGCCGCGGGTGAGGCCCTTACCTCCTTCTGTAGAGTTGTCTCATCTACTGAAGGTTGAAAAGAATTCATTGCACAGAATTCTCCTAAGGTTCACAAGAGATAATGGGGACAATGGTAATATATAAATATAAGGAGATGGCAGTTTTGTTTTTGTTGGGTTTTTTTTTTGTAAACAATAGTGATTTTCTTTTCTTTTTTAATTTAATTTTATATTTTTTTAAATTCCGGGATACATGCATAGGATGTGCAGGTTTGTTAGTTACATAGGTAAACATGTACCATGGTGGTTTGCTTCACCGATCAACCCATCACCTCTGTATTAAGCCCCACTTGCATTAACTATGTATCCTGATGCTCTTCCTCCCTCTGCCACAGTGACAGGTCCGAGTGTGTGTTGCTCCCCTCCCTGTGTCCATGTGTTCTCATTGTTCAGCTTCCACTTACAAGTGAGAACGTGCAGTGCTTGGGTTTCTGTTCCCGTGTTAGCTTGCTGATGATAATGGCTTCCGGAGATGGCAGTTTTGAGAGACTTAGGGCCGATGGGGTTAATTGGAGCCAGGTCAGGTGCGGCAGCAAATTAAAACTAGCAACAGAAAGCCCAACAAGGAGGTGACAGGTGCATCAAAATGAGAATCAGGCAACTTGTTCCTAACAAACCATGTGGCCAGCAGCGGGCACACCTCAGGCCTCTCCTTCTTCATCCATAAAATCATATGAAATCCTGTGTCATGAGGGAGTGCTCCCATATCAGCAACACACTCCGCCACCACCATTATAATGCACTCTCCTTGATCTAGCACCCTCCAGGATCCCTTCTGAGACATACTCTCCTGGTTCCTCCTGCGTCCTTTGAAGGCAGGGGTTGGCCATTGGAGATGCTGATACTGAACTAAGTACCCTGGCTTAAATGAGGGTGACTGGATCCTACAGCAGTAGAGGCAGGTGACAGAACTTAGCCATTAGAAGCAAGGTGGCCTCACAACATACCAGGTAGCAAGATTAGGCTGGCCGCAGGGGAGTGTGTCCCGCAGGGATCTACGGAAATGGCTAAAGAGCATGGTGCTGCTAGGAACAAGATATACAGGCATCTGTGTCAGAAGGAATTCAGCCTTGCCCACAGAGAGGTCTGGCCTCTGTCCTGGGCTTCTCGAGGTCATGTCTAAGCCCTGGAAATATCATCCCTAAGAAGAGTGTCCTTGTTTTCCTGGAGATTAGAACCACTCCAGAAAGCCTAACAATGTGATTGATGGTGGAGGCTTTGAGTCATGTCTTATCAGCTCAACTTCTGGAGGGCTGGAGACTGAGGTCAGTCACACAGGCAGTGC
The DNA here is from genome assembly GCF_028885625.2 of Pongo pygmaeus. Classification (NCBI taxonomy): domain Eukaryota; kingdom Metazoa; phylum Chordata; class Mammalia; order Primates; family Hominidae; genus Pongo; species Pongo pygmaeus. The sequence goes on along the minus strand of NC_072373.2, from coordinate 96,934,326 downwards.
ACCAAACAGTCCTTATAAAAACTCTGGTCACCAAAGCTCAGATAAGGTTCCCTGGTTGGCAGAGCCACAAACTGTTGCCAGGATCAGCACTGCCCATGACTACACGGGGAGAGGATGACTGGATGCTCCTGCTTGGAGCTTTCCTGGACTCTGCCTCATGTGCCTCTTTCTGACATATTATAGTCTGTATCTTCGCCCTATAATCAACCACAACTGTGAGTATAACCACTTTCAGTGAGTGCTGCAAGTTCTTCTGGAAAATTATCAAAACACAGGGTACTGCTAGAGACCCCTGAGCTTGTAATTGGTGTCAATAGTGAGGGCTGTCTTGTGGACTGTGCTCCCTTTAACTCTAAAACAGCCAACAGGGTACAGCTTAATATAATCAATAAAAAGAAACCAAGAATGGATGAGCAGAAGGCTGAGATCAGTCACCAGATAGAAAAGTGTTATCCCTTGTCAGCTGTCCACACCTGAGCCAGTTCTCAGACCCTGAACCCATCAATAGAAAGAGAAGCCTGGTCCCCATAGAGAGACCTTGTCATATCACAGCAAGTGCATATAACAGCGATTTCTTCATCTTCATCTGAGGTGCCTATGGCCAATTCCTCTGCTTGATCAGTTAGGCTCCTCGTGCCAGGACCCCAGTTGCCCCCAAAAAGGTGTAACTTCTCAGGAAGCGTAATTGATTCTGATCACCATGTAGGGCTGCTCCTACATAATGGGGTACAGAGCATATTTCTGGGACTCAGGTGATCCCCTGGGGTATCAATTATTATCGCTACATATAGTTTTAACAGTAAATGGGTAAGTACAGCAACCAAGGTCTGATAAAGGCATAGGAACCAGGAGCATGCATCCCTCAGTGATGACAGTCCGCGTCACCCCACCAGGGAAGCCACCTAGACCAGCAGAGGTGCCAGCCACCAGGAGGGAAATCTATAATAAATCAGAGGGGGGAGAGGATGTGCATCAGTTGTGACCTCTAAAACAACTGCAGCAGGACAGCCTATAGTAGCCCCCAACTCTTCTCTTGTAAAATTACCCAGAAATCAAAACCAGCTAGAATTGGAGAAGCAATCGCTGGATGGAATGAATCTGATGTGAGAAGCAAATAGATCTGAGTGGGCATAAGGTGTGGACCGCAGTAGGTACTGTGATGCCCACCCTCATCCCTGTTACCTGATCCACGTGCCCTTCTCCAGCTTCTGTCAATGTTGGCCACTAATAGGGCACGACTGCACCCTTCTCCTAAGAGCAGCCCCTGATCCAATGGAGCTCCCAGCCCGGAAATGCCTAAAAGGCTCTGCCTCTCCCTGGGGGTGGCCTATAGACAGTGACAAATGGTGCAGGGATACACAAGGTGGGCCTCTTTGCCTCCAGGTGGGGTAACTCCATTCAGGCTGCAGAGTTCCCTGTGGGATGAGAACAAAGCTAGACTGAAGCTGAGCTCCTGTCTCCGATGAGCTTTTTCCCCGTCCATGCCGTCACCCCCATGTCCTCCCAGGTTTCCCCTGAGAGAACTCCCTGATAAACCATATCACTTGCAGGGGAATCCCCATCTTAGTCTCCACTTCTAGGAAATATTACTGTGAACTTACCCCAAATAAGTTCTCCTGGTAAAATAGAAAGGGTGATGTCAGCCAATTATCAAGAGTGAGGAGAATGCAAGAATCCGATAAGAAAGGAGGATAAGCCAGGCAAGGTCGCGCGCCCTGTGGTCCCAGTTACTCGGGAGGATGAGGCCAGAGGATTGAGTCCACAGTGAGCTATGATCACACCACTGCATTCCAGTCTGGGTGACAGAGAAAGACCTCATCTACTTAAAAAAAATTTTTAATGGAGGGGGCCAGGCATGGTGGTTCAGGTCTGTAATCCCAGCACTTTGGGAGGCTGAGGCAGGATTGCTTAAAGCCAGGAGTTTGAGACCAGCCTGGGCAACCTAGCAAGACCCATCTCTATAAAAATGAAACATTTTAAAAGTAGCCAGATATAGTGTCCTGCACCTTTAGTCCTAGCTATTAGGAAGGCTGAGGCAAAAGGATCTCTTGAGCTCAGGAAGTCGAGGCTGCAATGATCTATGATGGCACCACTGCATTCTATCCTGGGAGACAGAGCAAGACCCTGTCTCAAATAAATAAATAAATAAAAATAAAAAAGGAGGATAGGCCGGGCGCAGTGGCTCATGCCTGCAATCCCAGTACTTTGGGAGGTCGAGGTGGGTAGATCACTTGAGGCCAGGAGTTCAAGACCAGCCTGGCCAACACGGTGAAACCCCGCCTCTACTCAAAATACAAAAATTAGCCAGACGTGGTGGCTCACACCTGTAATCCCAACTACTTGGGAGGCTGAGGCATGAGAATCGCTTGAACCAGGGAGATGGAAGTTTCAGCAAGCTAAGGTTGAGCCACTGCACTCCAGCCTGGGTGACAGAGGGGGACTCCAAAAAAAAAAAAAAAAGGAGGATAATCCTATGACATGAGGCTCAAAGATGCAAAGATGGAGGAATTTACAGAGCTGTAAGGAATAATAGGGAAATTGGGGAAATGGTCTGAACATGGCCCTGGTGATTAAAATGAATGCTGATCCTACTGCCTGGCCTGAAGGGTTTGAAGGGCTTAAAATTGGGAAGAATTAGCAACACCCAGTGGAGAGGCCACAAGAAGATGGGCATCTTGTGGGGAGGAACAGCCATTGCATTATTTTTATTTCTGCATCTTCATTGTCTGGCAGAGTACAAGGCTCAGAGATAAGCATCACTGTCTCCTCCCTGCCCTTCATCTGATGCTCCTTATCCAACAATGACCACCCCAAAAGCATGGACCTGAATCAGCTGGACGTGTAGCCAGTTTCACGTGTTTTGGAAGGATTCCCCCACTGGCCCAAAACTGACTGTCTTGCCTTTGCATCCCCAGTGCCCAGCTGGATGCTGGCATTCAGCAAATCACATTTTGTAGAAAGACAACAATATCCACTCACACTGATCCCAACAAGCAGACACAGGAGCAGGGCCAGAGCTGCAGGGGCCAGGCCAGACAACAGGGGTCTAGTGCTCACGCCACTGCTGCTCCTTTCTACTCATGAGAGTGGTGCAGAGGGCAAATGCCCATCTGGCCTCTGGCAAGGCCCCAGGCAAGAGTTCCAGTTTACACCCTGATCTAGGCTCACCAAGCTAGGTAGGTAGGTAGGATGTGTGCTCCCAGGTGTGTGAGCACAGGTGAATCTCAAAGCCCAACAACCAAAAAAGAAGAGTGACCCAATCAGGACTCAGGGCACTGTGGGGAGCACTCTGGAAGCAGACATTTGCTGGGAAGCACTTCTGCACCTAGTGGAGCATCTACAAAGCAGTTAACCAACAACTTCCTGTTCTGTCTAAGATACACACGGCCAAGGAAAAGGAGGAAGTATCTTGTGGGAGTAGATGCTTTATTGTTCATGGGGGTCTCCAGAAGCCCCTGGGTGGGGTGGGATCACTGGCTTCCCCCGGAACAGGGCGCCACTCCATGCATTATCTTGTGGTAGTCTATGGCTATGTCCCCCAGCAAGGAAAGAAACTCAGAATAATTAACCTTCTTATCCTTATTATCATCTTTTTTCTCAAGGGCATTGGACAAGTAATCCGTGTCACTTTTTTCCTGCATGGAGAGAAACATGCAAGAAAGAAAAATGAGATTTGAATTGGAAAAAGAGGAAAGAGGCATCCTGGGACAGGAGTGGGTGGAAGAGAGAGTGCAGCAATGCTGGGTTGTTCCTGAGGAGTTCTCCGTTGAGTGACTCCATGAGGAAAACACAGAGATTGGTGTCAGGCTCCACCAGGAACCACACCGGTAAGGAGTGAGGGGCCTTCATCGGCCACAGACCCACAGACCCACCCACCTACCCACCTGTACAGGCGCTGTCTCCTTTCTCCCCAGGGGCCCAGCACAGGCAGACCGCCTTCCTTCTCTTACATGTCGACTCTTCTCCCGTTCCATTTCTTTCCCATTCAAACTGTTAGGTGCCAGGTTCCCTTTCTTTAGGACCCAGTGCTCTATTCTCTCTAGTTATATTTTGCTAATAAGAGTGATGCATTCTAACAGCGAAATAAAACCCAGTATATGAATGAGCTCTGCCAAATGTAAAGGGTGGTGCTCATGTTATCAATATTCTGATTTCCATTGAGTTCCATCTTGACAAGCCTCCACTTGAACCTAGAGGAGTGACTCTCACAGAGGGACAAGGTTACGTTGGGCAGAAGAAATAAATGGCCAGAGCATGTGTGTAACCTCTCCAGGTCGCGTGGCAGGGGGCCCAGTGGCAGGACAGGAGCCCAGCGGCAGGACAGGAGCCCAGCATGTCTGATTCTCAGCTCCAGTCTCCATCTCCTTAATGGTTAGTCTCTCCACAGGGCTGGTCCTGCCTAGGGCTAGGACAGATGGATCAGTGAGGCATACCAGGCTCAGAATTACCCAATAAAAATAGTGAATTCAGCTCCCAGACATGAGTCCTCAGACATGTCACAACACACGGGACCTGTCCAAGAATCACTACTCCATTGCCCTGCACAAATATAAACGCTCTCCCAGCCAAGGGCGGGCAGAGTCCCCACTCACACAGCCACTGAGGAAGTTGGGGAAGTTCTCCATCATCAAGTTCACCGGACCTGGCATGTCAATCGTACCATCATCTCCACTGTATTGGTGAAACAACGTGACTATGTCCAACGTGACTTTCTCACCTAGAGGGATATTCATCTTTGCTTTCAAAAAGCCTTCAGGAAATAAAAACAATGATTGTTTTCCTTCTCTAGTGAATGACTGATATTAAAAAGATGAGAAGGGATTGAGGAGCAAATGAGGGCGAGGCTAAGGTGGACCAGAGAAACCTGTGTTTCTCTGTGTGGTGGGATAAATTGCTTCCAAAGAGGAGGGTAGGGCCATACCTGGGATCTGGGCTCACACAGGCTGGGGAGCAATAGGAGAAGAGGAGACAAGCAGAAGCCCAGCTGTGGGCAGTGCTTGTGAGAGGGAGAAGCAGAGAGAGATGGGGGCCAACAACACATGGAATCCTGAGCAGGGACCCCCAACCACAGTCAGCACATAGCAGACTCCACTCCTCAAACAGCACCAAATCCATCTCCTCCAGCTTGACAGCCAGGGTGAGAGTCATGGGGGCAGTACAATGGCCTTGGTGATCTGGTGTCTGACCCTCCTGGGCTGCTTCACAAACCAGACACCGTGGGCCCCACCTTGACTCAAGTGCAAGCCCAGCATGACACGGTGCATGCAGGCTCCAGGTGCACATGTGAGTGTGGACGTGAGTGTGAGCAGGAAACACAGCCCTGTCCCGAGCACAGGGGGCCCTTCCTAGACCCTCACAGGAATGTGAAATAGGCATGGGTGACCACAGCTAGCCTCTGTTAAAAAGAACAGAAATAACTTTCTGGTTCTTAAGCTGCCAGATGGGGTGGGATTGAGGTGGGGGTCCCTTCATGTCTGCTCTTGGGAATTATCTGCACCCTCTGAATCACCAAGGCTGGACATTATTTAAATAAAAAGTTCTGGCTTCCCAAAGCAGATCCTCCAGCCAATACTCAGTCTGGGCTGGCCTGCACCCCAAGCCAGAAAAATAGGACAGTGCAGTTCCCACTTCCCACACTTTCCAAAGAACCAGAAAATGACATTTGCTCATGCCTGTGGGCATCTGACAATAAACCCCTATCACTTCCCGATGCAGGAGAAAGCTCTGTGCTGGCAACTCACTAAAAGGAGCCATCTAAAGCCTTTTTGAATCTGAGGCCAAGGCCAGGGGCTGAGCCCTGTGCCCAGAGGGTGACTGAGAATTTGCAGGTTGTAGTAGGGAGTGAGGGAGCTTTGGTTGCTCAATACCTTACCCACGTAGGGGCAGATCATCTCACCAGGGCTATGCTGTGTGGAGGTCCCAGGCCTGGGAGTTCAGCGAGCCTCCAAAGTATTCTTAGGGGACTCTTAGCCGTCTGTGGGGGCAGACTTGGGGAGGGGATTCAGTACCCCAGACCCCAACAGGAGGATGAATCCAGGAAGAAGAGAGGGAAGGTCCTGTGCTCAGGTCCCACTGGGGACATTTCCACAGGAGTTGTCTCAGGAAATTCCAAAGGAGCAATGGACAGATCTGGTTCAGCCACCTGGTTGTACAGATGTGGGTTCTCGGGCTCGAGTGAAGGTCACTCAGCCCGGCTGGTGGCAGAGCCGGGCCTAGACCCAAGCTCCTGAGTCATCATCCACAGCCCTCTTTCCTCCTATAGGAGAAAGTGAATGGCAGGCCAGACACTGGGCACTGCTAGAAAAGGCAAAGAGGTAGGTGAGACTTACCGGAGCTGGGAAGCGTCACGAGGAGAAGGATGAGTGAGATGTGTGTGTTTGGACAAAGAGCAGTCCCTTTATAAGGCTCGTCCTGGCTCTTCCCAGGGGCTGGGAGGCCTAGAGCCACCTCTCCCATCTGTTTTTTGGAGCTTTGTCCCACATCAGATGGGTGGGACACACCCAGGAGGCTGTGCTCAGGATTTCTGGCCAGAATCCCAGGTCACCTGGTCCTACACCACCGCCAGAGATCTCACCTGGAGCCTTCTCTGTTCCAATCTAACCCAGGTCTGGGGCAGCCAGTGGATGTGTCAGATTAGGACAGGGAATAGGGGAGAGAACACTGGGACTCTGGATCAAAAGAGGATGGAATTTCAGACTCTAGAAGGAAGCGTGGTCTCTGTTCATACATTCAGGTCTTTTATCTTTGAGTTACCTAGAACTCTCACCACCACTTACCCAGCATTTTGATCTCCCCAGCCTCGAGATCCCTGCTGTACATGAGTTTCTCTTTAGTCCTCACAACCCTCTGAGGTAGGTGCTGCTATCCCCAATTAAGGAAAGAGGGAATTGAGATGTTAAGATCAAAGAAACATCCCAAGTTTACTCAGCTAGATTCCCTCAGCCATTCTGAGCTGAGACATGGACCCATTCACAATGAAGAGTAAAGCACTCACTTTGCTTTATGTTGAAGATATAACAGTACATTTTTTAAAAAAGGGGTGGGGGACTCAGCTCACCTCAGGATGCTCACATTTAGAAGAAAAGAAGAAACAGAGGCTGAGCAGGGTGATTCATGACTGTGGTCCCAGCTACTTGTGAGGCTGAGGCAGGAGGATCACTTGAGCCAGGATTTTAAGGCTACTGTGAGCTATGATCATGCCACTGCACTCCAGCCCTAAGCAAAGAATGAAAACCTGTCTCAAAAAAAAAAAGAAAGAAAGAAAGAAAAGAAAAAAGAAAGAAAAGAAAAGGAAAGAAAGAAAGAAAACATAGAAAAAGAATAAAATAGAATCTGTAGCTGCTAAAAGATGTACAGTGAGGCTGTGTTGACCCCAAGAAGAGAGCAGCAACTTCGGGGAGGAGAGGTGGACAGAGGAAAATCCAGCTGGAGGTGGTGCCTGAGTGTAGGCTGACACCTCCTGATCATCAGCCAAAGGAAGTGAAAACCGACCCAGATCCCAGCCATGAACAAACGCTCAAGGGCAGAAAAACACATAATGTCAGGACTGAGACAACTGTAACTAAAAAAGAAAAGAAAATCATAAAAATTTAAAACCCATAGTTCATGCCTGGGTATGAGGAGAAGGTTGCATGGGGCTGGCACTAATAATGTGGCCAACTCAGTACCCAGACCCTTTTCAGAGCTCAATGCTCCCCAGTTTTGCTTCAGTGTTTATACTGCCCAGGGCCAGGAGGTGAGTCCCGCATGGTCGGAGCCACTCCTGACAGTCCTGTTCCTGCTCTGCCTGCCTCCCTGGCAACTAAGACTGATCGTGTGTCCCACTCAGTTCCAGCCAAGGAAACTAAGTTCTGCTGGGTAGGGCACCTGGGAACTCTGTTTTCCTGGCTGAAGGGGACTGGGGCCGTTGCGGACAGGGGCAGCTGGCCTAGCCCTGTGCTCCTCCCCTGCCCCCATGGCAGGGACCCCGGTGCTGGGCACAGAGCAGTCTATCAGATATTATTAGCTCTGATCAAGTCCCTGTGCACGCCCTGCATGTCACACGAGCCCTCCTCTGGCTCCTAGCCAAGAACAATAGCATTCATCTGGCCTTCACCCTGTCCTCTGCTCTGTCAGCTGCTCCACACAAGGGTTCTTATGGTCCCCCAGCCTGATGGCTCCTACCTCAGCTTTGGTGTGGAGCATCATTCTCCTGTCCCAGAACTGAGCAGGAGGCCAGGCACTAAGAGGTGCTAAGGCCATGAGAGAAGAGAACGAAGCCAAGGGAGAGGAACCCAATTGCGACGGAGGGCCTGATCTGCCCTCCACCCCATCAGGACACCTCCAGGGACTGCCCCATAGTAGGGAGGGGTGGTTCTCTCTTAACCTCTCACTTTCTAGGAGGACAAACAGCACAGGTGACCCTCAAATCCGGGGCACATGTCTGACACCCTCTGGGTGGCCCCACCTCGGTATAAAGAACCATCCTATGGTAGAAGAGTCCTAGATCACTTCTCCCATGGCCTATGGAGACACTTGAGTGGGTCAGGTACAGCAGGAAGCTGCTGGGTCTCTGGTCCTCACTTCTCTTCGGTAATAAGCACTTTCCTGGAGATGGGAGAAGAAAGCACCTGTAGGTTACCCTCCCTCTCCAGGGGAAGGAGGATGGTGCAGCGACCCATCCTCTGTTCAAGCCCAGGTTGGCTGCATGTGGGCTGAAGAGTAGCAGTGGATCCCAAGTGTCAGCAGGATGCCTGGGTCATAGAAGCTCAGGACCTCAAGGAAGCCTCGATAGGAGGGAACACAGACGGGCTAACCCCACGCAGAGAAAATTGGCAAGGGAGAAAACCAAGAACTGGCTCTTCTCTTAAAACTCACCTAACACCTAAAAGGAGAGAGATTCCTGCAGTGAGCAGTGCTCTGACGTCCCAGAGCCCTGTGGCTCTGTCTGTGGTTCCCCCCAGAGACATTGTCACCTGTACGTCCCCAGTCTGCAGACTCAGAGAGTCTTCAAAATTCAGAGCTAAGTGTGATGGGAGATCATCCAATCCTGACCCTCATTGTACACGTGGAGATGCTGAGGCCCAGAGAGGGGTGTGTCTCATCCAAGGTGAAACAGCTTAGGGTGGCACAGCTTGGTCTAGACCTGATTCCCAGCCCGTAACTGTTCCTCCTGCATGAGTGGGCAGCACAGCAGGCTGGAACAGTGAGTACTACCCAGGAGGAAGTGAAGGCATGGACCCCAAATCGCTAGCCTGACTCAGAGCCGTGGAGGAGGAAGAGGAAGACCTGTGTAAAGAGTAGATCTGGACAAAGGAACAGGACCTCCAGTGAGTCTCAGACCTGGCCAGGAGCCTCAGGCTGTGAAGCCTGGCCGTGTTCCACCACCCTCCCAGAGCATGGTGACCCTGCCCAGCAATTCCCACCAGATCCCCAGGGCCTGAAGGATCTGCCCCACCCAGACAACTCATCCTGAACCTTCTGTCCCATTGCCAGCCACATGGGGCTGTGCGGTAAAAGTGATAGGACCATGGGTTACAATTTCCCTTACAATTTCCACGACTTCCCCTCCCTCTCCTCAAACATTTATTCCCTCCTCTGGATTTCACCTGGACTGAAGGATTATCAGATTCCTTCTGGTCCATCTCAGGGCTGCCTCTCACCTTCCCTGAAGCCCCGGCCCTCACTCCATTCCCTTCCTATCCTGTCTCCTCTCATCCTTGTTCCCCATAGTCTCAGACGTTAGAAAGCAAGCCAGGTGACCAGCGCCCTTTCCTGCAGCTTACTGGACACAGGAGCTGAGGAGCTGCTGAAGGGCTTGCTCAACCTATGTCACAAATACACCCGAGATTCAGATGCCATGGGCAGATCTGGCTGTCCAACGTCATGCATTTCCCCCATCTTCCTATCGGCCTGTGTGAGCAGGGACCCAGCGGCTGGGTGGGAGTGGGGCAGGAGTGCACGGCACCCATGGCCCTGACTGGCCTGAGAACCAGCTCATGGAGAGGCACCGATGTGGCAGGCTGGCGAGCATCTCACACCTCCCCCAGTCACCTGCACCTCTACTCCTGAATGGAAGGTGTGTAGTAGACAGAGTCTAGGATGGAGTGAGAAGACCCAATTTCCTGCACAGCCCCTGCTGTTTACCTATTTCTTTGTTACAAATATGTAAACACCAACTCAGGGAGCCTTAGTTACCTTAGATGTAAAAATGGGGACAATGTCACTTATTTCCTGGGGTTGTTAGGAACACTTAAATGAGGTAAAACATGTGCGATGTTTTGTAAGATGGGAAGAGGGATAGTGGTGTTAACAATTGTTATTAGACAGTCAGCAGGCTATGTGACTTGTGTGTCGGGAGAAGGTCTCCTGGCTTAACGTATCTCTCTTCTCTCTGCAAAAAAAATTTCCCCCTTTAGATTCAACTCTTTGGGTTCGTCTGCTCCTTCTGGAAGCTTCTTTTCACATACCCCTGGGAGCAGTAGCGACACCACAGAATCATAATGCCAAGTGAAATGAGGCAGCCCTAAAGCCCTAAAACTCTGGAGAGTTTTTGATTCCCACTCACTACAACATCTAACTTCACCATTAAACCATTAGCACTCACTGACTTCACTGGCACAAATAATGCAACAGATTGAATCACAGAGAGTGAGCTCTGACAAGGAGGGGATTCAGAATTGGTGTATTTTGATGGAACGATGAGGAGAGGAGTGGAGGTAGTTTTTTTTTCTTTCTTTCTTTTTTTTTTTAGATGGAGTCTCGCTCTGTCTCCCAGGCTGGAGTGCAAGGGTACAATCTCAGCTCACTGCAACCTCTGCCTCCCAGGCTCAAGCAATTCTCCTGCCTCAGCCTCCCGAGTAGCTGGGATTAGAGGCATGTGCCACCATACCTAGCTAATTTTTGTTTTTTTAGTAGAGATGGGGTTTCACCATGTTGGCCAGGCTGGTCTTGAACTCCTGACCTCAGGTGATCCACCCACCTCGGCTTCCTAAAGTGCTGGGATTATAGGCGTGAGCCACCACACCCAGCCAAGTGGAGGTAGTTTTGAGACTGGGGTCCAAAGGGTGCTGGCCCATGTAGAATGAATATTGGGCATTTCAAGGGGCACAGGCAGACCCGGCCTCAGAATTTTGAGATCTCCTATGCATGCTCTCATTTGAGCCAAGAGTCACCAGTTAAAATGCCGGGGTCAGGGCTCCCCATCCCATCCATTACGGCTGTCCCAACCCCACCCTCCTGCAACCTCCACTTCACCCCCTACATATTTCCCCTTAGCCTCTGCCATCCCCTTCTCATCTTTCTAGTCCAGCCTCAGGTTGTAACCTTCCTTTTGTTTGATATCTTCTACTCAGAGGAAAAAAAAAAAAGAGCCCAGATTTCTTAGAATAGTTGTTTAAGAAGGACAGGAATCATGATGAGGAGATCAATTTTTTTTAAATAATAATAGGTGTCTTTATTACAGAAATTGTCATATTCTTTTTTCTTTTTATTATTATTATTATTATCATACTTTAAGTTTTAGGGTACATGTGCACAATGTGCAGGTTAGTTACATATGTATACATGTGCCATGCTGGTGTGCTGCACCCATTAACTCGTCATTTAGCATTAGGTATGTCTCCTGATGCTATCCCTCCCCGCTCCCCCCACCCCACAACAGTCCCCAGAGTGTGATGTTCCCCTTTGTGTGTCCATGTGTTCTCATTGTTCAATTCCCATCTATGAGTGAGAACATGCGGTGTTTGGTTTTTTGTCCTTGTGATAGTTTACTGAGAATGATGAGATCAATTTTTTTGAGTTTCTCTCCAGTGTTGCTGCAGTTGCTAAGGAGTTACACTATTAGTTCCATGGCCAGAAGCCTTGTTCTGAGGGTTACAGATGACCAAGCTCAAGCCCAGCCCAGCCCAGCCCATGGGCTCTCCACCCAGACCCCAGAATAGCAGACACCAAAAGCCAGTAAACTGGTCCCTTGCTCTGGTTGCTGTGTTATTTTCCTCTTTCTCTTTGGTCATGCATGTTGGCACTACAGTAGATTCTTGATCAGCTACTTTGTTTTATCTTTTTTTTTTTTTTTTAAGACAGTCTTACTCTGTCGCCCAGGCTGGAGTGCAGTGGCATGATCTCAGCTCACTGTAACCTCTCCTTCCCGGGTTCAAGCGATTCTCCAGCCTCAGCCTCCCGAGTAGCTGAAATTACAGGTGCCTGCCACCATACCCAGCTAATTTTTGTATTTTTAGTAGAGGCAAGATTTCACCATGTTGGCCAGGCTGGTCTCGAACTTCTGACCTCAAGTGATCCACTCACCTCAGCCTCCCAAAGTGCTGGGATTACAGGGGTGAGCCATACTTATTTTTTTATGTGGTTTTTCCCCTCTTTTATAGGTTTGGACACACACGCACAAACACACACACATAAGCACTCAATTTTTGTGGTTACCTTTGAAATTTTAACTTGCTAGCAATGTAAACTAGACTAGAGTTAATCAATATCTCTTCTCTCCACCTGAACAATCTAAATAATTCACTTTAAATTTAGAGACTTCCCTTCTGGCTTATATGCTATTTTTTTTTCAGCCTTTAACGCGTCTTAAAAATTACAACCATGTGGTGTCAATTAACAGATTCCTCAGCCTCTCTCTTCCATTTGTAACTCAGTAGATCTAGAGCCTTAAGCATATTCAGGGTTCAGGTTTTTTAAAGCAGATTACTTCAAATGCGGGGTTGTCTACTATCAAGAGTACATGTCTGGGTGTCTTTTTCTTATGTATCAGCTATGAATGGTCATTGTCCCTTCTTTAGGAATGATTATTATTTGAGACAGTGTCTTACTCTGTTGCTCAGGCTGGAGTGCTGTGGCAGGATCATGGCTCACTGCAGCCTTGACCTTCCTAGCTCAAGTAATCCTTCTGACTCGCCCTCTTAAGTAGCTGGGATTGCTGGTGTGTGCTAGCATGCCTTGCTAATTTTTTATTTTTTGTAGAGATGGGCATCTCACTATGTTGCCCTGGTTAGTCTGGAAGTCCTGGGTTCAAGGGATCCTTCCACCTTCGCCTCCCAAAGTGCTAGGATTAGAGATGTGAGCCACTGTGCAGGGCCAGGAATTATTATTTTTGATTTACACAAATATTTAACTATGATTACTCACTTGTTTGCTATTTCCATTATTTATCATTCTTTGTGCATTAGGGTAGTTTTCCTTTTACTTGCGGTACCGTACTTGCTTTTGAGGTTTCTTTAGTAAGAGTGTGGTGGGGGGTAAGTCATCTTAGTTTTTGTATATCTGAAAATGTCTTTATTTCATCCTTTTAAATTTTTTTAAATTATGAAGTAATTTTTCAGACACATTAAGAATAGAGAAAATAGTGTGATAACTCCATATGTATTCATTGCCCACTTTGATGATGGTCAATACATGACCATCTTGTTCCACTTACAGTACCATCCACTCCTATCCTTCGTTTTTGTTGGGCAAATTCCAAACTTCATATAATTTCATCTCTAACCATTTCAATTTGTATTTCTAAAAGATAAGGACAACCTAAGAAGCCCATAATCACAATGTTACTATCATATCTAAAAATAATTAATAATATTTCTTTAATATAATCAAATATCCAGTCAATATTCACATTTTTCCAGTTGTGATGGATTTTTTTTTAAGTTTACTTAACCAGAGATCAAATAAGTTACATACAGTATATCTGATTGATATGGCTCTAAAGGCTTTTCGTTGTTGTTTTCTTTCTTTTTTTTTTTTTTTTTTTTTTTTGCTTTTTGTTTTTTGTTTTTTCTGGGGCTTTTTTTGTTTGTTTGTTTTTGTTGTTTTTCTTGTTTTTGTCGTTGTTGTCGTTGCAATACAGAGTTTTGCTTTGTTGCCCAGGCTGGAATGCAGTGGTGCAATCTTGGTTCACTACAACCTCCACCTCCCAGGTTCAAGTGATTCTCTTGCCTCAGCTTCTTGAGTAGCTGAGATTACAGGCATGTACCACCACACCCGGCTAATTTTTGTATTTTTAATAGAAATGGTTTTTCATCATATTGCTCAGGCTGGTATCAAACTCCTGGCCTCAAGTGATCTGCCCGCCCCGGTCTCCAAAAGTGTTGGGATTACAGGCATGAGCCACAGCACTCGGCCAAGGCTTTTTAAATGTGCAGCTTCACTCTCCATTTCTTCTTTTTCTCCTTTCATTTTGTTGTTGTTGTAGAAAGTGGGTCATTTTTCCTGCAGAATTTCCTACAGACTGGCATTCCTGATTGCATCCATGTGGTGTCAATCAACAGATTACTCAGCCTCTCTCTTCCCTTTGTAACTCGGTAGATCTAGAGCCTTAAGTATATTCAGGGTTCAGGTTTTTTAAAGCATATTGCTTCAAATGTGGGGTTGTCTACTATCAAGAGTACATGTCTGGGTGTCTTTTTCGTATGTATCAGCTATGAATGATCATTGCCAACACTGGGTAAATCCAACTCTGCCTACACTTCTGCAGATAAACAAGTGTGAAGAAAAAATGTGCTTACCTTGTTGACTGGTCACACTTCAGATTCATGACCACTAATCCAACTGCACATTCAATACAAATAAGAGAGTATTTGCATATTTCGATGACTCCATCTACCTTCTTATCAGAATCAAGGGCCGTACACTCTGCCTTCCCCCCAACTACCATGAACTTTTTATGTTCCCAGCAGAGGTCCATCCGTCCTCTTTCACTACATCCCAATCCCCTTGCTTTTTTCACTCACTACAGAAATTCTCCTCTTTTTCTTATGCACCATCATTTTTTCTGTATTCTGGTCTTTTCATTCTGTACAAGTATACTGTTATTTTTCTGACCTTAAAGAATTATTTTGACTTCATTCTCCTCTGCGATCTTCTCAATTCTCTGCTTCCATTTACAGCAAATTGTTTTAAGAAAAGAATTTTTATGGATATATAATATTTGTACGTACTTATGAGGTACATGTGTGACATTTCTATCACCTCAAGTATTTATCATTTTTATGTGGTGGGAATATTTGAAGTCCTCTCTTCTAGCTATTTTTAAATATACAATACACTGTTGTTAACTATAGTTGCCCTACTCTGCTATCAAACATTAGATCTTATTTCTTCTATACAGCTGTATGTTTCTACCCATTTAGATAAAAGAGAAGCAACAAATGGTGAGTCAATCACTCTAATTTTCTCCTTTGAGGCATGCGTCTTTTCACAAGTTGTATAGGACAAGAGGCACAGCCCATCAGAATATTTTTGTTCAAAATCTAAATAGCTAATCAGAGCCTTTAGGAGATAAAAATCAGAGCTCAGAGTATTTCCAAGGTAGAGGTACCTTCTAAACATTCCAGGATTTCAGTTAGAACCCCTAAAGTGCTACTCCTAGGAATAAGTATATGGGTCCCTTCACTCCACCCACCTTTCCCAGCCTGTAGTAACCCTCGTTATACTCTCTACCTTCATGAGATCAAATTTTTTAGATCCCACAGATAAGTGAGAACATGTGATATTTATCTTTCTGTGCCTGGCTTATCATCTCTGGGTTTGTTATATCTTCTATTTTTCTCTTCTCTTTTTACCATTTTCTTTCTTTTTTTTTTTTTTTTTTGTGCAGTGGTGAGATCTTGGCTCACTGCAACCTCTGCCTCCCGGGTTCAAGCGATTCTCCCACCTCAACCTCCCAAATAACTGAGATTACAGGCTCATGCCACCACGACCGGCTAATATTTGTATTTTTTTTTTTTTTTTTTTTTTTTTTTTTTTTGTAGAGACAGGGTTTCACCATGTTGGCCAGGCTGGTCTTGAACTCCTAGCCTCAAGTGATCCACCTGCCTGGGCCTCCCAAATTGCTGGGATTACAGGAGGGAGCCACTGCACCCAGCCGATTTTCTATTTTTATCTTCTCTCATGGTGTACTTGAATATTTTGAATGCTAAACATTGAAAATGAAAATTTTTCATTTCAGGGTATGAATGATTTTCTCTCCCTCCAGAGAATTTTCTTTAGCTTCTGGAAAGCAATTAGAGTAGCAGATTATTTAAATCCAATCTGGGATAGAGTTAATTCAAAACTGAATTTTAGGATTTATATTTCTGACCCATATACTTATTCCTAGGAGTAGCACTTTAGGGGTTCTAAATGAAATCCTGGAATATTTAGAAGGTACCTCTACCTTGGAAATACTCTGAGCTCTGATTTTTATCTCCTAAAGGCTCTGATTAACTATTTAGGTTTTGAACAAAAATATTCTGATGGGCTGTACCTCTTGTCCTGTACAACTTGTGAAAAGATGCATGCCTCAAAAGGAGAAAATTAGAGTGATTGACTCACCATTTGTTGCTTCTCTTTTATCTAAATTCTTGGCTTTTCAAGTTCTGGCTGTGTTGGAAGTCCTCAACCCTAATTTTAATCTCACCAGCCCTGAATGACTATTAAAGTTGCAAATAATCTTCTTTGTCTCTTAGAAGTTACTTTCTGCTTGGTTTTTAACTTCTTTGTTTAAACTACTTGACAACTGATAAATTTCTCAGGAAGAGAAGCAGCTTTAATGTTCAGTGCATTGATTGAGTCTTCTTTCTCTTGGATAACCAGAGCCTTCAAGTCCTGGTTACTTTTGTAGCTTTCTGTTGCTTCGAAGCAGATAATTTTATTATTTTTATTCATATTTTGTATGGTTTATTGAGATAATTAATTAGTCTGCTACAAAAATATTCCATAGCCAGAAGCAGACATATTGGCAGTAATGTTGAGCTATAGGAACTCTTGGTACTGTTGGTAAGAAAACAATAGTCAAGCCAAGAGCACATAGAAGCTGTGTCCCAGGTAGTCTATTTTTTGGAATATATGTATACTCCAAAAAATATTCACACAGATACATAAGGAAATATATATAATGATGTTCCTCATAGTATTGTGTGAATGTATGTTCCACATAGTTTGTGGTGGTAAGGAGTGGGAGGCAATATGAGGGTCGGGAAGGTGTCCGTGGAGGAGTGGATAGGCAAAATATCGTGGCAGCACATTATAGAGTAAATGCAGCTCAGATGTTATAATTCTAACTGTGCATAGAGCAATGTGGATACGAGTTGGAGTTCCACTGCAAATTTCTTTAAAGTTACATTGTTGGATTGCATGAAATAAAGGCTCTCATGCTCTTCTATGTAATTCCCAAAGAAGCTGGTTGGTTCACATAAACTGCTTTAATTTAGTTTGAAACATGGTGAAGAATAATAAAAGATTTAAAAAGTACTTAAATAGAAAAATTAACCTAAGAAACCAAAGACTCTACTAGAAATTGAGTTTTAATATAAAATTGAAAATAATGGTAAAAAATTATGCTCCTAGTGAAAAAGCAGTAATTATTTAATCCAGTAATATTGAGGCCAAAGAAAGGAGAGCACTGAAGCTTATCTGGTGCTGGTCAGAACTCTTGTAAAATACAAGTTACAAAAACAATAAAATATTACCTCACACTTGGTTAAATATATACACATAAGTATTCTCCATGATGCATCAACTCCTTTCCTGGGCATGAATACCAAAGAAACTACCTCACAGATCCATAAGGGGACATATATGAGTCTGCTGTCATGATGTGGTTATAGCGACAATGTGGAAACCATCTGGTTGTTTATCAAATACATGGTCTTCTATGATTTTCTGCTGCTCTTCACATTGTTCCCTTTGCCCTCTTTTCTTCCTGGAAAGTTAAGATCACTCTTCAGGAGCCTACTGAAAAACCACCTGCATGTGGGGGAACATAAGAGATTCCTGTAGAGAAGGTTGAATAAATGTCAGTCAGAAGAAAGCAACGAGAGGCAGGAGTGACGTCACAGTGAACTCAGCACCACGGACAGCTCACAACCCTCTTGGTATATTCATGCAATATACACAAGTTACTGGACCAGCCTGGCCAACATGGTGAAACTCTGACTCTACTAAAAATACAAAAAAATTAGCCTGGGGTGGTGG
Organism: Pongo pygmaeus; assembly: GCF_028885625.2. Classification (NCBI taxonomy): domain Eukaryota; kingdom Metazoa; phylum Chordata; class Mammalia; order Primates; family Hominidae; genus Pongo; species Pongo pygmaeus. The sequence continues at coordinate 96,916,380 of NC_072373.2, read as the reverse complement.
CAGGCGCCTGTAGTCCCAGCTACTCAGGAGGCTAAGGCAGAAGAATGGCGTGAACCCGGGAGGTGGAGGTTGCAGTGAGCCAAGATCACGCCACTGCACTCCAGCCTGGGCGACAGAGCAAGAGTCCGTCTCCAAAAATAAATAAATAAATAACAAAAAAATTCAAAAATTAGTCGGATGTGGTGGCGCACATCTGTAATCCCAACTACTCAGGAGGCTGAGACAAGAGAATTGCTTGAACCCGGGAGGCAGAAGTTGCAGTGAGCCAAAATTGCACCACTGCACGTCAGCCTGGGTGACAGAGTGAGACTTCGTCTGGAAAAAAAAAAAAATTATTGGAATGTTTTAATATCAGAATTTCTTGGGACCAATTGGAATTCCAGAATCTCTTTCACATCAGCTGTCACGTGAGTGTGGGCATACAGCAGTCAATTATTCTTTCTCTGGTAAGGAGTGGGAGGCAATATGAGGGTCGGGAATGTGTCCGTGGTGGAGTGGATAGGCAAAATACCGTGGCAGCACATTATAGAGTAAATGCAGCTCAGATGTTATAATTCTAACTGTGCATAGAGCAATGTGGATACGAGTTGGAGTTCCACTGTAAGTTTCTTTAAAGTTACGTTGTTGGGCTCTCCCTCTCCCTCTCCCCCTCCCCCTCCCCCTCCCCCTCCCCCTCCCCCTCCCCCTCCCCCTCCCCCTCCCCCTCCCCCTCCCCCTCCCCCTCCCCCTCCCCCTCCCCCTCCCCCTCCCCCTCCCCCTCCCCCTCCCCCTCCCTCTCCCTCTCCCTCTCCCTCTCCCTCTCCCCGGTCTCCCTCTCCCTCTCCCCGGTCTCCCTCTCCCACTTTTTTCGGTCTCCCTCTGTTGCCCAAGCTGGACTGTACTGCCATGATCTCGGCTCGCTGCAACCTCCCTGCCTCGGGCTCCTGTGATTCTCCTGCCTCGGCCTGCCGAGTGCCTGGGATTGCAGGCGCGCGCCGCCACGCCTGAATGCTTTTTGTATTTTTGGTGGAGACGGGGTTTCGCCGTGTTGACCGGGCTGGTCTCCAGCTCCTGGCCTCTAGTGATCTGCCTGCCTCGGCCTCCCGAGGTGCTGGGATTGCAGACGGAGTCTCGCTAACTCAACGCTCAATGGTGCTCAGGCTGGAGTGAAGTGGTGTGATCTCGGCTCGCTGCAACCTCCACCTACCAGCCTCCTGCCTTGGCCTCTTAAAGTGCTAAGATTACAGCCTCTGCCCCGCCGCCACCCCGTCTAGGAAGTGAGGAGCGTCTCTGCCTGGCCGCCCATCGTCTGGGATGTGAGGAGCCCGTCTGCCCGGCCGCCCTATCTGGGAAGTGAGGAGCGCCTCTGCCCGGCCGCCCATCGTCTGGGATGTGAGGAGCACCTCTGCCCGGCTGCCACCCCGTCTGGGAGGAAGTGAGGAGCGCCTCTGCCCGGCTGCCCCGTCTGGGAGATGAGGAGCACCTCTGCCCGGCCGCCCCGTCTGGGAGGTGAGGAGCGCCTCTGCCTGGCCGCCACCCCGTCTGGGAGGAAGTGAGGAGCGCCTCTGCCCGGTTGCCCCATCTGGGAAGTAAGGAGCGCCTCTGCCTGGCCGCCACCCCGTCTGGGAAGTGAGGAGCGCCTCTGCCCGGCTACCACCCCATGTGGGAAGTGAGGAGCGCCTCTGCCCAGCCACCCCTTCTGGGAGGTGAGGAGCGCCTCTGCCCAGCCGCCCCGTCTGGGAGGTGAGGAGTGCCTCTGCCCGGCCGCCCCGCCTGGGAGGTGAGGAGCACCTCTGCCTGGCCGCCACCCGGTCTGGGAGGAAGTGAGGAGCACCTCTGCCCAGCTGCCCCATCTGGGAAGTGAGGAGCGCCTCTGCCCGGCTGCCACCCCCTATGGGAAGTGAGGAGCGCCTCTGCCCGGCCGCCCACTCTGGGAAGTGAGGAGCGCCTCTGCCCGGCCGCCCACTCTGGGAAGTGAGGAGCGCCTCTGCCCGGCCGCCCACTCTGGAAGGTGAGGAGTGCCTCTGCCCGGCCGCCCCGTCAGGGAGGTGAGGAGCGCCTCTGCCTGGCCGCCACCCCATCTGGGAGGAAGTGAGGAGCATCTCTGCCCAGCTGCCCCATCTGGGAAGTGAGGAGCGCCTCTGCCCGGCTGCCACCCCCTATGGGAAGTGAGGAGCGCCTCTGCCCGGCCGCCCACTCTGGGAGGTGAGGAGTGCCTCTGCCCGGCCGCCCCGTCTGGGAGGTGAGGAGCGCCTCTGCCTGGCCGCCACCCCGTCTGGGAGGAAGTGAGGAGCGCCTCTGCCCGGCCGCCCACTCTGGGAAGTGAGGAGCGCCTCTGCCCGGCCGCCCACTCTGGGAGGTGAGGAGCGCCTCTGCCTGGCCACTCCGTCTGGGAAGGGAGGAGCGCCTCTGCCCGGCCGCCCCGTCTGGGAGGTGAGGAGCACCTCTGCCCGGCCGCCACCCCGTCTGGGAGGAAGTGAGGAGCACCTCTGCCCGGCCGCCACCCCGTCTGGGAGGAAGTGAGGAGCGCCTCTGCCCGGCTGCCCCATCTGGGAAGTGAGGAGCGCCTCTGCCCGGCTGCCACCCCGTATGGGAAGCGAGGAGCGCCTCTGCCCGGCCGCCCCGTCTGGGAGGTGAGGAGTCCTCTGCCTGGCCACCCCGTCTGGGTAGTGAGGAGCGCCTCTGCCCGGCCACCCCGTCTGGGAAGTGAGGAGCGCCTCTGCCTGGCTGCCACCCCGTCTGGGAGGAAGTGAGGAGCGCCTCTGCCCGGCTGCCACCCCGTATGGGAAGTGAGGAGCGCCTCTGCCCGGCCGCCCCGTCTGGGAGGTGAGGAGTGCCTCTGTCCGGCTGCCACCCCGTCTGGGAGGAAGTGAGGAGCACCTCTGCCCGGCTGCCCCGTCTGGGAGATGAGGAGCACCTCTGCCCGGCCGCCCCGTCTGGGAGGTGAGGAGTGCCTCTGCCTGGCCGCCACCCCATCTGGGAGGAAGTGAGGAGCGCCTCTGCCCGGCTGCCCCATCTGGGAAGTGAGGAGCGCCTCTGCCCGGCCGCCACCCCATATGGGAAGTGAGGAGCGCCTCTGCCTGACCACTCCGTCTGGGAGGTGAGGAGCGCCTCTGCCCGGCCGCCCCGTCTGGGAGGTGAGGAGTGCCTCTGCCCGGCCGTCACCCCGTCTGGGAGGAAGTGTGGAGCACCTCTGCCCGGCTGCCCCGTCTGGGAGATGAGGAGCACCTCTGCCCGGCCGCCCCCTCTGGGAAGTGAGGAGCGCCTCTGCCTGGCCGCCACCCCGTCTGGGAGGAAGTGGGGAGCGCCTCTGCCTGGCTGCCCCATCTGGGAAGGGAGGAGCGCCTCTGCCCAGCCGCCACACCGTCTGGGAAGTGAGGAGCGCCTCTGCCCGGCCGCCCCCTCTGGGAGGTGAGGAGCGCCTCTGCCCGGCCGCCCCCTCTGGGAGGTGAGGAGCGCCTCTGCCCGGCCGCCCCGTCTGGGAGGTGAGGAGCACCTCTGCCCGGCTGCCACCCGGTCTGGGAGGAAGTGAGGAGCGCCTCTGCCCGGGCGGCCCCGTCTGGGAAGTGAGGAGCACCTCTGCCCGGGCAGCCCCGTCTGGGAAGCAAGGAGCGCCTCTGCCCGGGCGGCCCCTTCTGGGAAACGAGGAGCGCCTCTGCCCGGGCGGCCCCATAGGGGAAGTGAGGAGCGCCTCTGCCCGGCCGCCCCGTCTGGGAGGAGAGGAGCGCCTCTGCCCGGGCGGCCCCGTCTGGGAAGCGAGGAGCGCCTCTGCCCGGCCGCCCTGTCTGGGACGTGAGGAGCGCCTCTGCCCGGCTGCCCTGTCTGGGAGGTGTACCCAACAGCTCCAAAGAGACAGCGACCATCGGGAGCGGGCCATGAGGACGATGGCGGTTTTGTTGAAGAGAAGGGGAGGAAGTGTGGGGAAAGGAAGGAGAGATCAGATTGTTGCTGTGTCTGTGTAGAATGGGGTGGGCATAGGAGACTCCATTTTGTTCTGACTAGGAGAAATTCTTCTGCCTTGGGGTGCTGTTGATCTATGGCCTTTCCCCCAGCCCCATGCTCTCTGAAACATATGCTGTGTCAACTTAGGGTTAAATGGATTAAGGGCGGTGCAAGATGTGCTTTGTTAAACAGATGCTTGAAGGCAGCATGCCCTTTAAGAGTCATCACCACTCCCTAATCTGAAGTACCCAGGGGCACAAACACTGCAGAAGGCCGCAGGGACCTCTGCCTAGGAAAACCAGAGACCTTTGTTCATGTGTTTATCTCCTGACCTTCTCTCCACTATTATCCTATGACCCTCCCATATCCCCCTCTCCGAGAAACACCCAAGAACGATCAATAAATACTTCATAAATTTAAAAAAAAAAAAAAAAAAAAAAAGTTACGTTGTTGGATTGCATGAAATAAAGGCTCCCATGCTCTTCTATGTATTGTATATAGAATAACATAATGTACTGTAGCTACTAATCACTCTAAATCAAGTAAATTCTTGCTCTAGTATGTGTTAGAACAAAGGTTGAATTTTTTTTTATGCTTTAAGTTTTAGGGTACATGTATAATGTACAGTAGCTACTAATCACTCTAAATCAAGTAAATTCTTGCTCTAGTATGTGTTAGAACAAAGGTTGAATTCTTTTTTTTTTATGCTTTAAGTTTTAGGGTGCATGTGCACAACGTGCAGTTTTGTTACATATGTATACATGTGCCATGTTGGTGTGCTGCACCCATTAACTCGTCATTTAACATTAGGTATATCACCTAATACTATTCCTCCCACCTCCCCCCACCCCACAACAGGCCCCAGTGTGTGATGTTCCCCTTCCTGTGTCCATATGTTCTCATTGTTCAATTCCCACCTATGAGTGAGAACATGAGGTGTTTGGTTTTTTGTCCTTGCGATAGTTTGCTGAGAATGATGGTTTCCAGCTTCATCCATGTCCCTACAAAGGACATGAACTTATCCCTTTTTATGGCTGCATAGTATTCCATGGTGTATATGTGCCACATTTTCTTAATCCAGTCTATCATTGTTGGACAGTTGAGTTGGTTCCAAGTCTTTGCTATTGTGAATAGTGCTGCAATAAACATACGTGTGCATGTGTCTTTATAGTATCATGTTTTATAATCCTTTGGGTATATACCCAGTAATGGGATGGTTGGGTCAAATGGTATTTCTAGTTCTAGATCCCTGAGGAATTGCCACACTGACTTCTACAATGGTTGAACTAGTTTACAGTCCCACCAACAGTGTAAAAGTGTTGCTATTTCTCCACATCCTTTCCAGCATCTGTTGTTTCCTGACTTTTTAATGATTGCCATTCTAACTGGTGTGAGATGGTATCTCATTGTGGTTTTGATTTGCATTTCTCTGATGGCCAGTGATGATGAGCATTTTTTCATGTGTCTGTTGGCTGCATAAATGTCTTCTTTTGAGAAATGTCTGTTCACAGCCTTTGCCCACTTTTTGATGGGGTTGTTTGTTTTTTTCTTGTAAATTTGTTTGAGTTCATTGTAGATTCTGGATATTAGCCCTTTGTCAGATGTGTAGATTGCAAAAATTTTCTACCATTCTGTAGAATGCCTGTTCAGTCTGATGGTAGTTTCTTTTGCTGTGCAGAAGCTCTTTAATTAGATCCCATTTGTCAATTTTGGCTTTTGTTGCCATTGCTTTTGGTGTTTTAGACATGAAGTCCTTGCCCACGCCTATGTCCTGAATGGTATTGCCTAGGTTTTCTTCTAGGGTTTTTATGGTTTTACGTCTAACATTTAAGTCTTTAATCCACCTTGAATTAATTTTTGTATAAGGTGTAAGGAAGGGATCCAGTTTCAGCTTTCTACATATGGCTAGCCAGTTTTCCCAGCACCATTTATTAAATAGGGATTCCTTTCCCCATTTCTTGTTTTTGTCAGGTTTGTCAAAGATCAGATAGTTGTAGATACGTGGCATTATTTCTGAGGGCTCTGTTCTGTTCCATTGGTCTGTATCTCTGTTTTGGTACCAGTACCATGCTGTTTTGGTTACTGTAGCCTTGTAGTATAGTTTGAGGTCAGGTAGCATGATGCCTCCAGCTTTGTTCTTTTGGCTTAGGAACAAAGGTTGAATTCTGATCAATATGACACTAATACTTGTGCCCTTAGGCCTTGCTCTAAAATGTCCTCGTTCCAATGCAGAATGACACATTGCCCCCACCCTATTCTTTGACATTCTTTTGAAAAAATATTGGATGAAATCAAACCAGTTTTCTATCTGGTGCCTGTTTCGAGCTGTGGGCTGTGGTTGTGGAGATGGTCTGGCCCCCTCTCCTCTTTATATCCATCTGCTTCTGTTCTATAAGCCACATTGGTGAGTTTGCAATAACACAGCTCTCTTGACAACCTGCCATAGCAAATCAGCAATATCTCAGGATTTGGGATCTTAACTAGGAACTGTATGCCACACATGTGTCCCTGCCCTGTGATCACCTCTCTGGGATGACATGGGTGTGTAAACAGAATATCCGAATAGATGTGATGAGTCCTGCATTGACATAAGCATGGAGAGTGTGAAATAGTCTTAGGAACATTAGACAAGCTCCCTTGAGAAGGTGGTTTCTAATCCTAGACAAGAAGATGAAGAAGTATTTGTCCACACACTCCATCCTAATTTTTATGTGCCATTGCCAATTGGACGGAATATTATCAGATGAAATAAAAACTGGAAAAATAAAGGGAAGGCAGGCCCACATTAAGGGTGGCCAGTTGCCTTCTGGACTGTAGCGATGGATTGAAGGTCCAGCAACCCACCCCAGAGAGACCCTCTCTTCTTTTAGGAGATCAGGACTTGAGTCAAGCTCTTCAGTCATTTGCATTATTCTTTTTGGCCTAGTTCCAGATTCTGGTTTCCAGATTCTGGTGTCCTCTCCTAAGCTTCACGACCTGCCTCCCAAACTGAAGCTTTTAGATTTTACACTGCTGTTTGTATGAGGTGGTATTGACCAGAATTTGCACAAGTGCATTTTATAATAAAAAATAATATAGAGTACTTATTATGAGCTGGGATCCAGTACTGCTATGTGCTGGGTAACCAGGAGATCTGAGGTAACAGTGTTTTCCTTCCATGATTCCAAGTCTGGATGGAAAGACATCAAAGAAAGTTGAGGTAATGTAGCCACTATGGTAGGAGTGGGGTCAGGGTGAGGGAGGTGCAAATGAGGCAGAGATCATTTCTTTGGGCTGAAGGGAGAGTGGTTCACCATCTAAATGTCTAAGAGAAGTTAACATTAAAGCTCAGTCTTGAAATGTAAGTTAATGAGACAGATGAATTATTAAATGACATCTGGCAGAGGCAGCATTTGAAAGACTGGTATTGAGGCATGAAATACTGAGATATATTGATGGGGGGGTGTGTTGCGCATTCTTGGAATAACAGCAGCTGGGTGAACAGGAGGGATTCAGAGAGTGCTGGGGAGAGAGAAAGCCAGGTACCCACCCTTGGGACCCTGGCATGACAGTTCTGAGCAGTGACTAGCAGTCCTGGTGGAGGAGAGAGGAGGACAATGGGGGAAGATGGTTCTGGTTTGGAGATCTGCAGGGAAGTTGTGGCAAAGGAAAGTGGGCAACAGAGATAAGAGAGGAAAGAGAGCAATTCTGGGGTGGATGATGGAGACAGGCTGCATAGAGAAGGGAGCAGGGGGCTGGGAAGAGAAAATGAAAGCCTAGGGACTGCAGGTCTCTGTGAGTTCCAAGAACAGGTGGAATGAGAATAAGAAAGGGAGAGAAGAAGAGAGAAGAAAACTAATGGTCTGACATTGGGATTTGGAGGTGAAAACTGCAGATCAGTCCTGAAGGCTGACGAGGTGCAGAATATGTTCAGGAAGGAAGATTCCTGATGAGGAGAGGAGATGCTGGTCTGTGAATAGAGGTGTGAGTGTGGAGTGGAACAGTCATTCACAAGAACAAATAACTCATCCTACACACTTCTGCTGGTGGAATGGAATGAGAATTTTTGAGATGGTTGCCTGATTCCTCCAAGAAGAATGTTTGCCTGATTGAGAGGTTAGCTGGAGATTGACCAGGGTGGTAAGAATGATAGGGACAGATGATGTGAGACTTAATGAGGAATACTAAGAGCAGCTGCACAGAACATGGCCTGGAAGTGACACCAGGTGAACATTGACCCTGTGTTGTGGCCTGCATGGAGAAACCCGCCAGTGTTCTGCTAGGACAGCACTGTGTCCTGCTTGTTTCTGCATCCTCAGCCCATAGCACACTGCCTGGCCTGGAGTAGACTACCAATAACAAACTACTCCATTACCTGCCAGACAGAGATGCTGCAATTTCTCATCACAGTCAGCATGAGCTCTCTGCGTCAGTCCTTAGGGCATTTCCATGGTGCTGCCTTATTCCGGCCAGACTCCTTATTTGGACTCCTGGACTACTTTGAGCTCCTCAAAATCTGGAATATTCATTCATCACCAGAAACCCAGTCCTGGCATTGAGCAAACCATCGAGAACAGCTCAGCTTCAAGGTGACTCCCTCTCACTTCCACAGGGTCACCCACATAGGCACATGCACACAAGCACACAGCACAGAGAGAGGACACAGCCCCTGGAGCCCAGGCCACAGGACAAGGGAGTTCATCCTCAGGGCACTGCTGAGCATCCCATTCATAGCCACAAGGGCCCTGAGCCTGATGCCATCCAGGAGTCCCTATGTGAGTGGTTTCTGTTTCCCCAAGCCCTGGAGAACAGCTGGGGCAGGAGCGGGAGGGCAGGAGCACACTGAGTGATGCCAGCTCCTTCTCAGTGCAGTATCTGAATGTGTCTGAATGACCGTGGTCCATGCCTTGACAAGGAGGAGCATTGCTGTGATCTGGCAGGGGCTTTCCACTGACTTCCACCTGGAACCTGCCATGGTGGCTGCATTTAGGGAGTGGGGCAGAGGCGGACACCAGGACCTGTGTGAGAGGGAGCTCAGCTCTGCAGGAGGCCACAGGGGGAACGTTGCTGGAGGGACATTACTCCTGGGTGACCCACTGGATGGGGGTGGGGGAAATTCTCCAACAAAGTTAACCTGGAATTGGTAGTTTTGACAATGTAGGTCACCAAAGAGAAGGAAATAAGGCAAGTGTCTGATGGGAAGAGACACTTTATTGTTCCTGGGGTCTCTGGAGGCCCCTTGGTGGGGCTAGGTCACTGTCTTCCCCCGGAACAGGGCGCCGCTCCATGGCTCTGCTTGTGGTAGTCTGTGGCTATGTCTCCCAGCAAGGACAGAAACTCAGAAAAATCAATCTTCTTATCCTCATTCTTGTCCTTTTTCTCAAAGACAGTGGCCAGGTAATGTATGCCCTTTTTGTCCTGTGAAGAGAAAAACGTACAAACAAGAAAAATTCAATCACAAACAAGTTTTGGACTGGGAGGGGAGAGGAGGAGGCAGAGAGACCAGTGCCTAGATCTGCACAGGTGTGGTGGTAGGGCTGAGAGTACAGGGTGAGTGGGTGAAGTTAGGGTGAGGACGTGAGTGTTATCACTGGAGTTCTCTAGAGAGACTTTTTGTCTCACACCTCAGGATGTGAGGCAGGTCCTGTCCCAAGGCACTCTGTTAAGTGACCTTGGGGTGAGAAGTCCCCTGCCCCAGCCTCACTCTTGCCTGTCCCCAGCCTTTAAGGGCACTGCCTACCTTAGTTCTACCCCAGGGCCTCAAAATTGGCTCTCGCACTTTGTTCTCTTCTTTCTCTGGCCTCCTCTCATTTCTTCTCCTTTTCCACCAAACTCATCTTCTGGGTTCCCTGCTGTTGGTCATCTAGACCCTTTGATACCTAGTAGCCCACAATATTTTTCAGATTTGCTAATGAGTCTTGTTTATTGCAAAGAAGGCTATTGATTTCTACTAGCAATGGAACTTCTAGTGTTTTCCCAGTAATCTCAGGGATGTTGATGTGGGGTCTTTGGGAAGCAGGACCTGAGCATGTGAGTTTCAGTCTCACAGAGAGAGGGAGAGTGAGCGCTGGGAGGGGACTGTGCACTGTCCTCAAGCTACACACTTTGCTGACCATCTAATAACCTCCTTTATATCTGTATAACTCTTTCCCATTTTCATACTTTTTCGCCTACCATCCTCAGATTCACATATGATCCAAGCAATAAAGCCCTATTTGCAAATGAGAACAGAGGGTGAGGGTGATCTGTCCAAGGCCACATAGCAAAATGTGTCCTCCAACATTGAGAAGCTAGACTCCGACTCACACAGGCACTAAGGAAGTTGGGGAAGTTCTCCTTCATCATCGTCAGCAGGCTTGGCTTGTCAATCTTGTCATCACGTCTGGTGTATTTGTGAAACATGTCGATCATGCCTATTATGGACGTCTCAGCTTGAGTGCTGCTCATCTTTGCTTTCAAAAAGCCTTCAGGAAATAAAGACAATCATTTTTTTCCCTTCATTTAAGTTAGGGTCTCTATTTGGGAATGTTGGAAGGAGGGCTGAGGTCAGAGTAAAAACACGGATAAGGTTTTTTTTTTAATGGAGGTTTGAATTGAGGTTTTTAAAAAAACTCAATTTTTTTTAATGTGATGGAATAAGTTGCTCAAAAATGAGAGGGTAGCACCAAGTCTGAGACCTGGCTCATCCTGGCCAGGGCCAAGAGGAGATGCAGGTGAATGGCTGAAGTCCAGCTCTGGGCAGTGCTTCAGAGAACAAGAAGCAGGGAGAATCAGGGGCCAGCAACACATGGAAGAACTAAGCTGGGACCACCCAGCCTCAGCCAGCACATGGCAGACCCCACTCTTAAAACAGCACCAAATCCATCTCCTCCAGCTTCACAGTCAGGGTGAGAGTCATGAGGGCAGGACAATGGCCTTGGTGATCTGGTGTCTGACCCTCCTGGGCTGCTTCAGGAACCAGACACCGTGGGCCCCACCTTGACTCAAGTACAAGCCCTGCATGAAATGGTGCGTGCAGGCTCCAGGTGCACATGTGAGCATGGACGTGAGTGTGAGCAGGAAACACAGCCCTCTCCCGAGTACAAGGGGACCTTCCTACATTCCCTTGGGAATGAGAAACAGGAATGGCCTCTGTTACAAGGAACAGAAATAACTCCCTGGTTCTTAAGCTGCTGGATGGGGTGGGAGTGAGGTGGGAGTCGCTTCATGTCTGCTCTTGGGAATTATCTGCACCCTCTGAATCACCAAGGCTTGACTGTTTAAATAAAAATGTCTGACTTCCCAAAGCAGATCTTCCAGCCAGTAGTCGGTCTGAGCTGGCCTGCACCCCAAGCCTGAAAAATAGGACAGTGCAGCTCTCACTTCCCACACTTTCCAAAGAACCAGAAAAGGACCTTGGCTAACTCATATGAGCGTCTGACAATAAACCCCCAACACCTCTCAATGCAGGAGAAAGCTCCATGCCGGCAACTGACTAAGAGGAGCCACCCAAAGATTTTTTGATTCTGAAGCCAAGGCCAGAGGCCAAGCCCTGTGCCCAGAGGGTTACTGAAAATTTGCAGGTTGTGATAGGGAGTGAGAGAGCTTTGGTTTCTCAATACCTTACCCAGGTAAGGGCAAGCCATCTGGCCAGGGCTATGCTGTGTCAGGGTCCCAGGCCTGGGGGTTTGGAGAGCCTCCAAAGCATTCACATGGGACTGTTAGCCCTCCACCCTCTGTGGAGCCAGAGCTGGGGAGGGAATTTAGCAACCGGGACCCCAACAGAAGGATGAATCCAGGGAGGAAGAAGACAGGAAGGGTCCTGTACTCAGGTCCCATTGGGGACATTTCCACAGTTGTTGTCTCAGGAGATCCCAAAGGAGCAATGGACAGGTCTGGTTCAGCCACCTGGTTGTATAGATGTGGGCTTTTGGGGTCAAGTGAAGGTCACACAGCCCAGCTAGTGGCAGAGCTGGCCTAGACCCAGGCTCCTGTGTCTTTGTCCACAGCCCTTTCCCTTCCTACAGGCAGCATGGCAGGCCAGGCACTGGGCACTTCTAGAAAACGTAAAGAGGTAGGTGAGACTTACCAGAGCTGGGAAGCGTCACGAAGAGAAGGATGAGCGAGATGTGTGTGTTTGGACAAAGAGCAGTCCTTTATAAGGCTCAACCTGGCTCTTTCCAGAGGCTGGGAGGCCTGGGGCACCTCTGTCATCTGTTTCTTGGAGCCTTGCCCCACATCAGGTGGGTGGGACACACCCAGGAGGCTGTGCTCAGGATTTCTGGCCAGGGTCCCAGGTCACCAGGTCCCACCCCACCCCAGAGACCTCACCTGGAGTCTTCTCTGGCTCAACCTTGATTTGAGGGTAAGGCAGCGGTACATGTGTAGTAGCAGGTCAGGAAATGGGACAAAAGAGCACTGGGCCTCAGGACCCAAAGAGGATGGAGTTTCAGACTCCCGAAGGCAGCATGGTCTTGTTTGTTCCCTCTCCCAGTCCTTCCACACATTTGTTGTGACAGCCTGTTCTGTGACCCCCACTGCTTAGTGAGCATTTTAATGTCTAGATATCAAGATACCTGCTGCTCCTGCATCCTCCTCAACCCTCCCCTCATAGTCCTAAGAGGCAGGTGCTGCAATCTCTATTTTAGGAAAGGAGAAGTTGAGACATTCCCAAGTTTACTCAGCTAGTAAACACAACAAATCATCATGAACAAAGAAAAGCCTGAATCAAATCCTTACTCTTATCCCTTGTGCTATAGGTCTTGGGTCGCATCAGGGTCTGCCCTGTGGGAACTCAAAGTCCAGGGAGGGAAGCAGGGTTACTTCATTGCTAACCATTGGTCAGCCCCTCACAGAAGCCCTGGATTTAGATGGGGGGATTGGGGTCAGGGGCCTCACTATCTAGGTTGAGTGGTGGAGTGACCCCCCCAAGGAATGAGCCTGGAGGCAGGGAGTGGGAAAAGTTCTTTCCTGCCCCATGGCACTAACTTCCCAGAAAGTCTTCAGTGTTTTTCCTTCTCCTATGCAAAACAGCCTGTGTAGGAGTTGGGAGTTGTGCCCTTGGCTATAATGTGCCCTAACCTGCTATGGAAAGGCTGACCCAGGTAGGGGCAAGAGGGTTGGGAAGGCATGGGAATCCCCGGGGCATGGTGATGAAAGGGAGATGATGAATCCCTGAAATGGGCTTTTTCTGCTACCCCCTTACAATGTTCCTTTTAGAGTGCAAGAGAGTTCCGGGTTCATTTAGTGCCAGCCCCTTAAGCACTCTGAGGCTCCATAGAGCTGATATGATGTCTCCCTAGGTGGGACGTATTTTCTCCACCCATCATCTTTCTTCAACTTCCTTCTCATCAGTACCTGTGTAACCAGGGGGACCTGTTTCTCCCTCTCCCAGTTCCCCATATGATGGCAATATTACTTTTAATGGCAAAAGATACACACACACACACACACACACACACAGAGTGGAATACTACTCAGCTATAAAAAAAGAATGAAATCATGCTTTTTGCGGCAACATGGATGGAACTGGAGGCTATTGTCTTAAGTGAAATTACTCAGAAAGTCAAATACTGTACACCCTCATGTATAAGTGGGAGGTACATCATGCATACAGATAGAGGTAGAGAGTAGAATCATAGACACTGGAGACTGTGAAGGGCGAGAGGTCAGGCAGTGGGTGAAGGGTGAGACATTTCTTAGTGGGTACAATGCATGCTATTTAGGATGGCTACATTAAAAGCCCGAACTTCACCACTGTGCAATATATTCATATACATGTGTATGCAGGTTTTTGTGTGGACATAAGTTTTCAATTATTTTGGGTAAATCCCGAAGAGTGTGATTTCTGGATCCTATGGTAAGAGTATGTTTAGTTTTTTAAGAAAGCACCAAACTGTCTTCCAAAGTGGCTGTACTATTTTGTGTTCCTGCCATAAATGAATGAGAGTTCCTGTTGCTCCACGTCCTTCTTCAGAATTTGGTGCTGTCCAGTGTTCCAGATTTTGGGCATTCTCATAAGTGTGTACTGGTATCTCATTGTTGTTTTAATTTGCATTTCCCTGAGGACATATGATGTGGAGCATCTTCTGATATGCTTATTTGTCACCTGCCATATCTTTTTTGATTAGATGTCTGTTAAGGTCTTTGGCCCATTTTCTAATTGTTTGGTTTGTGTTCTTATCGTTGAGTTTTAAGAGTTCTTTGTATGTTTTGGATAACACTCCTTTGTCTGATACGTCTTTTGTAAATATTTTCTCCCAGTCTGTGGCTTATCTTTTCATTCTCTTGACAATATCTTTCACAAAGCAGAAATGTTTAATTTTAAAGAAGTCCAGCTTATGAATTCTTTCTTTCATGGATTGTGCCTTGGTGTTGCGTCTAAAAAGTCATCACCAAAACCAAGATGATCAAATTTCCTCTTATGCTACCATCTAGGAGTTTTGTAACATTATGTTTTGCATTTAGGTCTATGATTCATTTTGAGTTATGTATCATCACTGTTTAGAAACAGAGGAAAAGCAATACAAAAGGAACCAGGGACAACAATATTAATACAAGACAACAAAGAATTCTAAGAAAATGGATTAAATGAAAAAGAAGAATATTTCTTATTGATTAGTGTGCAAGTCACCAAGATGGATTAGTCTTATTCATTTTTTTTCTTTTTCTTTTTTTTGAGACAGAATTTCACTCTTGTTACCCAGGTTAGAGTACAGTGGTGTCATCTTGGCTCACTGCAACCTCCTCCTCCTGGGTTCAAGCGACTCTTCTGCCTCAGCCTCCAGAGTAGCTGGGATTACAGGTGCACACCACCACATCCAGCTAATTTTTGTATTTTTAGTAAAGATGAGGTTTCATCATGTTGGCCAGGCTGGTCTCAAACTCCTGACCTCAGGTAATCCACCCGCCTCAGCCTCCCAAATTGCTGGGATTACAGGTGTGAGCCACCAGGCCCAGCAATAATAGTCCTATCCTTATATACATAAGAACATAATTTTGAATTATATAAAGCAAATACTGAAAGAAATTAATGGAAACTGACAAACTTATATCACTTGGCAGGTTTTGGCAGAGTCTGCCCAGGAACTTAATGGAGTCATCAGATAACAAAACACCAGTAATGGCACAGAGCAGGGTGGACAGATGCTGCCACAGCCCAGAAGCAGCCCCAGACACAAGGCCCCGTGAATGATGACGGCTGTGTCCAATAAACACGAACCTCCAGAAACAGGTGGCCAGCTGGATTTGGCTTAAAGACCATAATTTGCTGATTCCTGATATAAACTATTTGAAGGACACACTTAAATTTATTTATACACACATACATTCATAAATTCATGCCCAACCATACAGAATACACATAAATTTCAAACATATTTGAGACATCCAAAAAACTGATCATTTGTTTTTGCTAAAATGAAAATCTCAGCAAATTAGCTTTAATAGGGGCCTTATCTTTTGCACTTGCTGATCAGGTTGAACCCTGTGAGCCCTTCCCTTGTGTCATGTCTGGAACAAACACTCTCCATAAACCCATCCCACTCCATCACACATCCAACCTCCCAGCCACTGCTGATCCCCCAGGAGAGCTCACAACAGGCTGGTCTTGAACAGGAATTTGGCTGGTTGATATCTTCATCTCCTCCATCTTTTTGGGGAGCTCCCCTCTCCCCAGTCTGAGGTAGACGCAACATACTCCTGGGTCTCTAGAAGATCTCAAGTTGCTGGGGGAAGAGGACAGAAAGCAATTTGTTCTTTTTGCTGTATTTTATCCATTCATTTATGCTGTGAGTGCTGACTCTGTTCTGGGTGTGTGGGTGTCAGGGTGGCAGGGAGATGGAGTGGATGTGGACCATGCTTTGAGCAATGCTCTGGCCCCAGGAGAGAACTCCAATATAAGGCACTGGGTGGTGACAGAGTGGAGTGGGACAGAGCCCGGAAGCCCCCAGGTCCCCAAGCAGTTTAGTGGTCACTTTCTCTGTGAAACCTTCTCCAGGGAGAGCCATCATTCCCATGTCCCTGCGTGTCTCAGTGACAGCCCTGGCCGCACATATGCTATGTTTGCTGCCACCTAGCCATGTCTTATATTGTGCCCCCAGCCTCCAGTGCAGAGAACTCCATAAACATTGGCCGAACTAGTGAGTGTGGCAGGTGTCTTCAGAAAGGTTCAGGTAAAGTGTGTGGGAATTCGGAAGATGAGAAATCACTTTTCAGGTGGGGGAACCAGGGGAAGCTTTGTCAGGGCATCCTTTCAATAGGCCATAGAGCACTTCCAGGAGCCACGGTGAGAGGGACAGGGCAGAGGGAGCCACGGGAATGTTCCGACACAGCCAGCTGTTCTGTTTGGGGTCCTTCTGGGTGGTGTTGGCCGGCTGCATCTCTGGACTCGAGCAGCAGTTGGGGGAGTGGGACAGAGAGACAGAGAGTGAGTTCCGCAGCATTCACAAGAGATTATTAGGACTCAGTTCTGCTGTGAGCCATCCACACTGGAAGATGAGAACACCCAGCTGCAGCCCAGAGCCTGTGGTCCCACTGTTAGGTTTTGAAGGGAAGGCAGGCTTAAAGAAAGACACAGAGAGAGTCGGTGGCTCTATGGCAACGCAGATTTTATGTCCAGCACAACACCTGAGGAGGTGGGGGGCCAGCTTAATGCCAGAGCCCCCTGCCGCTTACAGGCTGGGGTAATTTATAGGTCTAGGTGGGGGTCTGGGCAGTATGGCTAGCTCACCGGGAGGATATTGATAAGATGTTCCTATGATCAGGTGGTTTGGACCTTTTTCCAGTGGGATGTGATAGGCTCTTTCTTGGACCTTTGCCCCGCAGGATACAACAGGGATGTTCCTTCAGTTGGGCATTTGCCTGGCAGGGTACGATAAGGATGCTCTTGTGCCTTGTGGTCAGGTGGTTAGGCAGGATGTTTCTCATGGCCTGAATCCACATGGAATGTATCACTCTGACCAGGGTCTGCAAAATGGCAGGGGGCTTACAAAATGGTGCGGCTTGGACTAACGCCCACCATCCGGTCGAATGGGTTTGCTGGGAGGATTTACTGTCAATTCTGTTAGCCTGATAGGGGAGGTTGCTTTCTCGGAGGCCACATACACAGACAGTGCTGGGAAGTGACCCATGCATACCCTGAGAAATTTATCTGTTCAACCAAATTTCAAGTTGGCAATGATCATTCTTCATCTCGCCCAATTTCAAGAGGAGGCTGGGCCCTATAGGTTAAAACTGGAAAGCTGGAGAAAGCAGTGGAGGCCACTCCAGGAAGGCTCCCTGGCCAAGGAGGACTGTAGGATTCTGACTTACAGTCAGGGCTGTTCCTGTTACAGTTGGCCCCAGTCAGAGACCCAGGATGAAACTCTGGCCCTGAGAGCGGAGAGTAGGTTTTCTGTTTCCCAAGCTTCCACACGGTGGCGCCACCGAGCATCCACCTCGCCGGAGTTGCCAGGCGGTTCCACCTGGCTGCGCCGTCCTTGCCGGTTCTCGCCCTTATTTCGGT
The DNA here is from genome assembly GCF_028885625.2 of Pongo pygmaeus. Lineage (NCBI taxonomy): Eukaryota > Metazoa > Chordata > Mammalia > Primates > Hominidae > Pongo > Pongo pygmaeus. The sequence continues at coordinate 96,898,997 of NC_072373.2, read as the reverse complement.
TGTGTGTCCCACTTCGGGCAGCAGTCTGAAAGCTTTTTAAAAAAGACATCTTCACCAAAAGCTCCTGAAGGGCAGAGGGCTTTTCTTATTTAATTTGCATTCTTCCCTCTGCAATGCCTACCAGAGGGCGCTGCACAAAATCATATATTGGGGATGCAGTTGTTAACCGAGTTGGTAGAAACAGGAACAAATTAAAATAATTAAATTTTTAGTAATGGTGGGTTAAGTAAATCTTGATGCCTATACACATGGAATCCCTGTGATGATACGAAATGGACATTTGGTCTTTGTCCCTGTTCCTGACACTGAGCGTCTGAAATCCTTGGAATCTCCTGAACGACAGGGGTGAGGGAGCATCTTTCGTTATTCATAACAATCCCCTTCCAGCCATACTGAGTGTGTGCTAATGAAGTGGCTCTTGGTGGACCCCTAGATAGCTTCAGGATGGGGCTGGTTGCCAGAGGAAGCAACCATGTGATTAGAGGGCTGGAGCTTTCAGCCCCACGCTGGGCCTCCAGAGAGCTGGAGAAGGACTTCAATTACCAGTGGCCAATTATTTAATCAACCATGACTAAATAAAGTGACTGCCATAGAAACCGCAAACAATGGGGCTCAGAGAGCCGTCAGGCTGCTGAGCAGGTGGGGTGCCGGAAGGGTGGGCGCCTGGGGTTGGCCTGGAAGCTCCCTGCTGCCCCTCATACATGGCCCTGTGTGTCTCTTCCACGTGGCTTTTCCTGAGTTGTATTCTTTGTAATAAACCAGTAATCATGAGTAAAGTGCCTCCCAGAGTCCCGTGAACTCTTGTAGCAGATTATCTAACCTGAGGAGAGGGTTTGTAGGAACCTCCAGTATTAGCCAGTCAGTCAGAAGTATGGGCGGTCAGGTGCTGCGACTGGCATCTGAAGTGGGGGCAGTGTTGTGGGGCTGAGCCTTCACCTTGTGGGGTCTGTGCTAACTCTGGGTAGTTAGAATCAGAACGGAATTGCACGATACCCCGATGGTGTTCAGACAGTTGGAGAATTGGTTGGTGTGAGGATTTTTAAAAAAGGAAATATAACCCCCACACATTTGGCGTCAGAAGTGTTGTGAGTCAGAATGGCTCAGGAATTCCATATAATGTAGCTATCTAGAATCAAGCACTCAGAAAATATTTAAGAACTGGGGAAATGTTTTTAAAATAGTCCTAATTGAAAAAGCAGATGATAAAGCAGCCGGGAAAGGGCAAGGCCGTGCCACAGGGTGGACATGGAGTGGGGGTGGGGAGGGGGTTAATGGGACATGATTGCTCCACATGAGACAAGGCCACGGAACTCAGGAAACAAAGCTTGTTTTGAGCAAGAGTCATGTCAGATTTTGACAGGAGGCAGAGCAGAGAGAAGATATCTTTACATAAGTGAAGCTAACAGTTCATGATAAAGCATTCTCAGCCTTCACATTCACAGTCAATTGATTTTCAACAAGCCCACCAAGCCAATTCAATGGAGAAAGAATAGTCTTTCCAACAAATGGTGCTGGGACAAGTGGACAGCCGCATGCAAAATAATGAAGCTGGACCCCTTCCTTCCTTCATAGACACAAATTAACTCAAAATAGGTCACAGCCCTACACATAAGAGCTAAAACAAACTCTTAGAAGAAAATATAGAAGTAAATCTTCAAGACTGAGGTCTTGAATATCTTTGCATATGCTACTGAAGCTTTATGACTTTACTTTCCACAGTTAGACCTACAATCCACTTGGAATTGTCATTTTGTCTACTTGTGAGGTCTAGTTTCATTTTCATTTTATGAGAATGAACTTCCAGTTGATCCAGTAAAATGTACTGAAAAGCTTGTGCTCAGCAGTGCCACTTTTCTCACAGAATAAATATACCACACGTGTGTGTCTTTTCCTCAGGCCTCTATTTAGTTCTGTTGATCTACGTGACTGTCCTTGAACCAGCCCAACAGTATCTGTTACCAGAGTGATTGTGATAAATCTTAACGTCTAGTACTGTAGATCCTTCCATCTTTTTCATGATTGTCTTGGGTATTATTGGCCTTTCCATATATTTTTTAGAGTTAACTTGTCAATTTCTACAAAAATTCCAGCAAGGACTTTGGGATTGGGATTGCACTGAATCTATAGGTTGTGTTTGGAAGAACTGACAGCTTTACAATAGCAGAGCATTCCAGTCCATGGACATGGTATGTCCCTTACTAAAAACCTTCCAGTGGTTTCCCATCCTGCTTAAAGTTCAAATTTTGCGAAGTCCTCATTGGCTTGTCCTCTGCCTGCCCCTCAGACCTCATTTCCCATCTCTCTGAACTCCATTTACACCACTCCAGCCCTTCTTTCTGCCCCTCCATCAGCCCAGGCTGGCTCCTACCTGAGCACCTCTGTTCCAGCTCTTTCCTCTAACCATCGAGCCTTTCTACTGCTCTCCCTAAGGTTGGATCCCCTGTTATTTATTCTGAGCCAAATATGCGTGATCATGGCCCATGACACAGGCCGAGGGGAGTGGATTACCTGAGGTCAGGAGTTCAAGACCAGCCTGGCCAACATGACAAAACCCCGTCTCTTCTAAAATTACAAAAATTAGCCAGGTGTGGTGGCGGATGCCTGTATTCCCAGCTATTCAGGAGGCTGAAGCAGGAGAATCACTTGAACCCAGGAGGGAGAGGTTACAGTGAGCTGAGATCGCGCCTCTGCACTCCAGCCAGGGAGACAGAGAGAGACTCGGTCTCAAAAAAAAAAAAAAAAAGAAAGAAAGATTTAAAAGGTCTGTAAAGAAGAAAGTATAAATAGGCTAGTGAGAACTGGCAAAAATCCCAAAAGGAGCCTCAATATTTAATCAGTATAACCTGATTCATTGTCTTGAGTACCATACTACATTTCTTTAATTTTTAAGATAATTGCTTGATCCTCTCCACCCCAACCCCACTGCCCTCTTAGCTAGCAATTGAATATTATCCCTCGTGAGGTCTTTCCAATCCTTGAGTTGTCTAAAACCCTGGGTGGGAGTGGGCTTGGGGTCAGGGGTGCTTAAGGGTCAATTGTGGGTGAACTTCTGAAGACTAAATTATGATTTTTTTTTTATCTTGCCCAAATTCCTATCTAAGGAATCTAAGGAGTCAAGCCCTACAAACCATAAATTCTCGTCAGATGGGTTTTATTTAACCCTATATATCATGACTTACTTTCCATCCTGACTCCGGTGTAACATTACAAGGCAAGGAAGAAAATCAAAATATTTTACCCCAAAAACATGTTTCTTTGTCACGTGTTGAAATGGCCCTGCAAGATTTGTCCTTTGTAGGGGAAAATTCACATCTGTAAAAAATCTCTATTAACATAGCTAGACCTTTTTCTTCCAGGCCCCTCCAATTCTGAATAGATTAACTGAGAGTCTAGCACCTTTTAGAGGGTCTGAATACTAAATATTTTGTCAACTATTGTTTCTAAGAGTAACCACTATGAGACTTCAAAAGAACACTAGTCTCCACAATCTTTTATCTTAACCTGAACATTTTCTTTCTATTTATCCCAGGTCCTTCCTCTCCATTAGCCTGCCCAGCATACCTGGAGCCCCTGCAGATGGCAAGCTGTGGGAAGTAGAAGCTAGAAAGCACATCCTCTTCCCTAAAGGCAAGCACTTGCTAATCACAGGTCTTACCTGAGGGAAGGGAATGAGAAGTCTTGTCTTTGAATGAAGATTGAAGTGTCTTGAAAAGCACAAAGGATACAACTGGAATGGCTGTGAGAGGCCATTCTTGAGAGGCAAAGCAGGTGGGAGTTGGAATTGGTGAGCCAGGACTTTGGGCAATTTATCTTAGCAATCACTTGACTCCGATGACACCAGGCATGGAAAAGCCAATGCTGAATAGAATAACACTGGAAAATGAGAGTGAGTGGTTCACTGTGGCCCCAATCCAAAAGACATAGTCTAATAGGGGAATTTCAGTAACAAGCTGGAGGTGAGATACTTAGAGGTATAGGACCTTTTTCTTGTCCCTCAAATCCCCATTTTTGACCAAATAATGGCAAATATATATATATATATATATGCCACTTTGGATTAGTTTGGATCCTCCAAGAAGAGGCCAAGACAAGATTAGGCATGAAAAAATGTTATTAGAGGAAACACCTGTTAAGGATGACTGGGGAGGAAGAAGATAGCAAGAGAAGGCAGGGAAAGCCTTCAGACTTCAATGCAAGCCTGACACCTGAGAAGGGACCCAGGAGGAAGGAGAATTGGGTAGGAAGAGTCTCAGACTGCAGCATAGTTCCAAGAAAGGGTTGGCCACGAGTGTGGGGAGTCCCCAAGCCAGTCATCCTTGGAGGACCCCCACATCTTTCAGTAACAGGCCCGCCTTGGTATTCCTGCCATGCTCAGTCATTGCCTGAGAGAAGCCCCACAGGAAGTGTGGCCCAAGTGCAAAAGTTTTGGTGGACTTAGAGGGACAGCTGCTGGGATTGTCAATCCACTATGCTACCTCTAGCAGGAGAGCCCTGTAACAGGCATATTTTTATAACCTCTGTAGTCCACTTCTTGTCAATCACAGATCTGCTTTTCCACATTGGCTAGGGAAGAGCTCCTCCATGGTTACCATGGGCCTCTTTCCCCGAAGCATAACTCAGAAGACAGAGACTAGTGAGTGAATTACCGCCCATCATTGTAGCTGGTCTCAGGGATGCAGCTGGTACTCCTCTCCCTCCTCTTCTATGCACTCTAAATTCCCCTCACCCTTCACTATCACCTTGGCAGATCTTAATGATTTTCCTAATGGTATAACCCAAACCTTCACTTCTGAGGAGGCTGAGTCCTTGACCATCATCTCGTTCTCAGACCAGAGTTCCTGCACTTATCTGTTCACAGTTACAATGGGGCAAGGGAGTACCAGGAAGTGGCCAAGTGGGTCACTTGGGTTCTGCACATATTTCTCCCCGCCTACATTGTGTAAAAGCAGCCCTATCTCCTGTGGATCAACACCAATTATTCCTGTCCCAAGATTGACTCATCTTCTTCCCTGTTGGTCCCCTCTCCCCAGTTGGTCCCCTGTTGACCTCCTCCACCCTGTTGGTGCCCTGGTAGCAGCTGTAGCTTGTAGTTCAATGTGGCCTTGTTGTGTCCCCTGGCAAGAATGTGCCTCCTTTGGGGACAAAGACCTTCAACATTTCAGAACCAACAGTTGTGGGGATAAAAAGTACAAACTCCCCAGGTGGGTCCCTGAAGTGATTGTAAGTGGGGCCAATCATGAGTCTTCAGGAAGGAAAGGAAATAGTTAATGTATCTACTGCTTCCTGAAGGATAGAACCTCAGTCTTGCAAAGTGTTGCCTCTGAGCAGGTGCTTCAGCTGTGCCTTTTGAGGCTGTTCCAGGGCTCTGTGAGGCCAGCTGCTTCTGGGGGATGTGGTGTGTGATACCACCGTGATCTGGATCCATTCCACACCCACTTCCCTATAAAACTGAGTCCCCTGGGTGCATTCCATGCCTGTGGATAGGCATTCTGTAAGCCCCTAGATAGTGGTGCTGGCCAAGGCTATGCAGACAGGAAGGGAAAATCCACACCTGTGAGAACAAACCATTGGCCCTTTCTGTATAAAAGGTGCCCGGTGTAGTACATTTGGCTCCAAGTGGCTGGTTGGTCTCAGTGAGAAATAGTTCCATATCTGGAGCTCAGCATTGATCTCTGCTGCTGACAGGTTGGATATTCAGAGGCGACAGCTGTTGCAGGAAGTCAGGGACCCCGAATGGAGGGACCAGCTGGAGCCATGGCAGACGAACATAAATTGTGAAGATTTCATGGACATTTACCAGTTCCCAAATAATACTGTCATAATTTCTTACACCTGTCTTACTTTAATCTCTTAATCCTGTTAGCTTCATAAGCTGAGGATGTATGTCACCTCAGGGCCACTATAATAATTGTGCTAACTGTACAAATTGATTGTAAAACCTGTGTTTGAATGATATGAAATCAGTGCACCTTGAAAAAGAATAGAATAACAGCGATTTTAGGGAACAAGGGAAGATAAACATAAGGTCTGACTGCCTGTGGGGTCAGACAAAAAGAGCCATATTTTTCTTCTTGCAGAGAGCCTATAAACGGATGTGCAAGTAGGGAAGATATCACTAAATTCTGTTCCCAGCAAGGAATATTAATAATTAATACCCTGGGGAAGGAATGCATTCCTGGGGGGAGGTCTATAAACGGCCGCTCTGGGAGTGTCTGTCTTATGCGGTTGAGATAAGGACTGAAATATGCCCTGGTCTCCTGCAGTACCCTCAGGCTTACTAGGATTGGGAAACTCCACCCTGGTAAATTTGAGGTCAGACCGGTTCTCTGCTCTCGAACCCTGTTTTCTGTTGTTTGAGATGTTTATCAAGAAAATATGTGCACTGCTGAACATAGAACCTTATCAGTAATTTTGCTTTTGCCCTTTGCCTCGTGATCTTTGCTTTTGCCCTTTGCATTGTGATCTTTGTTGGACCCTTATCAGTAGTTTTCTTTTGCCTTTTGTCCTGTTTCCTCAGAAGCATGTGATCTTTGTTCTCCTTTTTGCCCTTTGAAGCATATGATCTTGTGACTTACCCCCTGTTCTCGCACCCCCTCCCCTTTTGAAATCCTTAAAAAAACTCGCTGGTTTTGCAGCTCAGGTGGGCATCACAGTCCTACCGATATATGATGTCACCCCCGGAGGCCAAGCTGTAAAATTCCTCTCTTTGTACTCTTTCTCTTTATTTCTTAGCTGGCTGACACTCATGCAAAATAGAAAGAACCTACATTGAAATATTGAGGGGGGTTCCCCTGATAAACAGCAGCTAGGTCAGCCTTGGTAAAGGGAAGTCCATGTTCTTGGGTTCACTTGTAAATTCCATGTCTGCCATTATGGCACTCCATTAGAGCACTCCAGTCATGCGCCCATTGAGCCAGTGCTGGGGTGGCCAATGACAAAGCTATCTAATATCAACTGGCCAAATTGTCTACTTGACTGTTCAGTGCCTCTCCCTTATGCTTTACAGTGGGTGATAAAGTGTAATAAAAAAGATCTTCATGCTCTGTCCCCACCCCCATATGTTCAACCACATGCCTCTACCCCAACCTCCCTGTCTCTTATCTTTGATCCTTTTCCATTCAGCCCTCTGACTACATGGCCAGGCCATTGGCTGCTGCAAAGAATCTGTATATATTCTCACCTCAGGCCAGTTCTTCTTCCAAAGTGGATGACAAGGTCCCTTGCTCGCATATGTTCCCATTCCCATGTACCTACATGTGAGCAAGGTACCTCTGACTGTCTTCAAAGTCACATTTAAACGTGGCTATAATCCAGCTGCTGTCCACTTCTGGCTTTCACTCATGTACCAAGCTGACCATTCACAGACCAAGCTCAGGCCTTCTTCTGTTCCTTCAGCCTATCATATGAGAAATCACACATAGCTATAGGCTTGAGTTGGGGAAGAGACATGATGGAACCCTGGCAGATGACATGGTGTTCTAGGCTGCATCCCCATGCAGCTTACTCATGCCCTCCAGCTGTGCTCAGGCTCAACTCCAAAGATGCCATTTCTATTTTATGACGGCCTGCTGTTGGGCCTATTTTATAACTCAGTAGGTCCAACAGAGCCCAGCTCACAGTGGACAGTTTCAGATGCATGATCACTTGATGCCCCAGGATCAAACCAGGGTCCAATAATATGCCAGGGCCTGTTTCCTAAAAAATCATATACTTTCCTGCTGTGGATGGCATGGCCTTGCTCCAGAATCCCAGGGACGTGCATTGTAATTCTCCCACTGGGGCTTTCCATAAACTCCTTAGTATATTTTTACCACCATCGACCCCTCCAACATCATAGGGTGTACCAAATCATATGACCCAACTGGATGGCTCTGTGTGCTATGATCTGGATCTGCTGCAGAGCCCTTTCCCACTCCTGGCCCCACCAGACCTGGCATCCTTCCATGCTACCCAGTTCATGCACCGAGCAGTATTCCTAGGTGTGGAACACGTTGCCTCCAGAATGCTGTGAGACCTGTGTGCTTCCTTCTTCGTGATAGGGCATGCAAGATGCAGCAATTTGTCTTTTATTCTGGGTGGGCTATTCCAGGCCACCTCTGACCAGAAACCTCACTGATATAGTAGATTCCCTGAATTTTCAAGGTGTACATGTCTTACCAAGATCTCTAGAGTAGCAATCACCCCTTGCTCATTCTATCTGATCAACATGATATCACTCTGAGGGAGGTTAATGATAGAGGGAGGACCAAGTCCAGGATCAGCCCACTAGAGCCCTTCTGGCAGAACCTCTCATCTTACCTGGATTTTCAGCCACACCGGGGCCCAAAGATTCTTCCTTTCCTGACACCTCTCCCAGCCTCAGACCCAACAAGACCTCCACTCACAAAACCCACACGGATTTTAGGGAATTCGCCTTCATCACCTTTGACAGACCTGACTTATCTAGTGTATCATCTTCTCGGGTGTTATTGTGAAATAGATCAATCATGGCATCACAGACTTCTCGGCATGGGTATTACTCATCTTCGTTTTCAAAGGGCTGCTGGAAAAAAATAATAAGTGGTGTGTTTTGTCAGAAGGTCTGTGACAAAACAGACCTTGTGTATGGGTCTGTCTGGGAAGAAGGAGGCTGATGGATGATAAGATGTGTTGGAAAGGCTCTAAGGGAAGGAGGGTGTAATATGTGTGAGGGCTGTGCTAAAATAGAACTGGATTGTGATGATGCACAGTGAAGGGAGAGAACTGAGCTTCCTTGTGTGGTACAGGAGCCTGCCTGGCCCTGGGGGTGTGCTGGTTATCAGAAGATCCTGTGATGAACAACAAAGGATCACCACATTTGTTGCAAGACTCCCCAGCCAAACACTGCATGTCTTCTCTGCCTCAACTCCAAGACTTAGCAGCAAATTCTTCCCAACAGCCTGGAGGGTCAGGGCTGGAGTCTGGTGTCTTTGGCAGGACAACCATCCTAAAGAATATAACTGATTCACTCTGGACAGGCCCCCTCAGAGTACTGGACCTTCTCTCCTACACACATATGCATATGCACACACACACGCACACACGTGCACACAAAACAGCATGATGGCTCATGCTGTCCATAGATCGCACTCTGGTGCAGCCTCCACTTTAACAAAACCAGCACTTAGTGACCACCTCTTGCTGATAAGTGTAAGCGTAAACAGGAATAAATATGCCAGCAACACTAAAAAAAAAAAAAAATGTTGTAAGCAGTAAGCAAGTAAGCAGGGGTTGTAGCCCCCAGTTACTTCCAGGCTATAAATCAGAAGAAATGCATGCCAAACTTGATCTGATGGAGGGGTCAGAAGGTCCTCAGATTAGCCACTGTTGTGAGTTGTCTACTCCTGCTCCCTCTCAATCAACCAAATCAAAGACCTTAACTTTAAAAAAAAAAAAAAGATTGGGTCTAGGATGTACAACTGACCAGAGAAGGAAGGACACTGGGGCACAGAGAATGACTCATCCCAAGGTCACATAGTCTAGTTAGTGGCAGAGCTGGTGAACTGGATCAGGCTGATAACCAGTTAAAGGCAGTTTCTCCTGCTCTTCAGGAATAGCACATGGGCTGTATACTTGTGTGCACCACCACGCTCAGCTATTTTTAAAATACTTTGTAGAGATGGGGTCTTGCTATGTTACCCAGGCTGGCCTCAAACTCCTGGCCTCAAGTGATCCTTTCGCATTGGCCTCCCAAGCCCTGGGATTACAGGTGTGAGCCACCACACCTAGAATCACAGAGGCTGACCTGAACCCTGTAATGATTCATTGAAGAGAAGGACATGTTGGTAAGGAAGAGGTGCTTCTCTGGGACCAAGAACTGGCCCAGCACCAGTGTTCCGCCAACCTCCAGGCCCGGTGCTCATGCTCAGCTACTTCCAGCACGGCCCCAGAGCTCATTAGTGCACCAGAACCCTGTGCCTTCCGAGCTTTCTGATTCACCCCAATCCCCAAGGCTGAGGCAGGGTAACAGGATATATTGGGTTGGAACAATGAAGAGAAGTTTGCTGAGCCCCACAAAAACTCCACTGTGCATCCGGGGATGGAAATATGGTCTCCCCGGTTCCCTTTCCAGTAATTCAAAAATAATAGCTATTAACAACTACCAATTGTTCAACACTCTGTGCCAGGCAAATACAATGTGTGATTTACACATATCCCTTTATTTAATCTGCAGGAAAATCGTGTTAGGTAAATACATCGTTCCATTATACAGGTGAAGAAACTGAGACTTAAAATGTTTACATTGCCGAGCGCGGTGGCTTAGGCCTGTAATCCCAGCACTTTGGGAGGCCAAGGCGGGCGGATCACGAGGTCAGGAGATGGAGACCATCCTGGCTAACACAGTGAGACCCCGTCTCTACTAAAAATATAAAAAATCAGCCAGGCGTGGTGGCGGGCGCCTGTAGTCCCAGCTACTCGGGAGGCTGAGGCAGGAAAATGGCGTGAACCTGGGAGGAAGAGGTTGCAGTGAGCCGAGATCAAGCCACTGCACTCCAGCCTGGGCAACAGAGCAAGACTCCGTCTCAAAAGAAAAAAAAAATGTTTACATAACATGGACAGGTCACCCAGTGGGTAGATGCACAACCAAAATTCAAACCCAGGCCAGCCTGACTACTAAACCTGGCTCTTAACCCCTCTGCTATCCTAAGGAGTCCCTGGTTTGTCACACCAGGGCCTGCTGGGCAGGATCCCACTGTCCAGAGAGCAGACAGGCATGTACTTTCAGAGCAGAGTCTGCTGGAGTCTGACAGGGACAAGCCCAGAGACCTCAACCCAGGCAGTTGTGTGGACTTCAGGGCCCAGGGCAGCAGTGAGTGGAATCTCGGCAGGCTGCAGATCCCTGAACTTCATATTCTTTCAGTCCACAGGCCACTCTGGAAAGAATTTGCTCTCCTAGAGTTTAACATCAAGATATAGCATCTTGGCCAGGTGTGGTGGCTCACAGGTGGAATCCCAGGGCTTTGGGAGGCCAAGGTGAAAGAATAACTTGAGGCCACGAGTTTGAGAACAGCCTGGGTAACATAGCAAGGCCCCATCTCTACAAAGTATTTTAAAATTAGCTGAGCGTGGTGGTGCACACCTGTAGTCCCAGCTGCTTGAGAGGCAGAGACAGGAGGATCAGTTGAGCCTAGGCGTTTCAAGTTGCAGTGAGCTGTGATCTCACCACTGCACTCCAGCCTGGGTGACAGAGCGACACCACGTCTCCAAATAAACTTCTAAAAGGAAAAAGAGGTAAATTTCAAACAGAAATAATAATGATTCTCTTGGATTATGGAGGAAGCCACTGCCAGAGGCCCATTCACAGTAAACCAATATAGAGCATCTTCAATTTTAAATTATTTAAGATTAAGTTTTGGCCAGGTGCAGTGGCACAAGCCTGTAATCCTAGCACTGTGGGAGGCCAAGGTGGACAGATCTCTTCAGCCCAGGAGTTTAAGACCAACCTGGGCAACATGGTGAAACCCCAGGTCTACTAAAAATACAAAAAAAAAATAGCCAAGTGCGGTGGCACACGCCTGAGGTCCCAGCTACTCAGGAGGCTGAGGTGAGAGGATCCCTGGAGCCCAGTGAGTCGAGGCTGCAGTGAGCCATGATCACACCCCTGCCTGGGCAACAGAGTGAGACCCTATCTCAAAAAAGCAAAGAAGATTAAGTTTTATAAAAACTTGAGATGCCCTGAAATCTTATGGCTCATATGTGGGGGAAAAAAAAAAAAAAACCTTGATAGAGGTTTTCCCAAGTTGGCCAATAATCCTAAAAATTTACATAGCATTATGTATAAAGATGTGAAGCTAAAAACAAAAACCTCTTTAAATTATCAGTAAGAATTCAATCAATAATATGAAAGACTGAATTGTCTTTCTAGTCTCATGTAGAAAATGATTTTACAAAATGGTCGTCACATGAAGCAAAATCACAGAGCCAGGAAAACATAGAAAAATAAAAACTGTAGTTGTATCACCCAATTAATAAAAATATTATCATTTTCTTAGCTTTGGCAATGTTTGTGGTATTTGTCAACTTACTGAAATTTATAATTTGCTATAACTCTTTTCTCATTCTAAATGAATATTCACTTTCATGTTTAGTGTTGCACTGCTGATTTTTAATTATTTTTCTGAAAGGAAGTCCCCCCAAAAATTGTCAGGGTCCACAAACCCTTTATCCAGTCCTCAAACTCTTGCTGATTTTGTACATGGTTTTGACTACATCACACCCTTGGTCTGGCACCCCCTTTCATATCTTCTCTGCCTAGAAAATTCCTAACCCTTCTTCAAGGCCCTACTCAAAAGTCACCTCCTCTGTGAAGCCTTCCTTGACTAGCTCAAGAAAGTAGAATCTCCCTCCACTCCAGAACACCACAGCACTTTGTTAGCTCTCTCTCCTTGGCATCTCATGGCCCTGGAATCATGCTCTGCAGAAGCCTCCCCCATCAGCTAGGCAGCAGACTCCCAGGGCAGCCACAGCAGGAGCTCATGGAGAACATGTTTGCAAGGTGCAGTAAAGGCCCTGGGCATGGAGGGGTGGGACTGGGGCTAACACAAGGCCCCCAAGCCAAGAGTGCAAGGTTCTAACTCCCTTTGTGACCCTGGGCAAAACCTGTATTTCCTTTGTCTGAGAAGTCTGTGTCTTCTCATCTGTCAGAGGAGAAAGGAATTACTACTTCACAGAGATAATAGATGTGAAAGCCCGGGGAGAGGTAGAAAGTGCTATATCAACGTAGAGGGATTTGTATTATGATTGTTGGCAGATTCAGGTTTGCTGGCAGGAGACACTGAGCTAAATCCTGCAACTTAGAAGCCCAAATCTCTCACCAGCCACACCTCAGTTTATAGAAGTGGGTGGTGGCGCTGCAGTTTCAGCTTCACAAGGTGTGACAGCCACCAGATTAAAAGATGAATGTCAACTGCACAGTGGGAAGGAGGCACCCTGGCTCCCAAATGTCCTTGAGGCGAGAGCTCAGCCTTCAGGTGAACTCGACTTTCCCGATAGTTCTCAGCAGAGGGGACATGGAGTCCCTGGCTCAAGTCTGAGCCCCTTCCTCTTCCCTAGTCTCCAGCCCACTCATCAGCATGAGCTCCAGGCATTCAGCTCAAACCTTAAAGCAGCTGGGGGCAAAAACAATAAAAATAATAAGTTATGCTTGTCTCCACACCAAACTCCACCCTGGAAATACTGCTGACATCAACATCTGCCATTGACTTCTTGCCCTCATCCAAAAAGACAAACTTTTATCAATACAAATCTTGCCTAAGATTGGCTTTTTTTGTTTTAAATGCATGTGCTCATTTCCCCCAGCACTGTGGAGAAGCAGGGCCAAAGGTCAGTGTTTGATTTGCAGCAAGAGGTGTGTGCACCTCTGTGTCTCCCTGCTATGGATCCAGGCCCCCAGAGACTCTAGAATGACCAGCTGACGGGCCCAGCAATTCCCTCTCCCTGCCCAGCCATTCTCACTTTGCTTCCACCAGTTGGTGGACAGGCCCTCTCCCTGATGCAAGCCATGGCAGGGCAGAGTCTGTGGCTGGTTTGTCTTTAGAAACTCCTCCCGTTCTCCCTTTTGGGAAGGAGAGTGAGCTTGCAAAAGCAGCATAGCATGGTGGTCAAGAGAGCCTTCGCCCTGGAGCCCAAATGTCCCAGTTCAGCTCCAGCCATGTGTTTATTAGCTGTGTGATCTTGAGAAAGTTACTTACCCGCTCTGTGACTCTGTTTCATCATCTGTAAATCAGGAAAAGTAATAGTATCTTCCCATCATGTTGTGCAGATTAAGCGAGTTAATATCATAATGTGTTTTGGAACAATGTCAAATGTGTGTATGTGCCTAGTTAATTGTCAGCTTCTTCCTTGAAAACATAACGCCACGTGGGCAGGGATTTCTACCTGTTTTGTTCATTGCTCTATCCTCAATCTCTGGAATGGTTCCTGGAACATAGTAAGTTTTAAATAAAATACTACTTAATGAATAGATCTCCTCTCTAAGCAAATCTTTATTCAGACAGAGAAGACAAGGGTATCCCAATCTAACTGGAGAGGACTTCTCTGTGAAGAAGTCCTCTCATCCACAGCATCTGTGAGGATGCAATCATTTGTTCATTTACCCAACAAATATTTACTAAGCACCTATTATGTGGCAAGCACAGTTCTAGACCCCTCCTGATACATTTATGTGAGTGATTTTTAGGTTGGCTAGTGTGATCCGAAGCTCCCCACTCCCCACTCCCTCCTCCTGCACTTCTTGTATATCCTCTAGCTCTAGCCCAGTTCCCAGCCCCAGCCCTGACTCTCCAAACCTAGTCCCACCCCACTCCTCTCCTGTCTCCTAAGTTTTTCCCAGACCCATGGGTCCCTCCAGAATTGATTTTAATCAAGTCATATATGTACATAATTTTAAAGTCAAACAGTTCTCCAAGGTTAATCAGTGCTCCCCACCTAAGTCCTCCCCACCCTCAAGTCCCCACCCCTGAGGCAACCACTTTCCTCCCTTTATGCGTTTCTTCCTGTATTTACCTCTGTATTTCTAAATAATCGGTTTCTATTGCTATTTGATGATTTTTTCTGTTTTTTATACTAGCTAATGACATCCTACAATGGAAAATAAAAATTTGGTTCTTTGGCAATACATATACACACAAATATGCACATACTTCCCCTCGCTGCAAAATTCCTCCAGTATAGTTACATGATTGTTTTTGGTTAGAACAGAATTAGGGTAGAGTATTATGATCATGTAAGTACTATTCACAGATTAACAATGCAGTCTGCTTTGAGTATATTTTCTTTCTTGTACAACTTTTAAATTTTCTAAGAAGTTAATAATTGATCTTTTTTCATTTGTTTAGTTTTCTCTTTTCCTGTCATTAACCCTCCCCAAACTCTCCACCACATAGTAAATTTCCTTTTAATTCAGTTAAACACGTTAGATGATCTATAACCTTTTTGTTACTTGGAGATGTCTCTCCTGGAGTTCCCCATGATTCTACTCCAATTTGGACTGATTTATCTCTAGATTGGCCACAGGACCATCTTCTTGGCTCTTAGCTGCTCCCTCATCCTAGGATTTCCTTTTGCCTTTCTCCCATGTGGCATCACCTATTGCCTGGACCTTATGCCTTCCTCTTTCTTGGCTTAATCCCCTGTTTTGGAAGAGCACATTCTCCAATAACTTGCTGAGAAAGAGTTCTTAGGAAGTAACGTTAAGACCTTGTGTGTCTGGAAATATTTTTGCTACTCTTATAATTGACAGTTTTTCTGGGTATAAAAACCTAGACTGTAAATGGACATAGAAATCTGGATTACAAATTACCTTCCTTCAGAAGTTTAGAGACATCACATGATTTTCTTCCAGTTTCTGGAACTGTATTCTGTTTCATCCAGCTGGAAAGAATCTGTTTTTTGTCACGGTATTCTAAAATTTCATAATTACATGCCGTGCTAAGAATCTTTTTTTAATCCATTGTGCTAGGCAATAAAGGGATTCTTTCACATGAAAACATAGTTTTCTTTTATCATGCCTTTGACAATTTCTTTGTCTCCATTGTCTTGTTTCACTCTTCACTCCTGGACTTGATTCTCTAATATTCATTTCTTTTCTGTCCTATTTTCCATATTATTTTTTTGAGGCGGAGTCTCCGTCTGTCACTGAGGCTGGAGAGCAGCGACACGATCTCGGCTCACTGCAAACTCTGCCTCCAGGTTCAAATGATTCTCCTGCCTCAGCCTCCCAAGTAGCTGGGATTACAGGTATGTGCCACCACACCCAGCTAATTTTTATATTTTTAGTAGAGATGGGGTTTCACCATGCTGGTCAGGCTGGTCTCAAACTTCTGATTTCAAGTGATTTGCCCTCCTCAGCCTCCCAAAGTGCTGGGATTACAGGCGTGAGCCACTATGCCCAGCTCCATATTTTTTAATTCTGCTTTCTGTTCAACTTTATCTTTTAACACTTATATTGAATGTTTATTTCTGCCAACAATTGGGGGAAACCCAGAAGCAAATCTATTTTATAATTTCCAAGATCTTTTTCTTTTCTGAAAATTCCTTTTAAAATTTCTTCCTGGCCAGGCGCAGTGGCTCACACCTATAATCCCAGCACATTGGGAGGCCAAGGCTGGCAGATCACCTGAGGTCAGGAGTGCGAGACCAGCCTGGCCAACATGGTGAAACCCTGTCTCAACTAAAAACACAAAAATTAGCTGGGCATGGTGGTGGGTGTCTGTAATCCCAGCTACTCAGGAGGCTGAGGCAGGAGAATCGCTTAAACCCAGGAGGCAGAGGTTGCAGTGAGCCGAGATCGCACCATTGCACTCCAGCTGGGCAACAAGAGTGAAACTCCTTCTCAAAAAAAAAAAAAAAAAAAAAAAAATTTCTTCCTGTTTCATAGATTCAATATATTCTCTTAGTTCTCTGAAGATATTGATCTTTTACATTTTTTTCTATTACCTGCATTGACTCTATTTTTTCCAAGTTCCTTTTATCTATTTATGGTGGGGGAAGTTCTTAGTCTCGCCTGTATAAGGCCTTCCTTAAATATCTGGTGATTCTTGGCTTATCTGCTCCATTTTTTAAATGTTTCTTTTTTTAATTATAGAGATGGGGTCTCACTACGTTGCCCAGGCTGGAATGCAATGGCTATTCCTCCCACCTCAGACTCCTGAGTAGCTGAGTGGCGCATGCCACTGCACACAGCCTATCTGCTCTTTTTAAGAATGAGGCATTAAAAATTATCAAGAAGCTCTGTCTAAAAGGACAAGATTTGTCTACCCATGCTCTTCATTCCAGTGTAACCTGACTGAGTTGTTTCATGGAGGCCTTATTGAGATGGTCAGTTTTCCCAGAAAGGAATCTTCCAATCTCCTATTGGAGATGTAATAAACCTGGCTGGTAATGTTCTTGAAGGTGAGTGGAGGAAGGGCTGAGATCCTTTCACAATTGTGTGCAGACTTTTACCTAATTCCCTTGTTTAAGTGTAGCATCTCTGCCCCTGGCTCCTTTTGGGGACCCCATTTAGAGTCAGCTCGGGTCACAGAATAAGAGTCACCCGTCTGCAGAGGTGGGAAAGGAGACATGGAGTCAACCTGCTTTTTATACAGACTTTCCAACAGTCTTCTCTTCATCCACACAGACGCAACAAACTCCCATGGCAGTTCAGTGTGGAGTCCAGCACCAAAGTCAGATTTCCAGGTTCAAATCCTGCTTTACCATTCATGAGATGTTTGACCCTTAAACAAATTATGTCACCTCTCTAAGCCTTTCCCCATTTGAAAAAAATGAAAATTAAAACAGTATGTAGGCCAGGCGTGGTGGCTCATGCCTGTAATCCCAGCACTCTGGGAGGCCAAGGCGCGTGAATCACTTGAGGCCAGGAGTTCAAGACCAGCCTGGCCAACATGGTTAAACCCTATCTCTACAAAAAAAATACAAAAATTAGCCGGGTGTGGTGGCGGGTGCCTGTAATCCCAGCTACTCGGGAGGCTGAGGTGGGAGGATCACTTGAACCTGAGAGGCAGAGGCTGCAGTGAGCCAAGCTCGTGCCACTGCACTCCAGCCTGGGTGACAGAGCAAGACTCCATCTCAAAAAAAAAAAAAATAGTATCTAGTGTAGCATTGTTTTGGAGATTAAATAGCTTAATGAATGTGAAGTGTCTAGAATAGTGGCTGGTACATAGTAAACTTTCAATAAATATTAGATCATATTATTATTTGTACTACACCTCTTTCCCAGCCTCCTAAATGTACTCCCTTATCCTCTCTTCCCCTTTCCAATCCCAGTATACATTCTTCCCTCAGAATGACCTTTTTAAAACATTAATCTAATCAATCAAGTCCATCTTTTTGCCTGGGACTAAGGGGTTTCCCGGACACAGGACTTTCAGTGCTAAAACCTTCAGGTCGAACATTCCAAGCAAACCGGGACTAGCTGGTCATCCTGCCACTCCCCTACATAAAAAAGCACGTGAGGCTTCCCCTTTCTGTCTGAGTAAAGTACAAATCCCCTGCCACTCAAAGCCCAGGGCATTTGGCCCCCGCCTGCCAGGCTCCAGCCTCTCCTCCCTGCCCACTGCTCCATCTGCTCTAGCTGCTTCCAGCTCCGCCCTCACAGCCCCATGCTGTTCCACACGCCCATTTGCCTTCCATTCTACCCAGCTAACTTGTGCTTTAGGTATCTGGCAGGAAGACCTTTTCTGAACCCCCAGATAGGGCCATGTGCCCTGCAATAAGGACTCCTTGGGAGAACCAAATGGAAGGGGTGTCTGTAGAAGAGTCTCTCCTGTTTCTTCACAGCTGCATCCCTGGCAGCCAGCACAAGGCCTGCCCCACAGGAAGATCCAAGTGGCTTTCTGCTGAATGAATTAAGTCATTAAAATGTGAACAGCCCTTTATTATCTGGTGACACTTGGTGGTAATCAGTTGGCACCCTGCTGGGAGCAAGGCGCTAGGAAAGATACACCAGATTTGGAAAGAATTTTCAAAGGGGCTGCCTTGCCTCTTCCTCAGCTCTGCTATACCTATACGGAAGGAAGACTCCAGGGGAACCACCACCAGGCCTAGGCATTTCTTAAAACCCTCCTCACTCTGGGAATTAGGAACCTTGCCCTCCACGCCCCTGCTGTCAGCCCAGGGACTTGGCTACACCTGCCTTGCCATAGGCACAGCCCTAATTGGGATGGGTTCCAGTGAAGGGTTAGCACATGGACGCTGGCACCAACGCAAAGCAAATTTTGTGATCTTACTACTTAAATTCACCTTGGAGCAATCTGGCACTGTGCAGCTCCATCTCAGCCTGTCTCCCCTCTGCATTCCATCTCCCACTCAGGCCTTGCTCAAGCCATCTCCATCTTGTTGATCCCCCTTTCCCCATCCCAAACTCTGCCCCCTTGGGGAGCTCTTCGCCTGACTCAACTCCCACACCACTCCCATCTCAGAGAGCTGCTGCCTCGAGCAACACCCTAGATCTGCTGGCCAGGTTGTTTCCATGGGATTCCATTCAAAGAGATTCTATTCAAAGAGGTTGCATCTTGCCCTGCATGGAGTGTCTGGTGAAAGAGAGATTTAAACGGCTATATCTGAATTTCTAAAGGGCTGAATCAGAAGTGGGGAGCAGGAGGTAAGGAAAAGAAAATAAATTTTAAAAGGAATTAAACCATCTCTTAGAAAATGGGGGTACTCGGTGACAATCTCTTAACTTGTGACTCCCCAGCCGGTAACCACATCACTCTGACCTTTGCTTGTGCCATCACACTCCCGTCTCTGACTCTCCCTGCTCCCTCTTTCCCTGGCGGGGACCTCTGTAGCTATCTTAGGTCCATCCCAATAATCCAGGGTGATCTTTCCATCTCAAAATCCTTAACTTCCTTCTCAGCAGAGGCTGTGTTTTCCTCATTGAGACTAGATCCCCTCTGAGGGCCAGAGCTTTCTCCCCTCACCTGGGTGGTCTTAGAAGAAGGACTGTGTCCCTGCTCAGCTGGCAGGTTATTCAAGGCTGAGCCTCAGTCTCCTTGTGAAGGCTGGGGGCCCCATGAGGGCCTCCTCACCTCTTTCCAGCCCAGGGGGTCTTGAGCATGCAGAGGGAAGGAGACCATGGTGTACCTCCATCCTAGGCCCTCAGGGATTGAGGGTTGGAAAGCAGGGCACAGCTTTAAAATGCTGCCAAGCTGGAAATTAAAAGGGGTTCCACTTGGCTTCTGATGTGGGGTTGGACCTGAGTTCTAAATCCCAAGGCTCTGGTGGAACCAACAGCAGCCATGGCCTCAGTGAGATCTGCTGTGGGTCCAGAGCTATCATGCCTGACACAGAAAGCCTCCTCCAAAGCCATCCTTCTGGTTTCCTCTGCAGTGGCTCTCAAGGAAGCACAAGGGAGAAAATAGGAATTATTATGTGTTTAGGGCTTCCTGTGTGCTGGCCTTGCATACACTGCCTCACGTTACCCAAATATTTACAGGCTACTTCTGGATATTCTGAAATGGTCTGGAAAGGAAGAGGTAAGCCAGCTCCCCATTTTCCAAGCCGAGGTCTAACAAACCCTGTCCACTAAGTGCAGCTCCCTCCAGGACTGTCTCTGGCAACCACCCAAGAGCTAATGTGGATGTGATCATTCAATCAACAATTACTGGTGAGCTACTCAGTGCCAGGTCTAATCCCATTAACATACTGGGACTCTTCCCTCCACCACCCTGCCACCTCACCTCATCAACTTGGCTTAGATTTGTGTGTAGTCACAGTCAAAGGATTCACAAATCTGACTACAGAGATAGCTACAGGTTTTTTTAAAGGACTCAACCACAGGATTTAACCAAAGCACTGTACAGAAATATTCCCAGAAATTTTCACCAGAGACATTTCCTCTCCCTAAACCCTCCACCTCAACCCAAAAATCTCTCCAGCTCTCTCATCCAGTTCCCTTTCCAGTTCCCTCACTGCTACATCATTCTCCCTGTCCTCTTTGTCCTTCCTCACATTGCCATTCCTAGCCAAAAGTAGCCACTCAGACATCTGTTCCTCCAGCCATTGCCTTGCCACCTCAAAGAGCAGAGGCACTTAGCAGCTCCATGATCTGCCTCCCTCAAACTCGGCAGATGCAAGCGCAGTGCCTGCAATGTTTAGGTCTACACAAGTCAGTTGTATATATACTATATATATAACTATATATATAACTAGCAACAGTTAGTAAAAAAGTTAACAGTGCCATTTGTTATAGAACAAACCATTGAAATATCTAGAAATCAACCCAGCAAGATACACCAGTTTTGAAATGTATCTGGAAGAGCCTAGATAATTTTGAAGTTGAACGAGATGGTAGATGTGGCCTACCAGAGAGAAGACTTATAGTAAAGCAGCGATTGCCAAGACATGAAAGTGAAGGCATAGAGATAGAAAAGAAGAACAAAGCAGACATCCTAGAATTAGGCCCATACATAAACGGAAACGTGATCTGTGAGACAGGTGGGCTTTGTGTGAGGCACTGAGGCACGGGGTGGGGAGATTGCAAATCAGTGGGAAATGACAGCCGAGTCAGTAAGTGA
Organism: Pongo pygmaeus; assembly: GCF_028885625.2. NCBI lineage: Eukaryota > Metazoa > Chordata > Mammalia > Primates > Hominidae > Pongo > Pongo pygmaeus. Next base: position 96,877,962 of record NC_072373.2, on the reverse strand, counting down.
TACTGGGATAATTAAGTATCCATATACATAAAAAACAGATTTAGATTTCATTCTACATCACATAATATGCAAAAAAAAAAAGAGTTAAAAACTTAATTTAAAAAAAAAAACTTTAGGCCGGGCACGGTAGCTCATGCCTGTAATCCCAGCACTTTGGGAGGCCAAGGCAGGCAGACCACCTGAGGTCAGGAGTTCAAGACCAGCCTGGCCAACATGATGAAACCCCCTCTCTACTAAAAATACAAAAATTAGCCTGGCGTAGTGGCGCATCCCTGTTATCCCAGCTACTCAGGAGGCTGAGATGGGAGAACAGCTTGAAACCCGGGAGGCGGATGTTGCAGTGAACCGACAGCATGCCATTACACACCAGCATGGGTGACAAGAGCGAAACTCCATCTCAAAAAAAAAAAAAAAAATTTAAAGTGGGCCAGGCATCCTAGCATTTTGAGACGCTGAGCCAGGAGGATCGCTTAAGCCCAGAAGTTTAAAACCAGCCTGGGCAACATAGTGAGACTCCATCTCTACAAAAAAAAATAATAAATACATTTAGCCAGGTGTGGTGGTGTGTACCTGTGGTCCCAGTTACTTGGGAAGCTGAGGTGGGAGGATCACCTGAGCCCAGGAGTTTGAAACTATGGTGAGCCATGATCCTGCCACTGCACTCCAGCCTGGGCAGCAGAGTGGGACCCCGTTTCTGTTTCTTTTTCTCTTTGTCTTTTTTTTTTTTTTTTTTTTTTTTTTGCAGTGGTGGGATCTCCGCTCACTGCAACTTCTGCCTACCAGGCTCAAGCAATCCTCCCACCATTATCCAAGAACTCATCGCCAAATCTAACATTGTTAAGCTTTTCCCCTGGTTTTAAAGAGTTTTATAGTTTTCGCTCTTACATTTATGTCTTTGGTGATGGTTTCTATCTTAAGCTGGTGGGTAATCAAGCATTCCTTGTGTTATTTGTTATATTGCAGGGGATGTGGGCGAGTGTGGGTTCTCTTTTGCTGTGCCTGCTTTTCTTGCATTGCATAAAACACAAGTCCAGTCAAGTTCTCTCTGCCATGGTCACTAGCATTACTGCCTAGAAGATCATCTTGTGTATGTCTTATTGAGGCCATTGTCTTCTTGTCTGTCTCTGAAATGGAGCAAGAAGCAAGTAAACCTCATCTAAAGAATGGGGGTCTTACCAGAGGCTAGGAAAGGGAGAGGGAGAGGGGAATAAAAAGAAATTGAATGGGAATTTAATTGCTGGGAAGGGGAGAAGGAGAGGGGAATGAGAAGAAATATATAAAGGGTTATATAGAAGGAATACAGAATACAGTTATATAGAAGGAATAAGTTCTAGTATTTGATAAGTTCCAGATACTAAGTTCTAGTATTTGATAGTACTAGATAATACAATAGGGAAATTACATTAACAATAATTTATTGTAAATGTGAAAATAGCTAAAAAAGAAGAATTGCACTGTTTCTAACACAAAAGATAAGTATTTGAGGTTATGAATATTCCAATTACCCTGATTGAATCATTACACACTATATGCATGTATCAAAATATTACATGTACCCCAAAAATATGTACAACTAGGATATATCAATATTTTTTAATTCTTTGGTGAGCTGGTAGTGTTAGACAGCAATCTTTAATGACCAGTACTGCTCCTTGAGGAGCAGGACTAACTCATAGGCAGCATGCCCAGAGTCAGCCATGATATATCAATTTTTTTAATACAAAAAAAAAAAAATAACGGTCTTTGCCCTTATCCAACTGCTAACCACCCAGAACACCAAGAGCTCTGAGCTAATGACTGGGAATGAGGGACCAAGCTGACATCTGTCTGGGTAGATGGCACTCCCCTCCAGCACCCTCTTCCCTGAGTCTCCTGCACTACTGCTTGCCCTGGAGTCACTAGGAAGGAAATCCAGATAAGGCTGGCTTCCTCATACAAGGGCATGAACACAGTATGAAAAACACAAATTAGAAAGCTCTGGAAAGTGGGCACACCCTGGAAGGAAGCCCAGACACACCAGAGCCTTTATCATATTAAAATCACATGTGCCAAGTGCCAGGCTCATGAGGCAAGGCCTGTGTGTGCTGGAAAGGTGGGTGAGACACTGCCCTTGTGCTAAAAAAAACAACACAGTTGTGGAGGCTGCAGTGTATAAACCAGTAGTGAAGAGCACTAGCCTTGGGGGCCAAAAATCACAGGTTTGAACCTGGTTCCTCTACTTTCTAGCTATGTGGATATGACAAGTTACATCTCTGAACCTCAGTTTCTCTGCCTGTAAAATGGAATAAAAAATATTCAGGTCAGGCACGATGGCTCATGCCTGTAATCCCAGCACTTTGGGAGGCTGAGGTGAGCGGATCACCTGAGATCAGGAGTTCGAGACCAGCATGGCCAACATGGTGAAACCCCATCTCTACTAAAAATACAAAAATTAGCCAGGCACAGTGGCAGGCGCCTGTAATCCCAGCTACTCGGAAGCCTGAGGCAGGAGAATCGCTTGAACCTGGGAGGCGGAGGTTGCAGTGAGCCATGATCGCGCCACTGCACTCCAGCCTGGGCAATAGAGTGAGACTCCAACTCAAAAAAAAAAAAAAAAAAAAAAAAAGGCTTTACATCTATTAATGTATTTAATCATTACAACACATTTAAGAGATAGGAACTATTTTTATCACCCCCACTTTACAGATGTGAAAGCTGAGGTACTATAGGATTACGTAATTTGCCCAAAATCACACAGGCAGTAAATGGTCACACCTGGATTTGAATTCAGGCAGTCTGGCTCTAGAATCCTTGCCCTTAATTGCTAGACTCTGACACCTAGTTTAAACCTGTTTATTTTTAGATCTCGTGCTACCCACCTTGTGAGCTGTGACTCTACAATAGCAGAAGTGACGGTGGTAATGGCAGTGGAGTGGCGGTGGTAGTGGCAGTGGAGTGGTGGGGACAACAGTGCGAATCACAATCAGAGAATTCAAGGGCACAAATGGGAACATTCAACCACTGCCATGAAACTGCAAAACTTGAAGGCTCTAACACTGAACCTTCAAATTTATTAAAGTTCTATCTCAATCCTAAAATTAAAGCCATATAGTGGCCTTTTCCTCCTGAGCCCCGAGGCGGGGAGGTGCAGAACACCCCTGGACAAGTGGGATTGGGCCGAGCTCACTGCAAAAGGAGGGATGAAAGCGGCTTTCCCAAATTCCTCACCCACCATCACTCCTCCCATCTCAAACAGTAGGACGAGAGAGTCAAATACTGAGCAGGGTAAATGGAATCACCACTTTGGGAACTCTGGATGCATGCCACTTCCTCTCCCCGGGAGGAAAGGCCCCTCCAGGCCTACCTGGTCCTGGAGCTGGACAGGGCCCATCCAAGAGTCCCACCCTGAGGGCAGGAGCCGCCACCTGTTGTCAAGTCTAAAAAGCCACCATCTGGGCTTCCTTCCCATGGACTGATTCATCCTTACGTCTGTCCTGGCAGCCTTCGCAGATTACAAAACCCTCTTTATCCCATTTAGTTTTTATGACAGCAGTCAGAATGGTGACTTCATCTGAGCCCCAGCCAACCTCACGGTGTAATGTGAATCCCTCCTAATGACGAAACAAGACATTGTCCCTTTTGCTTTGATTTTTCACTGTTGCTGCTGCTGCTGTTAGGCCCTGCACCTGGCAAAAGTAAGTGCAATACTCATCTGGAAGTGAGTGATTGAAAACTCTAGACAAAAACTCTGCAAGCAAACCAAAGAGGTTAATTTGTCTGAAGACACAGAGCTAACAGAGGCTAACAGAGGCTGAGCTGTGATTCACACAGCAGTCAATCTGTCCCCACAGTGCTGCTGTTTCATAGATGATGAAAACAAGACTGGGAGAGGTGAAGTGGCTTGCCCAAGCCGCAGGGCTGGTGAAGAACTGAAGGAGACTTAACTCAGAGCTCCAGATCCCTAAGACAGGCACTTATGCTTTCTTTGAAGAAATGGGGGACTCCACTGACTTCTGAGAGAGGAAACACCTATGCAATCCGCTGACAGTCTTGGTTGGCAAGCCACAGAGTGTGACACACAAGATAGAAGAGGGAGGCACTGAAGCCTCCTCAGTTCTCTTGGGGTGGGAGGTCCAGGAAGCCCCACCATCACCCCTCAGCATGTTTGAAGAACCCCATCTCCAGCCCAGGACCCCATAAGCCTTTCACTGAATCCCTTCCCAGCCCCTCCCCGCCCCCCACTCAGCACTCGTGATCCCTCCCCTCTGCTAAGTGTCCCCACCCACAAAGCCCCTCACAGTCAGCCCCTGACTTCCAGCCTAGCCTGGTCAGAGCACTGCCCCTCACAAAGACAGGAACTCCCCAAGCTGGGGCTGCTTCTTCCCCATCAGGCGGACATCTGCCATTGCCCTTCTGCACCCCTCTCCTCCCACTGCTAGGGGCAGGGAGTTCAGACCTGGAAGTTCAAGAGAAAGAAATGAGTTCTTGTCTCTACCCCTCCCCAGGTCTTCATTTCTACCCACTCCCAGGAGTGTCTGGCCTCTGGGGAGTTTTTCCTCATAGAGGAAGGAGGAATATGTTGCCCAGGAGACAATGCCAGCCTCCACTCTGTGAATTCAAGGTGAATCCTCGTGGTTGAAACTGCAGGAGGAAAAACAGAGACTGAGGTAGCTTTGGTCTCGCCGTCTAGGTAAACTCTAGCACAGGTGCCGTGGGGTGTCCCTCACACAAAGCCAAAGCACTCAATCTACAGTGCACCTTGAACCCACCACACAGGTATTCTTAAACACAAAAGCTTGCCTCCTCTTTCCCCTGCAAACCCCAAGGACTTGGTCTTCTTGCCTCCCCTCTGCAGTAATTCTGCCACTCCTCTGTTCCTTAGGTTTGCAGTAGTCGCTGCTGGTCACCAACCATCCACCAGTCCCCTCTCCTTCCTTCTTGCTGGCAGACCACACCTTCCACAACAAAGGCCAACAGTGCCAAAGACTTGGTCTCCAAGCCTCCTGTGCCTCTAGAAGTGGCCTAGATGGGACCTAGTTCTGGCTGGTGATATGAAGGAGGTGTCTTCTGGAGAGTTTATGAGAAAGATTTTCTGCCTTTCTCAAAAAAAACAAAAAAAAAGTTTCGGGAGAAAAAAAAAGTTCCCTGCACTCCCTATTTACTTTGTTTTTGTTTTGGTTTTGGTTTGGTTTGGTTTGGTTTTTTTGAGACAGAGTCTTGCTCTGTTGCCCAGGCTGGAGTGCAGTGGCACCATCTTGGCTCACTGCAACCTCCTCCTCCAGAGTTCAAGCAATTCTCCTGCCTCAGCCCCCTGAGTAGCTAGGACTACAGGCATGCACCACCATGCCCAGCTAATTTTTTGTATTTTTAGTAGAGACAGGGTCTCACCATGTTAGTCAGGCTGGTCTCGAACTCCTGATCTCAAGCAATCCACCCACCTTGGCCTCCCAAAGTACTGGGATTACAGGCATGAGCCACTGTGCCCACCCCTATTTACTTTGGACGTTGTCATGGAAGGAGCTGTGCTTATGTCTTCTCAAGAAGAGAGAAAAGAATTACAGAGAAACTGGAATGGTTGAGCTGCAGGGATCTCTTATCTCTAGATTTCACATTATATGAGATAATAAACCTATATTTATAATCCACTTTAAACCAGTTATTTTATTTGTTTACAGCTGGAAGGATCTCAAATGGTACAAATTTCCTTTTCCAAGACTATTCCTATTCCAAGAATAATATTCTTGGAATTCCTATTCCAATATTCTTGGAATTTCCTATTCCAAGAATAATGAAGGGACACTCAACCTCCAGCCACCCTCTTTGTTGCCACCCAGAAATTGGGCATAATCCATAAGTCCCAACCAGACACTCTCTGGCCAAGGGGTCCACTTGGGCTGAACTCCTGCCTCCTGCCTGTATCACTAGGAAAAGAAGGGATTGAGCAAATATATGGAAAATGGAAGATGGAATCAGATAATGAAACCCCCATGAGAAGTTCGGGGGTGAGAAGGTGGAGAAAAATGATGCTTGAGTTATTCCATTTGGCTTTTTCCACTGATGCAGCTTGGTGTGACACCTCTACTATTTTCGCTCTTTTTTTTTTTTTCTTTTGAAATGGAGTTTCGCTCTGTCGCCCAGGCTGGAGTGCAGTAGTGCAATCTCAGCTCACTGCAACTTCTGCTTCCCAGGTTCAAGCAATTCTCCTGCCTCAGCCTCCCCAGCAGCTGGGACTACAGGCTCAGGCCACCACGCCCAGCTAATTTTTGTATTTTTAGTAGAGACAGGGTTTCATCATGTTGGTCAGGCTTCTCTGGAACTCCTGACCTCAGGTGATCTGCCCATCTTGGCCTAAAGTGCCGGGATTACAGGCGGGAGGCACCACGCCCAGCCCGCTCTACTATTTTCTAAATATCCAGGTATGTGACCTCTTCCTTCTGTGACTTCGTCCTCTTTATTAAATCAGCATACCAATTCCAACCCCTGCAGCCCTTGCGTGTGAGGCCCTCCACAGCCCACCCCAGGCATGTTCCTTCCCAGGAGCTGTAGCACAGTCTGCTCCAGTCTGACAGGTCTCACGGTGGCCACCTTCCGAGCCCAGATCAAGTCCTGTCAAGTCCTGCTTGCTCTGTGAAGCCTCCCTAACCGCAACAACCCTTCTGCCCTCTTCCTTCCACAAATGCTTGAGATTGTATTTCCTCCATCACTTTATCCAGTCTTGTAATTACACAATCATCATCATTTGGCTACCATAAATGTTTGTTTCGTGTAACGAAAACCAGGACCCTACTCTTGAGGTCATGGCCCCAGAGCAAATAGCTGATAAAGGCCACCCTGGCTTGCAAATTCTCAGCCCATGGGAACAGGCTCTGCCTGCCTCAATTCTGAATCAAAGAAGGACATGTTCACAAAGACTTTATTTGTGAACAACATGTTTTCCATTACCATGCCAACACAGGCCTAATCTTCCATCATCCAAAGCAGCACATCTCATAAACCACAGCTAACATCTTTAACAAACAAAGCGCAGCTTTTTGTGACCGCTTTCACAAGTCTTAGGGTATCATCTCTGCTATCTGCACCACAAACACTATCTCTGGCCACTTCAAGCTTTTCTACATCTACCTCCAAAATATAAATCTTTATATAGTCTTCTCTACTAGAATCTATAAATTAAAAATTCTGAACTGCATTTGATACCTACATGTCAGCAGGGGCCTCTCTGTTCACAACTACCACCACCCTGCCCTGATTCCACCCTGCACCCCCCACATATGTCCAAAGCCCTCACCAAGATTCCCATAAATTACAGGAGTCTGTATATTCTGGTGCTCATTTCCGCCTATGGAACCTGTATTCATGCATGAAATATCTGGCCTATACCTTGAGCCACATGCAAAATTCAACCCTTACCTCAATTTTCACCCAACACTAAACAATACAGATAAGAAACATCAACACATTCATGAATGTAGATGATGTTGTTAAATATCAGGAAGGGAGATTCTCACTGAAGCATCATTTCCATCTAAAAAGGAAAGCCACTAGATTCTCCTGAGGTTAGAGAAAATTCAGAATGCACCAGAGAAGGAGAGTCTTCCTCAAAACCATGTGCCACTAAGGGGCATGGAGGCAAAGGAAAAGTCAACCCCCCCACCCCTAGGCAGGTAAGGTGAGGCTGAGCTTCTGGTGAGCAGAACCTTGGCATGGATGATGTCTGATTTCAGCAACGAAGAGGGGAGCTGGAGATTGAGTGTCCCTCCCTAATTAGTCTTGGAAGAGGAAATTTGCAACAGTTGGGAGCCTTTTGATTGCAAAAAAAAAAAATACATTAATTGATTTAAAGTGGATTATAAATAGAGGATTATTATTTCGTATAATGAGGACTTAGACATAAGAGGTCCATGGTTTGGTAAATTCTGCAGCTCAACCATTCCAGTATCTCTGTAATTATTTTCTCTCTCCTCAGGAAGACCACGCAGACCTCCCCTGCCAAAGCCAAGGTATGAAGCAGGATGGCACCTTCCCAGCTCCCACAAAACCCCTCCCTACCTTCCTTCTGAGAGCCCTTTCCATCAAACCATCTCCTCCCTTTTCCCTCCTTCCTCTGCCTGCCCTCTCCTGCTAAGGTCTACTCCGCCCCCTGCTGGCCAATCTTGGCAATGGCCTAGGTCTACTACGAGACCCTTCCCCTGGACCCACCCACTTTCTAAATTAAGAGTACTGATGTCACCACTCACCCAACCACTGCTCCCAGGAGGCCAGGGGGCACATCGTTGACTTCTTGCCATCAGACTGGAGGCGAAAGAGGGGGGATCAGTTTTGGGGTCACTCTGACCCACGCAGGGAGAAGCTACGTGATGCCTTATCCTTACCGTGAGACCAGCAGCTCCTGTGGTCATGAGTGGTCTTCCCCCGAAATGGGAGCTCCCTAGAGGTCACTCTGTGGTTAGGGCCACAGGCTCTCTTTCTGAGTCCCTCCGGCCAGCTGAGGGAAAGCTACTGGAGCAAAGCAACAACAAGCAAGGGCGAGCATGGTAAGTGAACACCCAAGCTGGGGAGGACAGGCTGGCCCCAGGGGACATTTGCTTGGGGTCACACCTGCTCTGAACTGCCCTGAGACAAAGAGGATCCACTCCCAAAGTATGTTGGATTTTTCCTAGAGATTAATCCCATCCTTAAAATGCAGAACACATAAGGTTCTCTTTGCCTGCTGGCATGGCTTCCCCACCCACCTCCCAGAACAGCAGGCTGTGACCTCATCCCTCCCCAGGACCCATGGCAGGTATTACCCCAGTGGCCCGTGCCTCACCCCACGCCCACCCCATCACCTCATCCTACAACCTCTGGGCTCCCCAGACAACAGCAGGGGCGACAGCACAGGCCAAGGCAGATGTGAACACTAGGAATCTTCAGCAAGAACTAAGGCCCCAAACCCAGCTCAGAGGATCCAAGCCTCGGAGCACTCTGGAACGGGGAAGCTCTGAGAGACCACCAGGGAAGGGGCAACACTCCAGCCAACTTGGATGAGGTGAAGCCCACCTCTGCCTCCCTTGCCCCCAAATGCTTCTCTCCCAGGGTCTATCTTCCTGCATTCAATCCACTTAGCACCTGCTGGGGCCAGGCTGCCCTGGGCACTGGAAAAACAAAGATAAGACAGACAGGATTCTTGCCCTGTTAGAGCTGATGGTCTGAGAATTAAGAAATCATTGTTAATTTTTCTTTCTCTTATCTTATTTTCATTTATTAATGATAAAAAGTAATCCATCCTCATTACAGAAAATGTGAACTATACAAAAGCATGTAAATTAGAAAATAAGAACTATCCATTATGTTCCAAATTATTTTGTTTTTTATGTTATAATGCATCTTCCATTATTTTTATATTTTTATCTAATTAATGCGTGTACATAGCTTTTTTAAAGTCAAATAGTTCAAAAAAAGTTTATAATAAAAAATTGGTATTCCCACTATGCAGCCATAAAAAATAATGAGTTCATGTCCTTTGCAGGGACGTGGATGAAGCTGGAAGCCATCAATCTCAGCAAACTAACACAGGAATGGAAAACCAAACACCGCATGTTTTCACTCATAAATGGGAGTCGAACAATGAGAACACATGGACACATGGAGGGGAACATCACACACCTGGGCCAGTCGGAGGGTAGGGGACAAGGGGAGGGAGAGCATTAGGACAAATACCTAATAGCATGTGGGGCTTAAAACCTAGATGACAGGTTGATAGGTGCAGCAAACCACCATGGCACATGTACACCTATGTAACAAACCTGCACGCTCTGCACAGGTATCCCAGAACTTAAAGTAAAATAAAAAATAAAAATAATAAATAATAATCATAACAATTAAAAAATAAAAATAGTAGAATTAGTATTCCCTGCCCTACCTGCAGTCCCTCTCCTCAAAAGGAATCAATCATTTTAACAATTTCTCCTTCACTTATTGGGTGTACTCCCATCATTCTAGTAACGTGGCTTACGTTTCTATTACTTAATGCATTGCCTTTAGACATTATCTGCGGAATGCCTACAACGAAAGAGAGGGATGTAACTCTCTTTTGTTCTACTTCCCAACTCTTCTCTATTCTCCTCCCCAGTTTTGATAGTTATATTATAATTTTACTTATTCTCTTGACTACCTTTGTAATTTTTAATAATAAGCCTAAGCCTCCCTTTGTTTTCAGACAGTGCCTCTGAACTCCCCACACTAGAAGAGGATATGTGTGTCTCCCCGCTTCCCTCCAACCTCCCTCCTCACCTTCTTCCTCCCACCTTCTGTCAGTTACAACTTTACTTGTCATGTAAACACTGTCATGTAAAACACTGACATTCTGCTCTGGAATCATAATTAAGTCTTTGGGCTTTGTTTATAGATCTGTTAAAAATAATCAAAAACCAGAAAATAGTGTTTACATTATTATGGCAATATTATTATTGTTTATTACAAAGCTAAGATGACACTTGTTTCTGTAATAATCCAGAGTTACAACCTCTTGTCTCTTACAGAATAATATTCCTAGCATGTCAATAAAATTCTTTTTTTCTTTTTGCTATAGACTGAATGTTTTTGCCCCCAATATTCATATATGGAAACCTAATCCCCAATATGATAGTATTTGTAGGTGCGGTCTCCGGGAGGTGATTAGGTCATGAAGGTGAAGCCCTCACGAATGGGATTGGTGTCCATAAAAAGACATTGCAGAGAGCCCCTTTACTCCTTCCACATTGAGGACACAGTGAAAAGACTGCCATCTATGAACCAGGAAGCTGACTCTCACCAGACACTGAATCTGCTGGCACCTTGATCTTGGAGTTGGAGCATCAGGAGCTGTGAGAAGTACATTTCTGTTGTTAAGCTACCTAGCTTATGGTATTTTGTTATAGCAGCCCGAACGGACTAAAAGTGCCTTGACTCTTTAACTGTCAATTGTTCAGTATCATGCCACTTTTTTTTGTTTGTTTGTTTTTTTGAGATGAGGTCTTGCTCTGTTGCCCAGGCTGGAGTGCAGTGGTGCAATCACAGCTCACTGCAGCCTCGACCTCCCAGGCTCAAGTGATTCTCCCACCTCAGCCTCCCGAGTAGCTGGGACTACAGGCACCTGCCACCACACCTGGCTAATATTTTTTATTTGTAGAGATGAGGTCTTGCTACATTGCCCAGGCTGCATGCCATATTTTAGAGCGCTTTCTTCCTGGACCATTTTTTCTTTTATCTGAGGTCTCTAATTGCTTTGGGGTTTTTTTTTTCTTTTGTTAAAAAAGAAATCTATACTTTTGCATTATATTACTAATGTCTTCTAGTTTCTTATTCTATTACATGAATTATATTACAAACTCATTTTTCTGGAAACCCCCTTATTGAATCTCTTTGAAGATGCAGTTTTCCAGTCCTGCATTTCTCCTTTTCTTCCAGGGCTATTGCTTATTCTGAATGTTATTTTGTCTTTTCTCTTTTGTGCTGGAGTATTCTTCATATTCTGGTGATTCTACATCCTTAAGAATAAAAGGTTAAGTTAGTTTTTCTAAATAGCTCTTACACTGATGCAGGGTTTACTGTGCTATTATGAATGTATATCTATTTTCCCAACTGGTTTCTCCTCTGCATAAGAAGGTTGCTTAGAAGTATCATTTATGGGACAGTCACGGTGGCTCAAATCTGTAATTCCAGCATTTTGGGAGGCCAAGGCAGCAGGATTGCTTGAGGCTCGGAGTTCAAGACCAGCCTGGGCAACATAGCAAGACCCCATCTCTACAAAATATTTTTTTTAATTGGCCAGGTGTGCTAGCACATGTCTGTAGTCCCAACTACTTGGGAAACTAAGACAGGAGGATTGCTTGAACCCAGGAGCTTGAGGCTACAGTGGGCTATGATCATACCACTGCACTCTAGCCTGGGTGACAGTGAGATTCCGTCTCAAAAAAAAAAAGACACCATTTATGGCCTGGCAAGCTTCACTTGAGGGTGAATTGACAGGAACCAGCTGTTTATGCTGGAATTGAGGAGGCTTTATTCTGGGGGGCCGAGGCAAACGAGCCAGAGTATGTGTTCATTTTTTTAAAGAAGAGCAGGACCTAGGCAGCTATTGCTCTGCAAGCAGATAAGAAAGAGAGGAAAAGGGTTTGACTGCCCTAGCTGGTGCCTGGACAGACTTTCAGTTAAATCTAGCATTGCCTGTCCCTTCTCATCTCCACCCTACATGGTCAACTCATCCCTAAGTCTCTCTGGAGCTCCAAAGTGTAGGTCAGCCCCACCTCCTCCCCAGTCCTTTGCAGGCATCATATTCTGTTCTGAGGCTTCCTCCACTCTGTTTTATCCACCAGCACACCTCCTTTGCCTTTCCAGCTTGGGGAAATGTTTAAATCTCCTACCCACTGTCTGATCCACCTTATATCATCTCTGCTGTGATGGGTTTATAGTCGCCCTTTAATGGGATCTCTGAAGGGGGACACAAACACAAGTCCTCAACCCATTATTTGGAATAAAATATCCTTTATGCTTTATTTGTTGTATTTCCTCCCAGACTTTTTTATAGCCATAAGTTTATGTTTCACACCATACTAATTTCACAGGAGATTCATAAGTTTTCAGAAAAGAAAAGGGAAAAAGTACAGACAAATAACTTTGGAAAATTTCTCCCTTTTAGAAATTCACAGTACACATTAGCATAATAATGTATCAGTCAACATTCAGAAATGCAAGCAGCAGAAACTGCCTCAAACTGATTTGAGCAGAACAAAATTTTACTTAAATAACACTAAATTCTAGTATTCTAAAAAAACTTAAATAATTCTAGATTCAAGAAGACTAGAGAACTAGGGTTTAGAAGGTGGGCAAGAACAAAGGAAAGTTACACAAAGAGAAATGCCAAAATCACACCACCGAAACAGCCTGATGAGGACCTTGGCATAGTCACTCTGAACACTGAATGGCATGGGCACTGAGGAATGTGGCTGGCCCCTGCCAGGAAGGGTTCCCCACCATCCCTGCTTCCGGGGGTAACCAGCCCAGCTCCAACTCCCAGACAGGTGTATCTATCCGACTGGTGAAGCCACCAGGGAAGAAAAAAGGTAAGGAACTGGGATCGTCTGCTTCTGCTGTAGGAGGTGGACACTGCCTGATGAGACGAGAAAGCCCACACATGGAGGATGAGGGTCCAGGAGTTGGGTGGCCAAAAAGAAAAAAATCCAGTAATGCACTGAGAAGACTTGCCAAAATGAAATGGTTTTACATGGTTTTGCTTAGATTTTCCTAACCTTGTTTTGCCAGATCCCTTTTTCTGGAACAATTATTCACAAACATCTCATAGAAAGTAGTGTTCTACAGAAAGCAATATGAGAAATGCTGTCACATAAGTTTAGAGAAATAGTTACCATTTCCAAATTGGAATTGGAAATTCCAATAGGCAGATAGGAAGGCAAACACTAACATTAAATTAAATTAAATTAAATTAAATTCCAAGTTTCCAAATTGGAATTGCACTGTACATATAATTTTACATCATTTAATGTGTACCAGCATATAACTTACCCGTATATAAGTTAACAGAGCATAGTTAATTTTCTTTTCTCTTTTTTTCCTTTTTTTTAAGAGACCAGGTCTTGCTCTATTGCCCAGGCTTGAGTGCAGTGGCTATTCACAGGAGTGATCCCAGTACTGATCAGCACAAGAGTTTTGACCTGCTGCACTTCCAACCTGGGCCAGTTCACCCTCCTTAGGCAACTGGTTGTCACCTGCTCCCAGGAGGTCACCATATTGATGTCAAACTTAGCGTGGACACCCAATTAATTGGCATAGTGCACTGCAGCCCAGGACTCATGGGCTCAAGAGATCCTCCCGCTTCAGCCTCCTGAGTAGCTGGAACTATAGGCATGCACCAGCACACCCAGCTAATTTTTTATTTTTTGTGCAGACGGGGTCTCCCTATGTTGGCCAGGCTGGTCTTGAACTCCTGGCCTCAAGCGACCCTCCCGCCTTGGCCTCCCAAAGTGCTGGGATTACAAGTGTGAGCCACTACACCCAGCCTGTTTTTCTTTTTAATACTTCCTCACCCTTTCCTTTGCTTTCTGCTTTCATTTTATGTGTCCTGTTTTGTTTTATCAGATGCTCTGGTTATTTGGAAAACATATTTTGCTCTTCATTTTCCTTGCATGTACTTTAAAGATTTTCAAAAACATTTTTACAAATATTATTCTAATCTTGAAAATTAAGAATAAATGTATATCCTTTTATTCTCCTCATGTAAAATGAGGAAATTAATACACTTTTACTCTTTCTCAATCTACTTGCTACTTACTGGTGTCCAGCAATATGACTTGTGACTTAAACTCTGATTCTTGCTAATTTTTTTTTCTTTTTTGAGAGGAAGTCTCGGTCTGTCGCCCAGGCTAAAATGCAGTGGCACAATATCGGCTCACTGCAACCTCCACCTCCCAGGTTCAAGCGATTTTCCTGCCTCCGCCTCCCGAGTAGCTGGAATTACAGGTGCCCACCACCACACCCAGCTGATTTTTGTATTTTAGTCGAGACACGGTTTCACCATGTTGGCCAGACTGGTCTCGAACTCCTGACCTCAGGTGATCCTACCACCCCGGCCTCCCAAAATTCTGGGATTACAGGTGTGAGCCACAGGGCCCAGCCTGATTGTTGCTAATTAATTGTTGTATTTTCATTTTATTTTTTCTTGAAATAATTATTTTTTAAGCTTACAGTAAATTTTATTATTATATTTCAATTATTTAGATCTAACAGTATGTTTAACTGGTTTTATTGGTTTACCATCAAGAATTCTAAGTCATCATTCCAGAATTCTTAAAATTTTTATTCATCTTTTAGTCAGTCTTGAAGTAATTTTCATTACTTCAAGAAGAGAACATGATTCTTTACTTCAAGAAGAGAATATTAGGGACCTTTGTATATCTAGGGATATTTTTCTGGTGTCCTCACAGATGGCTAGCTGCTTAATTATATTTATGCAATTCTGAGGCACAACCTTTTCTTTCCTCAAAAACTGAAGATTTTGCTCATTTGTAACTTCCAAGAAATATGAGATTCACTTGAATTGCTCTTTTATAGGCAATCTTTTTATTTTCCTTTGATTCAATACTTTTGCCTGAGAGTGTCTAGGCATATCTGTGTTTTTATACATTTTGCCTGGGTTGCAGAGAGCCCTTTTGGTCTACACAAAATCTATGTGGTAGATGCTATAGCTCTAGAGAAAGTTAGGATTTGTTGTGGCTGTTTACCTGTTGTCCATGCCTGTTGTGACTGACATCCAGCAATGTTGATGGACACTGTTAGGAGCTACTCTTATTGTAACAATGAGGGTGCCATGCACCACTCCCGGTATTCTCTTTCTTCTCTCTTACGTCTACTTTCTGCCCAATGATCCTTTATTCTCTTGTTAGATACAGAAATATTGGGAAGACCAAGGAAGAGCTCAGGGCTCTGGCTGCCTTATAGTGATAGGCAGATAGGAAGGCAAACACTAACATTAAATTAAATTAAATTAAATTAAATTAAATTAAATTAAATTAAATTAAATTGAAATATAAAATAAAATAAGCCCTACAAGGAGTTGTCTGTTTGGTAATAACCCTGTGTAGCCAGGACGCTCCATCTTGCCCACGTTGGGGCAGGGGATGGAAGATTACCCCTTCCATACACCACCACCTCCCTCGGTTTCCAGGCCCCACCACCCGTGTGGGCCTTTGGTGGGTGGGATGGGAGGCTCAGTGAAGTGTCCAGGCCCTATGTTCCTCCTGCTGGCACTGATTCAGTTGGGAGGGGCCATCTCAGGGCTAGAACTGTTCTGCGAGCTCAGTGCTCTCAGCTCCTGCCCCCACCGGTCGTCCCATATGGACTGGCTGGGGCCACGGTAGGAAGCTTAGGGAATGCTTACATATGCTTCCAAATCTTTATTATCTTGCATCTCTACCCTGGTTTTTTAAAATGCAAGCACCAGGACAGGCGCAGTGGCTCACATCTGTAATCCCAGCACTTTGGGAGGCCGAGGCAGGTGGATCATGATGTCAGGAGTTCGAGACCAGCCTGGCCAACATGGTGAAACCCCGTCTCTACTAAAAATACAAAAATTAGCTGGGCGTGGTGGTGCGCACCTGCAATCCCAGCTACTCGGGAGGTTGAGGCAGAAGAATTGCTTGAACCTGGGAGGCAGAGGTTGCAGTGAGCCGAGGCCATGCCACTTGAACACCAGCCTGGATGACAGAGTGAGACTCCATCTCAAAAATTTAAAAAAAAAAAAAATTTAAGCACCAAAAATGTGACACCTGTTTTTTCTGGTTCTTCACTAACCGCATTCACTAAAGCTTCCAGTGACGCTGGTCCAGCTGCCTGGATACAGGACGGGCTCCAGAAACCATTCAGTGAAGCCTGGTTGGGAGAGAAAACACAAAGGGATCCCCACACCCTGTCTCTGGGCCCTCCCAGGAGCAGACCCTGTAGGACAGCAGTTCTCAAAATGTGATCCCCAGAACGGCAGCAACAACGGCACCTGGGATCTTACTAGAAATACGGAGTCTCAGGCCACCACAGACCTGCCTGTGTTAGGACCTCTGGGATAGAGGCCCAGAGATCTGTGTTCTAACAAGCCCTCCGGTGATCCCAGTGCCCACTCAAGTGTGGAAATTACTGCTCAGTTACCAGGTGTCCTCCCACACTTTCACAGGCTGTAGAAACTAGTCTAAGAGAGAACGGAGTGCAGAGCACTGACCCAGGGTCTTTGTATTTCCTTGTGTTTGCTGTTTATTGGGCTGGGTAGTGTAGACATTTTGCCTTACTCCCTACCTTCAGGAGCCATTTCACAAGAATATGATGGTGTCACGGTCTTTGGGCCAGGTGCCTTTTAAATTGGAAGCTCTCTTTTAAGACTCAAGGCAGCTTTATAGGATAGATAATTGTATCCCATTGCTATGGCTTGAATATTTGGCCTCTCTAAAACTCATGTTGAAATTTAATCTTCAGTGTGGCAGTATTGGGAGATGAGGCCTGTAAAAGGTGATTGGGTCATGAGGTCCCTAGCCCCACGAATCCACTAATCCATTCATTCATGGATAAATGGATTAACGGATTAATGGGTGATCATGGGAGTGGGATTGGTGGCTTTATAAGAGGAGGAAGAGAGACCTGAGCCAGCGCACTCAGCCCCAGCACCACATGATGCTCTGTGCTGCCTCAGAACTCTGCAGGGAGTCCCCACCAGCAAGAAGGCCCCCATCAGATGCAGCCCCTTGACCCTGGACTTCTCAGTCTCCAAAACTGTAAGAAATAAATTCCTTTTATTTATAAATTACCCAGTTTCAGGTTTTCTGAAGCAACAAAAAACATTAAAACACTAGTTTTTCAGCTGATGAAACTAAGTCTCACAGAAGTTAGCTGCTCTTTCTAAGTCAAAGTCTAACTCCCTGCTGCCTTCTGCAATGCCATACTGCCTCACAGTGGCACTGCCATCTCAGCCTGGCACCAGATCTCCTGGGTTTGCATCTCAGCCCTGGCACCAGCCCTGAGGCATTGGCACAGCTCTTCACTTCCCTGAGCCTCTGTTTCCTTACCTGCAAAATAGGGGTAAACCCAACCTGCCCAACCCACCTACCTCCCAGAGTCATTTGCAGGGCCAAGTGGGAAAGATGACCTTAATACAGTATTAATCTTTCCATTTCCCCAGTTGTGCGTGTGATGGTGGAAAGCGGTGGTACAAGTGTGGGCAGAGGACAGTGACTCGAACAGTAAGGCAGAGGAGAGTCACCAAGGGTACATGTTGCTATGACATAGTGTCAACGTGGGGGCTTCTGAAGGGATGTCTTAGTATTTTAGATATTTTGAGGGGAAAAACTCCTCTACTAAGACTCACTTCAGAGAAAAAGAGAAGCTGACCAGGTGTGGTGGCTCACACCTATAATCCCAGCACTTTGGGAGGCCGAGGTGGGTGGACATCACCTGAGGTCACGACTTCAAGACCAGCCTGGCCAACATGGTGAAAACCCATCTCTACTAAAAATACAAAAATTAGCCAGGCATGGTGGTGTGAGCCTGTAATCCCAGCTATTCAGGAGGCTGAGACAGGAGAATCATTTGAACCCAGGAGGCAGAGGTTGCAGTGAGCCAAGATTGCACCACTACACTCCAGCCTGGGCGACAGTGAGACTCCATCAAAAAAAAAAAAAAAGAGAGAGGGAGGGAGAGACAGAGAGGGAGAGAGAGAGAGGGAAGGAAGGAAGGAGAAAGAAGGGAAGAAAGAAAGAGAGAGAAAGAAAGAGAGAGAGAGAGAAAGAAAGAAAGAAAGAAAGAAAGAAAGAAAGAAAGAAAGAAAGAAAGAAAGAAAGAAAGAAAGAAAGAAAAAGAAAGAAAGAAAGAAAGAAAGAGAGAAGCTTGGTGCAATGATGCACACCTATAGTCCCAGCTTCTCAGGAGGCTGAGCTGGGAGGATCACCTGAGCACAAGAGTTCAAGACTGTAGTGTGCTATGATCTCACCTATGGATAGGCACGTACTTCAGCCTAGGCAATACAGCAAGACCCTGTCCCTAAAAAAGAAAAATAAAATAAGAGAAAAGAGTTCACAGCACTGGATCATACAGGGGTAAATGCCAAGACTCATATAATATCCCCTGGCTTCTGGATGCCATTGATGCTCCATCTCTTTCTTGGGAGATCTTGCACTCTCTTGCATGCTAGGAGGGCTTCTGTGTGAGACAGACAACTTTGATCATTCACTGATAGCAATCCAAAGGAGAGAGGACATTCTTTCCCTCACATCCTTACCCCAGGAAGGGGCCCTGATTGGCCCAATTTAGTGTAGTGCCCACCTCTTCAATAATCATTGTGGCCAGAGTGATATCATCACAAGAGCTAGATTTGAGGCTTGGAAAAAAGAGCCCTCTGATGTGTCATTTGTGTAAAGTTGGTACTTGTTGCAAAAGACCCAGAGAATGCCATTTCCTCAGAACATTCCAGAGGATGTCAGCCTGAGGGATGTTCGCTGAACAGGCCCCCCAGTTTCCCCTCACGTTCTCAACTTTGTCTTATTGAAACTCCAGCGCAGCTACCTGACATGGTGTATTAGTCCGTTTTCATGCTGCTGACAAAGACATACCCAAGACTGAGAAGAAAAAGAGGTTTAATTGGACTTACAGTTCCACACGGCTGGGGAGGCCTCAGAATCATGGTAGGAGGCCTAAGGCACTTCTTACATGGCAGCAGCAAGAGAAAAATGAGGAAGAAACAAAAGCGGAAACCCCTAATAAACCTATCAGATCTAGTGAGACTTATTCACTATCATGAGAATAGCACAGGAAAGACTGGCCCCCATGATTCAATTACCTCCCCCTGGGTCCCTCCCACAACACACGGGAATTCTGGGAGATACAATTCAAGTTGAGATTTGCGTGGGTGCACAGTCAAACCATATCACATGGTCTCTAAACTGTCTTTAGGAAACTACATTACCTGGATCCAACCTGTGGGTTCCAAATTCAATTTCTTCTCAGCTACAAAACCCTTCTTGCTACATCACCCCTGTATGCACAGCCACATGGCACCCAGGTCCACATGGGCAGTGAGGCACCACCTCTCATCTGCTTCCTCTGTCACAGGACTACAAGGGGCTGAGCAGGGTAGGCACGGTCAGGGTGCCAGGCATCAGGGGACAGGGCTGGCGGATCAGCCAGGCCTGTGTTGTGACAGGTAAGAGTGAGGCAGTATGATTGGGAGCACCATCAGAACCACTAAAAATGGGGAGAGAAAGTTCCGCTAGGAATGAGGTTATCAGAAATGGGAAGAGACAGTGGTCAGACCTGTGTGGGTGAAAATGAATGCAGGAATGACACCAAAGACCAGCTAGTTTCCACAGCCCTTTGCAGGATGCTCTGAACTTGCTGAGCCCTTTCACACCCGCCACCTGGTCTCAGTTGACCCACCAGCTGTATGCAGCTGACTATCTTCACCAGCTCCTTGAACAAGAGTTTCCATTTCCAAGGCCAGGGTGGGGGAGGCTGCAACATTTTTTGCCAGAGAATCCAAACAGCACATGAGTCAGCTGCCTGGGTCAAGGCCCAGATCCCTGTGGCGTGTCAGCCAGAGAACAGGAGCTGGCCCTGAAGAGGGGAAGGGGGAAGAAAGAAACCCAGAGGGCTCAGACAGCACAGGACCCTGCCCACGAGGGCCACTCTGCAGAGGCCAGGCCCAAGGCTGAGTTGGGCCTCTCACACAGACATGGAATGAGAAGGTTGTTGGTGCAGGACAGGGTGACACAGTGGGCACGGCTTTCTCCCCTAACAGCCACTCCACCCAGGGGCCAGAAACTGACTTCACCTCTGCACTGAATTCCTCCCCCCATGTCTGCCTCCTCCCACCCATCCTCCTCCTGGTGCTTCCAGCAGAGCCAAGAAGGCTTCGCCCCACCTACTCCCCTCCTGCTGACACAGACCCCCACACACACACACCCAAGGAACAGGAATACCAAAAATGATATTACCAGAGTGAAGCGTGTCCTGCAGACATTATCTCTTTAATCCTAGCTATAATAGTCCCTATTTTAGAGATGAGGCAAATGTGAGAGAACAAGTAACTTTCCCAAGAACACACAACCAAGAAAAAAGAAAGCCAAGATTCAAGCACAAGTCTGCCCGGGGGTCTGGAGCCGGCTCCCCTGCTGCCCCCTGCCATCCCTCCCTTCCACTCCCACAGCCCCATTTCCCACCCAGAAGCCCTCCTGGAAGCAGACCTCACCCCCAGGACCCGTTATTCTAAGTCCAGTTGTTCACAATTCATTCTACAAGCCCTTATGTAATGCAATGCTAAAATAGAACTTTGTCACTGGCTCCTTTTTCATAGTGGTCTCAAAGCTGAGGACAAAGGGCGTTAAGTTTCTATATATTCTTAAGAGAGGCTTTTGACCATCTATAGAGAAATTTCTAGGTGGGAGGTGAACCAAAAACACAATTCAGTGACTTTATCTACCCCTCACCTCAAGGAAAGGAAAGGCTGGGGACTGCTCAGAGAGGGCGGGGTGAGGGTGCCACGCACTGCCCACTCCCACCTCTATGGAGGAGGGGAAGTTTCCTCCTTCCCCCTTCAACCAAGTGAGAGGAGCTGTGACAGAACCCCTCAGAGAGCGTGAGTTGTGTCCTGTAGAATTGGGGGATACAGGAAATGCTTCCTGATTCACACCTATACAAGTCCAAAGGCAAGAGGCTGCCTGCCCCAAAGCAGATGAGGAGCGGCGTCTGTAAGAGGCATGAGGCTGAAGCCGATTGATGTTGGAGCAATGCTGGGGTCCTGTGGCCAGACAAGGATCCCCACAAAGGGAGCCTGCCTACAGAACAGGGCCACCCCGCAAGGAGTCTGTGTGGAGACTTCTCCTGGAAGCCAGGGGCAGGGGCCAGGAGGCCACCTGAAGAAGGCAGCACCTACATCAGGAGATCATGAGTTGGGGAGCCCACCCCAGGGGTCAGCATTCAAGCATCCAACACCCAAGGAGGCCACCAAGGCCAGATTGCAAACACGCCAGTGAGAAGACCTTTGTGACTGCTGCCTCTCCTTCTGCTTCCTACGCTTAGAAGAGCCAGAGGACACACAGTGTGGGGAAGGAGAGCTGAAAGGACAGAGGGGAGACAGTGAAGAAGCTACCCACATGTCCTTCCCTGCTGCAGGGCAAGAGCCAGTCCAGGCAAGAGAGGGCCTTTGAGAACAAGAGATTGAACTTCAGGCTGGACTTTTCACAGCCTGAAAATTGAGGCCTGGCCTGGCGCGGTGGCTCACGCCTGTAATCCCAGCACTTTGGGAGGCAGAGGGGGTTGAATCACGAAGTCAGAAGATCAAGACCATCCTGGCTAACACAGTAAAACCCCGTCTCTACTAAAAATACAAAAAAGAAAAAATGAGCCAGGCATGGTGGCACGCGCCTGTAGTCCCAGCTACTCGGGAGGCTAAGGCACGAGAATCACTTGAACTCGGGAGGCAGAGGTTGCAGTGAGCCGAGATCGTGCCAGTGCACTCCAGCCTGGGCGACAGAGTAAAACTCTGTCTCAAAAAAAAAAAAAAAGAAAAGAAAAGAAAAGAAAAGAAAATTGAGGCCTAAGATTGACTAGAAAGGCTGTGGGACCTGTCAAGATTGCATCCAGGAATAAAAAAAAATTAGAATGTGAGTTTATTGGCATGCACTTGAAGAGAATTGAGTTTTGTTTCCAATTGCACATCACCATGTCCTGAGCACTCAACAAGCTGGTAGTGATTAGTAAGTACCTGCTGTCCTCTAGGCATGGAGCTAGGTGTGAGGGACACAGCAGTGAACCAGCACCCTGGCTTCCTCAGCAGGACTGAGCCCTCACTGCCTTCCTGAGATCATGACTGGTGGACGTCCTCTGCCCAGCACCTGCAGTCTGAGACCTGTGTGTTGGGCCTGATCTCAAGTATTCAATCCACCTCCTTGCCTCAGAGCTGAACTCATCTTCCAAGATTTGTGTGGGTCAGAATACAACGTAAAAACACCTTGCACAGGAACTCTCTCCCCTGCCCTTATTCCACAACCCTCCACAATGTGAAAGTATGTTCATCCATCCCGCAAAGATTTACTGAGTACCCACCATGTGGCAGGTCCTGTGCTAAATGAAGACGAGGATGACGTGGTCCCTCACTCTGAATAGCCTTTGGTCTGGATAACAGGAGTGGGGGGAGTAGAAGAAAGGCAAAGTGGAGGGGGACAGGCTTGTACACTGATCCTTTCACTAGGGTGTGCTAAGGGCAACTGTAGAGGACTATATTGGGTACAATAGGAGAGAAGCACAGGGACCTGAGATGTCACCAAGGAGGTCCCATTTGAGCTAGGTATGGAAGGCTGGGGGTGGAGGAGGATGCAAAGAGACAGAAGAAATTGCATGAACAGATCATGGAGGTGCAAAAGGGCATGGCAAGATCAGGAGACCAGGCAAGTGCCTGGCATGTGTGCCATGCTCCCTCTTTCTGCCAGCAGGGGGTGTCCTTAGCAAACTGCAGGGAGGCCAGTGCATCGGTGCACTTGGCACCATAGAAATGGGGCTAGTGGATGTTTTATCCCCACTTTGGTGCTTGGCAAACACCACTCACCACAATAATCAGTATTTCTACACAAAGGAAGCACATCCCCCTATTAATACAACTTCAACATCCTCTTTGTAAAATATTAATACTGGCTTTGTTATGCTATGGTGCATTTTGTTTGTTTCCACTTTAGTCTTTCAAACGTCATAATCTGTTATTCCTCTGCCTGAGCCATCAGGCCAAATAACACCTTGCGCTCACATGTTGTTATAACCCCAAACTTCTCTACACATAACTGGAGCAAAGGTTTCTTTTTTCTCTAAAAATATCTCTGCCCAAGGCACAGATCCAGGCCTAGGGAAGGGGGTAAATTGATGAAAAAATAAACAGAAGAAAAGACTGAGGCAAAATTGAGAAGGGCCTTGGGTGCAAGCCTGAGGAGTTAGAACTTGTTCTATGGGCATTATAGGAAGTCAATATAGGATTTTAAGCTACAGACCAGTTTTATTAGCAAAAAAGGCAAATGTTTTCTTTTTGTTGTTTTTGTTGTTTGGTTGATTGGTGCTATTTGAGAGTGAGTCTCACTCTGTCGCCCAGGCTGGAGTGCAATGGTGCAATCTTGGCTCACTGCAACCTCCACCTCCCAGGTTCAAGCAATTCTCCTGCCTCAGCCTCCAGAGTAGCTGGGATTACAGGCATGCATCACTACACCCGGCTAATTTTTGTATTTTTAGAAGAGACAGGGTTTTGCCATGTTGGCCAGGCTGGTCTCGAACTCCTGACCTCAAGTGATCCACCCTCTTCGGCCTCCCAAAGTGCTGGGATTACACGTGTGAACCACCGCACTCAGCCCAAAGAGCCAAATGCAACAGCAATGTGGAAGACAAATTGGGACTGAGAAGTCTAGCTCAGTCTTTTCCTTACAGGGCAGGGCTGCCCATCACTGGGGCAATGTGACTTGAGATTTGACCCTAAAGAAGAGCAGAGGGGTCTGGCTTCTGCTCCAGCCAGCTGTTGTTCAAACATCTGGCCATCAGTTTCTCCCTTGGCAATCCCAGCACTCTGCTAGACCCCTCAGGCCTCTCCGCAGGCAAGACCACACCTATTGGAGACTGGATGGTCGGCAGGGGGAGCCAAAGGACCGGTAGTGGCAGCCCAAGGCTGGCCCGGTCTCCTGCCACGTGGAGGAAAAGGTAGATGCCAGCGTCCAGGGCCCGGGGCAGCCTGACCCTGTGGGCTCCCTCATTCCCAAGCCCAGGCCCTGACCTCAAATGGGAGAATCAAAAAAAAAGGTGGGGGGAAAGTCTCATTTTTATTCCCAAATTTGAGGCAGGAGGCTGGGGAGATTGACACACAACCACACCCACAGATTTTTTTTTTTAAGGTTCTTCTCAGTTTCTTGGAAAGTTTTTTTGTCTGTTTGTTGTTGTTTGAGGCAGAGTCTAGCTCTGTATTTTTTTAATGGTGCTTTTTGATTAACACAAATTTTTCATTTAAATGCAGTAAAGCGTTTTCTGGGCTATGTTCTTTTTCTTCTTGCTTAAGGAAACCTTCACCACCCCCAAGGTCATAACGATCTTTTTCTATATTTTTTTCTAAACATTTTAAAGTTGTTTCTTGTTTGTTTTGTTTGTTTTGCCTTGTTTTGTTTTGTTTTTTAGAAACAGAGTATCACTCTGTCACCCAGGCTGGAGTGCAGTCTCATGAACACAGCTCACCGCAACCTCGACCTCTGGGACTCAAGTGATCCTCTCACCTCAGCCCCCTGAGTTGCTGGGACCACAGGAGCAACCTCACCAGGCTAATTTTTTTTATTTTTTGTAGAGACAAAGTCTCACTCTATTGCCCAAGCTGGTCTCAAACTCCTGGGCCCAAGTGATCCTCCCGCCTAAGCCTCCCAAAGTACTAGGATTCCAGGCGTGAGCCACAGTGCCTGGCCTCTGAGAGAGTTGTTACTCACCAAATTCAACAGTTTCCTGGTCATTCATTGCATATGGTAGATTTGCATGTCCCTAAACTAACACTGTGGCTCTGAGCTGCACACAAAGGGCACCAGTCAAAACATAAAACATAGTCCAGCGCTGAGCTCCAGCCACAGAACCATCTGTAATAACTCACACTCTTAATAATTTCACAGCTAAAAGCAGTATTTATTAACGTATTTGCACAAGCAATCTGTAACTAGGGGGAGGAAAGGACACCCAGAATGTCAAGAAGTAAGGGACATTAGCCAAAGTTGAACATTAGCAGGAAGGATCTGTGTGTTGTCATCAAAATGGTAATTATGCCTTCATAGGAAAATTTGGTAGGAAAATAGTAATGCCTGTTTTGGGGGAAAAGGGAGGTGTGCACTAAGAGGAGTTTGGACCCATTCCTGGGAGTGGTTTCCTCAGGGCAGACTATTAGTAAGTCTCCTCCCTCACCTAAGAGACTAAGAGCAGGCACATGGGGCTTTTTGCTTGGCTGGAGATTTGAAATTTTTGTGTTTTATTTGATGTTTTGCAGTGTTTTTCTAATTTTTTTCAAAATATATTAAATACATAGTTCTAGTGTTTTTAATGCAATAAATTCTGAAAACGTTTACCTATAAATAGGTATTCACCCCAGTATTTTATTAATGCAGGAAACAAATACCAAAATACAGGTATTGACATTTTGCTCCCATAAAACAACCACTAGGAATGAGCCCTCCCAATCTCAACCAGTTTTTCTGTTGCTACGAGATTTTTTGTGTGTTTACTTTCCACTTTTATTTGAGATTCAGAGGGTACATGTGCAGGTTTGTTACAAGGGTATATTGTGTGATGCTGATATTTGGAGTATGCTAATTGTCCTATCACCCAGGTAGTGAGCAACCACTAAAGTTAACCAACTTTAACCAAAACAGCATGGTGCTTGCGCAAAAACAGACACATAACCAATGTTGCTACTAATCGAAGCTGCAGTTAGGACAGGGCTTCTGGAGTGGAGGGATGAAGGCAGCGGGGTCGGCAGGGGGTGTATCCTGGGGGAGCCAGGAAAGTACAGAAGGAAAGAGGAGTCTACAGTGGAGGACATGGGACAAGCCAGACTTGGAGAATTGCCAGAGCATGGTATTTGTTGTCAGGGGTGCTGGCAACAGGGCAAGAGCAAGAGAAGGAACCAAGGCCTTGGTGGGTTCCCAGGAGACAGGGTAGAACTAGCCCTCATGGCTGACCCCTCAGCCTTCTTACCATCAGGACCTGAGGTCCCAGCTGGTCCCTGCTCAGGGCTTCCTGTGAATAGAAACTTCCTTCTCTGCTCCAAGCACCCACCAGCTGCCAGCCCGGTGAGCAGTGCCGTCCAGTGGCAGTCAACACCCTAATACAGACAACACGTGCACACTAGGAGAAGTTTTCCATTGCATCCCTAGGATAACTATACAACCAAAGGGCTCCCCGGACACCTAGTAGGGTGATGGAGAGGAGCTGCCTCTGATGCATATGGTGGAAGGGGCAGATTCATGCCATTGGGTAAAACAAAAGCAGTAGAATGACAAACGGTACGCTCTCCATGAGTATGACAATGCAAAAGCCAGACACAAGGGAAGATAACATGAAAACCCAACTGGAAATCACTGTTAGGATCGCAGAATTTTGAATTTTTTGTGTTTTTATTTTTGTATCAGTCATGGCATCTTTTCAAATTCTCTAAGTTTACTGCCCCACGCAATAGACTTCCCTTCTCTCAAGGAAGGTCAAGCTGACTGCCCACCACAGAGGGCAAATCTGCTTGCACCCCAACCACCAGCCCCTTGTTCAGGAACACTCACGTCCTCCTCCAGGCGGCAGGCTTCACCGGGTGCCTTTCACTCCATGCCGGCCCTCCCAAACCCCACCCCAGCTCCATCACTTCTCCCTCTACCCAGATCCTCCTAGACCTGTCCCAGGCAGCCTCCCTCCCTGACTGCTCCCTCATCCCCAGGTGTTCAAGATGAACAGATGGTCCAAGGAGCAATGGATTCATTTCTCCACTATGCTTGGCTCAGCCAGCTCAACTCTATTCTTTTTCTTACTGTTTTCTTCAAAATAATAACCATACATGGTGACAAACTGAATTTTACATTCTCTTGTTCCACCCCTCCCTACCCACAGTCCTTGTGGCAAATTTTTTTCTTTTTTTTCCGTTGTTGAGGTCAGGTTTTAGGATACCACAGTGACAAGACTGAGGGGGCCCTGCCCTTGCAAAGTCCAGTCTAGATGGAATCTTTGTTGTTTTGTTGGTTTTTGGGTTTTGGGGATTTTTTTGTTTGTTTTTTTGTTTGTTTTTGTTTTTGTTTTTGTTTTTGTTTTGAGACAGCGTCTCTCTGTCACCCCGGCTGGAGTGCAGTGGTGCAATCACAACTCACTGCAGTCCCTAACTTGTGGGCCAAGCAATCTTCCCACCTCAGCCTCTGGAGTAGCTGGGACCACAGTTGCGTGCCACCACACCCAGCTAATATTTTTTATTTTTTGTAGAGGTGGGATCTTACTATGTTCCCTAGGCTGATCTTGAACTCCTGGGTTCAAGCAATCCTCCCAACTCAGCCTCCCAAAGTGCTGAGATTTACAGGTATGAGTCACCAAGCCCAGCCAGTGTATCTTCACTTAAAGATGACAAAATTAAGGATCAGAGTGGTTAAGTAGCTTGCCCATGCTCATGCCTCTAGCAATGGCACAGGGAGGATTTGAACCTGATTCAACAGATAAGCGAGATCTCCTCTACCCTTCTTTGCTCCGGGAGAGAGATGTGGGGATTGGAAAAAAGCTATTTGGAGCTTGAGTCAAATAATTCAATACTTCAGACAGAACTGCACAGAGCTAATGGAGTGACCCTTGTAAAGAAGCTCAGAGGCAGTTAAGAGCCACAGTAATGCCAGGATTGCTGGCATTGAGACAGGGTCTCTCTCTGTCACCTCCCTCCCAGGAGGAGGGAGGAATGAGAAGTGGGCGATAATGAGTAATAGGTTTCTCTGGGGGTGATAAAAATATGCTGACAGTAGACAGTGATGATGGTTATACAATTCTGGATACACTTAAAAACACTAAACTGTACACTTCTAAAGGGCCAATTTTATGGTATGTGAATTATATCTCAATAAAACATTTTTTAAAAAGAAAGAAAGTCTAGGCTATTTTTCCTTAAGAAGAAACACCTCAGGCCAGGCGCGGTGGCTCACACCTGTAATCCCAGCACTTTGGGAGGCCGAGGCGGGCAGATCACAAGGTCAAGAGATGGAGACCATCCTGGCTAACAAGGTGAAAGCCCGTCTCATTAAAAATACAAAAATTAGCTGGGCGTGGTAGTGCGCGCCTGTAGTCCCAGCTACTCAGGAGGCTGAGGCAGGAGAATCGCTTGAACCCAGGAGGCGGAAGTTGCAGGGAGGCAGAAGTTGCAGTGAGCCCAGATTGTGCAACTGCACCCCAGCCTGGTGACAGAGCAAGACTCCGTCTTAAAAAAAAAAGAACCACTTCCACCTCCTTCCCTCTGCACCCACCTACACTGTGAGGTGTGCCAGCCTCCAGGCAGGGTGGGCACCCATTGGGCACTGGAGGCATAGCCCTGAGGGCCCAACAAAATGATTAATTTTTGTTTCTTTTACAAGCAGAGAAATTTGAACATAATCATAATGAATCTATCATAGTGAATTCATCTTGGCTTATATTTGTCTCTATACCAATGCAGTCATGAAATGTTATTTTTAATATTTTTCTATAAAGGAAAGCGCCCACAGAGCCAAAAGTGCTGGGGCCTGTGGAAATCATAAGGCCCCAGGTAACCCATGAGGAACTCAGTCTCAGGCTTCGCATGCTGCAGAAGGCCCTGCTAATTTTTGTATTTTTGGTAGAGACGGAGTTTCACCACGTTGGCCAGGCTGGTCTCCAACTCCTGGCCTCAGACAATCAGCCCGCCTCAGCCTTCCAAAATGCTGGGATTACAGGCGAGAGCCATCCACCTGGCCCTTTTGAAGTGTAAATCCCTAGGGAGATAGTACTCTTATCTAGTCTTCTAGGCACTGACTTAACCTAGGGACTTACAGGTCATGAGCATTTAATCTCTCTTCTGGAGATAAGAGAAGTTTTACCATCCTTTTGGATCATGCAGTTAACTACACAAATGGCTATAAATCTTAATTCTCAAGCTATGTGAAGAATTTTGGGAGGTCAGGTAGGGCTTTTACTGGAGCATTGAGAAGTTCACTGAAATGGACTGTTTTATTTCCCTACACTCAAATAACCAACATTAATAGATTATAATACATTCTTTCATAGTTTTCTTTATGATCATGTCACTATACATAAATGTAGTTTCACATACAAGAGTTTTTTTGTTTGTTTGTTTGTTTGTTTTACACAAGCTCTCTCTGTCGTCCAGGCTGGAGTGCAGTGGTGCGATCTCAGCTCACTGCAGCCTCCGCCTCCCGGGTTCAAATGATTTCTCCTGCCTCAGCCCCCCGAGTAGCTGGAATTACAGGCACCCACCACCACACCCGGCTAGTTTTAGTGTTTTTTGTAGAGACGGGGTTTTGCCATGTTGGCCAGGCTGGCCTTGAACTCCTGATCTCAGGTGATCTGCCCACCTCGGCCTTCCCAAAGTGCTGGGATTACAGGTGTGAGCCACAGCACCCGGCCTAAGAGGTATTTTTGTATAACGTAGTCGCATTATAAAAATGAGATCATGGTGTATACTTTCTGCATTTTATTTCTTTTTTGTTTATCATGAACATTTCTTTAACTTAACTGATAGAGATAGATCTAAATCATTCTTTTTAATGGCTATATATTATTATTCCAAAGTATGGAAGCACCACAATTGATCTGATCATTTCCTATTTCCCTAGTCATGGGCCTTTCCTACTCTAATTTTTTTTTCACTACAACTAATAATACTATTGCTGAGTAAACATCTTTATAACACATCCTTAAGGACTGATGCTTTTATTTCTTTTCTTTTCTTTCCTTTCTTTTTTTTTAGATGGAGTCTCGCTCTGTATCCCAGGCTGGAGTGCAGTGGCACGATCTCGGTTCACTGCAAACTCCACCTCCTGGTCCCGGTTCAAGCAATTCTCCTGCCTCAGCCTCCTGAGTAGCTGGGATTACAGACATGCGCCACCATGCCCAGCTATTTTTTGTCTTTTTAGTAGAGGTGGGGTCTCACCATGTTGGCCAGGCTGGTCTTGAACTCCTGACCTCGTGATCCACCCGCCTCAGCCTCCCAAAGTGCTGGGATTACAGGCGTGAGCCACTGCGCCTGGCCTGATGCTTTTATTTCTATGGCACAGATTCCCAGGAGTGAAACTGCTGGGTTGCAGGGCATATGTATATTTAATTTAAATAGCTATTGCTACATTGTTTTCCAAAACAGCAATAGCAATTCACACTTCACATTAGTAGTAAATGAGAGCAGCCTTTCCTGGCATCCCTAACAGCCTCAGGCACTATCACTTTAGTTTTGGCCCCACTAATAATAGGATACTAATAGGAACTTCAAGAGCTCCAGTGGATCTTCAAAGGCAACTTAAGGGCTTCCTCATGAGGGGGTGGTGGCTCACGTGGGTGAGACTCCTGGTCCCTTACCCCATTTCAGCCAGAGCCCTGTATTTTTCATATATCAGGCTTCCTCATAAGGTTTTATTTTAAAGAAAGCTTCTAGGAATAAACAGATGTTTGAAAGCCTCATCTCTAAGCCGTAAAGTGGGTGAAGGTTGAACAGAGTGGTGATGTGTTGAAAACCTGGACTTCAAGGAGAACTGGAGCCTGGAGAAGGGGTCCTGGGGTGGAGGCAGAGCACCCCGCCAGGAGGCTGGTGCCCTGGGTCGGTGAGAGAATGAGGATGTGACCTGGGGTGGAGCGGGGTAGCAGGAAGAGGGCAGACGTGTGCCCAAGGATGAACATGCAGGGTTTGTTGGCTATAGGGTAACAGGGTGGGAGGAGGTAGGATGGAGCCTAGAGAGGGGGTCTAGGATGCCTAGGTATGGCTCCTGGGTGGCCAGGATGCCAGGGATGATGACACACCTGGAGACAGCTCCAGCTGTCCTGACACCTAGGGACCTAGTCCAGGTGGTGAGCAGGGACAGACCCAGTGGAGCCTGAAGAGGAAGCTGGGAGAGGGGAGCTGTTTTGCCCCACCCCATTATAGGCAGTGCCTAGGGGGAGGGAGTCAGGGAGGGGCTCACTGCCGGAGCTTGTCTTGCTTCATACCAGGAAGGGTGTGGCAAGAGAGCAGGGAGCAGAGAAGGAGAAACCTGGCGAGCCACTGGCCATTGCTCAGTGGGCTGTCCGAGGAGATCCTTTCTCTGTCCTCTGAGCACCCAGCTTCCCTGCCTGTGTCCTCCCCAAGTCCAGGGGACAGCAGCCTAGCCCTCTGTGCAGAAGAATGAGGGAGGCTGGGGAGGGCCCCAAGGGACCCCTTTCCAGTCCTCCTCCACAGGAAGGAAGAGCCACAGCATCAGAAAGCCCCTCTCCTGCCTCCAGGCTCAGTTTAGGGTTTTCAGCTAGGAAGAATCCTACACAGATGCCCCCTCTCAATGAACCCCTCTTTCCCCGCCTCCTCTCATGGTCTGTGTGCCTGCTCCTCCTCTGGGAGCTCTGCACCTGGCATAGGAAGCCCGAGCCTTTAGTCCTCTGGCACTGAAGAGTGCAGATGCAGCTTTCCTGAGCCAGGCTGCGTGGCTCTGAAGGCTTCAGGTGGCAGTGCAGTCCTACACCCAGGAGAAGGGAGGGATGGGCCCTCCAATTCTGATCATTCTCTGCAGCATGCAAAGCCTGAGACTGAGTTCCTCATGGGTTACCTAGGGCCTTATGACTTCCATAGGCCCCAGCACTTTTGGCTCTGTGGGCGCTTTCCTTTATAGAAAAATATTAAAAATAACATTTCATGACTGCATTGGTATAAAGACAAATACAAGCCAAGATGAATTCACTATGATAGATTCATTATGATTATGTTCAAATTTCTCTGCTTGTAAAAGAAACAAAAATTAATCATTTTGTTGGGCCCTCAGGGCTATGCCTCCAGTGCCCAATGGGTGCCCACCCTGCCTGGAGGCCGGCACATCTCACAGTGCAGGTGGGTGCAGAGGGAAGGAGGTGGAGGTGGTTCTTTTTTTAGACAGAGTCTCACTCTGTCACCAGGCTGGGGTGCAGTTGCACAATCTGGGCTCACTGCAACTTCCGCCTCCCTGCAACTTCCGCCTCCCGGGTTCAAGCGATTCTCCTGCCTCAGCCTCCTGAGTAGCTGGGACTACAGGCGCGCACTGCCACGCCCAGCTAATTTTTGTATTTTTAGTGAGACGGGCTTTCACCTTGTTAGCCAGGATGGTCTCCATCTCTTGACCTCGTGATCTGCCCGCCTCGGCCTCCCAAAGTGCTGGGATTACAGGTGTGAGCCACCGCGCCTGGCCTGAGGTGTTTCTTCTTAAGGAAAAATAGCCTAGATTTTCTTTCTTTTTAAAAAATGTTTTATTGAGATATAATTCACATACCATAAAACTGGCCCTTTAGAAGTGTACAGTTTAGTGTTTTTAAATGTATCCAGAATTGTATAACCATCATCACTGTCTACTGTCAGCATATTTTTATCACCCCCAAAGAAACCTATTACGCATTATCACCCACTTCTCATTCCTCCCTCCTCCTGGGAGGGAGGTGACAGAGAGAGACCCTGTCTCAATGCCAGCAATCCTGGCATTACTGTGGCTCTTAACTGCCTCTGAGCTTCTTTACAAGGGTCACTCCCATAGCTATGTGCAGTTCTGTCTGAGGTATTGAATTATTTGACTCAAGCTCCAAATAGCTTCTTTCCAATCCCCACACCTCTCTCTCCCTGAGAAAAGAAGGGTAGAGGAGATCTCACTTATCTGTTGCTGTCCTGGAAAATCCAGCTGTCCAGTCAACTGGGCCGGGATCTAGAACATAGCTCACTGTGCATGTGGCATGTTGTCATACTTCTACAACAGCACCTGATCATAACCACCTGTTTACCTGTCTGTCTGCACCTGAACCTGTCTGTCTGCTTGGGAACCTCCCCTGGCACAGTGATCCACACAGGCTCAGTATTAGGGGTGCAGTAGAGCATAATGGTTAGAGCTCAGATTTTGGAATAAGGTGGAATCAGGTTCAAATCCTTCCTGTGCCATTGCTAGAGGCATGAGCATGGGCAAGCTACTTAACCACTCTGATCCTTAATTTTGTCATCTTTAAGTGAAGATACACTGGCTGGGCTTGGTGACTCATACCTGTAAATCTCAGCACTTTGGGAGGCTGAGTTGGGAGGATTGCTTGAACCCAGGAGTTCAAGATCAGCCTAGGGAACATAGTAAGATCCCACCTCTACAAAAAATA
Source organism: Pongo pygmaeus (assembly GCF_028885625.2). Classification (NCBI taxonomy): domain Eukaryota; kingdom Metazoa; phylum Chordata; class Mammalia; order Primates; family Hominidae; genus Pongo; species Pongo pygmaeus. Next base: position 96,844,599 of record NC_072373.2, on the reverse strand, counting down.
AAAAATATTAGCTGGGTGTGGTGGCACGCAACTGTGGTCCCAGCTACTCCAGAGGCTGAGGTGGGAAGATTGCTTGGCCCACAAGTTAGGGACTGCAGTGAGTCGTGATTGCACCACTGCACTCCAGCTGGGGTGACAGAGAGACCCTGTCTCAAAAGACAAAAACAAACAAAAACAAAAACAATAACAAAAAAACGAAAAAAAAAACCCACCAAAATGCAAAAAGCAACAAAACAACAAAGATTCCATCTAGACTGGACTTTGCAAGGGCAGGGCCCCCTCAGTCTTGTCACGGTGGTATCCTAAAACCTGACCTCAACAATGGAAAAAAAAAAGAAAAAAAATTTGCCACAGGGACTGTGGGTAAGGAGGGGTGGAACAAGAGAATGTAAAATTCAGTTTGCCACCATGTGTGGTTATTATTTTGAAGAAAACAATAAGAAAAACAATAGAGTTGAGCTGGCTGAGCCAAGCATAGTGGAGAAATGAATCCATTGCTCCTTGGACCATCTGTTCATCTTGAACACCTGGGGATGAGGGAGCAGTCAGGGAGGGAGGCTGCCTGGGACAGGTCTAGGAGGATCTGGGTAGAGGGAGAAGTGATGGAGCTGGGGTGAGGTTTGGGAGGGCTGGCATGGAGTGAAAGGCACCCGGTGAAGCCTGCCGCCTGGAGGAGGACGTGAGTGTTCCTGAACAAGGGGCTGGTGGTTGGGGTGCGAGCAGAAGGCTAAAGGCTCGGGGCTTCCTATGCAAGGCGCAGAGCTCCCAGAGGAGGAGCAGGCACACAGACCATGAGAGGAGGCGGGGAAAGAGGGGTTCATTGAGAGGGGGCATCTGTGTAGGATTCTTCCTAGCTGAAAACCCTAAACTGAGCCTGGAGGCAGGAGAGGGGCTTTCTGATGCTGTGGCTCTTCCTTCCTGTGGAGGAGGACTGGAAAGGGGTCCCTTGGGGCCCTCCCCAGCCTCCCTCATTCTTCTGCACAGAGGGCTAGGCTGCTGTCCCCTGGACTTGGGGAGGACACAGGCAGGGAAGCTGGGTGCTCAGAGGACAGAGAAAGGATCTCCTCGGACAGCCCACTGAGCAATGGCCAGTGGCTCGCCAGGTTTCTCCTTCTCTGCTCCCTGCTCTCTTGCCACACCCTTCCTGGTATGAAGCAAGACAAGCTCTGGCAGTGAGCCCCTCCCTGACTCCCTCCCCCTAGGCACTGCCTATAATGGGGTGGGGCAAAACAGCTCCCCTCTCCCAGCTTCCTCTTCAGGCTCCACTGGGTCTGTCCCTGCTCACCACCTGGACTAGGTCCCTAGGTGTCAGGACAGCTGGAGCTGTCTCCAGGTGTGTCATCATCCCTGGCATCCTGGCCACCCAGGAGCCATACCTAGGCATCCTAGACCCCCTCTCTAGGCTCCATCCTACCTCCTCCCACCCTGTTACCCTATAGCCAACAAACCCTGCATGTTCATCCTTGGGCACACGTCTGCCCTCTTCCTGCTACCCCGCTCCACCCCAGGTCACATCCTCATTCTCTCACCGACCCAGGGCACCAGCCTCCTGGCGGGGTGCTCTGCCTCCACCCCAGGACCCCTTCTCCAGGCTCCAGTTCTCCTTGAAGTCCAGGTTTTCAACACATCACCACTCTGTTCAACCTTCACCCACTTTACGGCTTAGAGATGAGGCTTTCAAACATCTGTTTATTCCTAGAAGCTTTCTTTAAAATAAAACCTTATGAGGAAACCTGATATATGAAAAATACAGGGCTCTGGCTGAAATGGGGTAAGGGACCAGGAGTCTCACCCACGTGAGCCACCACCCCCTCATGAAGAAGCCCTTAAGTTGCCTCTGAAGATCCACTGGAGCTCTTGAAGTTCCTATTAGTATCCTATTATTAGTGGGGCCAAAACTAAAGTGATAGTGCCTGAGGCTGTTAGGGATGCCAGGAAAGGCTGCTCTCATTTACTACTAATGTGAAGTGTGAATTGCTATTGCTGTTTTGGAAAACAATGTAGCAATAGCTATTTAAATTAAATATACATATGCCCTGAAACCCAGCAGTTTCACTCCTGGGAATCTGTGCCATAGAAATAAAAGCATCAGGCCAGGCGCAGTGGCTCACGCCTGTAATCCCAGCACTTTGGGAGGCTGAGGCGGGTGGATCACGAGGTCAGGAGTTCAAGACCAGCCTGGCCAACATGGTCAGACCCCACCTCTACTAAAAAGACAAAAAATAGCTGGGCATGGTGGCGCATGTCTGTAATCCCAGCTACTCAGGAGGCTGAGGCAGGAGAATTGCTTGAACCGGGGCCAGGAGGTGGAGTTTGCAGTGAACCGAGATCGTGCCACTGCACTCCAGCCTGGGATACAGAGCGAGACTCCATCTAAAAAAAAAGAAAGGAAAGAAAAGAAAAGAAATAAAAGCATCAGTCCTTAAGGATGTGTTATAAAGATGTTTACTCAGCAACAGTATTATTAGTTGTAGTGAAAAAAAAATTAGAGTAGGAAAGGCCCATGACTAGGGAAATAGGAAATGATCAGATCAATTGTGGTGCTTCCATACTTTGGAATAATAATATATAGCCATTAGAAGAATGATTTAGATCTATCTCTATCAGTTAACTTAAAGAAATGTTCATGATAAACAAAAAAGAAATAAAATGCAGAAAGTATACACCATGATCCCATTTTTATAATGCGACTACGTTATACAAAAATACCTCTTAGGCCGGGTGCTGTGGCTCACACCTGTAATCCCAGCACTTTGGGAAGGCCGAGGTGGGCAGATCACCTGAGATTAGGAGCTCTAGACCAGCCTGGCCAACATGGCAAAACCCCGTCTCTACAAAAAACACTAAAACTAGCCGGGTGTGGTGGTGGGTGCCTGTAATTCCAGCTACTCGGGGGGCTGAGGCAGGAGAAATCATTTGAACCCGGGAGGCGGAGGCTGCAGTGAGCTGAGATCGCACCACTGCACTCCAGCCTGGGCGACAGAGAGAGACCTTGTCTCAAAAAAACAAAAAACAAAAAACAAAAAAAAAAAAACTCTTATATGTGAAACTACATTTATGTATAGTGACATGATCATAAAGAAAACTATGAAAGAATGTATTATAATCTATTAATGTTGGTTATTTGAGTGTAGGGAAATAAAACAGTCCATTTCAGTGAACTTCTCAATGCTCCAGTAAAAGCCTTACCTGACCTCCCAAAATTCTTCACATAGCTTGAGAATTAAGATTTATAGCCATTTGTGTAGTTAACTGCATGATCCAAAAGGATGGTAAAACTTCTCTTATCTCCAGAAGAGAGATTAAATGCTCATGACCTGTAAGTCCCTAGGTTAAGTCAGTGCCTAGAAGACTAGATAGAGTACTATCTCCCTAGGGATTTACACTTCAAAAGGGCCAGGTGGATGGCTCACGCCTGTAATCTCAGCATTTTGGAAGGCTGAGGCGGGCTGATTGTCTGAGGCCAGGAGTTGGAGACCAGCCTGGCCAACGTGGTGAAACTCCGTCTCTACCAAAAATACAAAAATTAGCCGGGCCTCGTGGCAGGCGCCTATAATCTCAGCTATTCGGAAGGCTGAGGCAGGAGAATCACTTGAACCCAGGAGGCAGAGTTTGCAGTGAGCCGAGATCATGCCACTGCACTCCAGCCTGGATGACAGAGCAAGACTCCGTCTCAAAAAAAAAAGAAAAGAAAAGATAAAAAGAAACAGTGCCTCTAAAAATATCACTGCCTTCAAAAGGAAGGAAACCCTGTCACATGCTACAATATGGATGAGCCTTGAGGAGAAAAAGACAAATACTGTATGATTCCACTTATATGCGGTATCTAATGCAGCCAAATTCATAGAGACAGGAAGTGGAATGCTGGTGGCCGGGGCTGGAGAGAGGGGGAATGAGGTGCTATTGTTTCATGGGGGTAGAGTTTCAGTTCCATAACATGAAAAGAGTTCTGGAGATTGTATTGCACAACACTGTGAATGTACTTAACATCACTGAACTGTATACACTTAGAGATGGTTAAGATGGTACATTTTATGTGACGAGTCTTTTACCACAATAAAAAATAAAAATAAAAAAATTTTAAATATCACCAATAAATCACCATGTATTATATGATCCCATACATGAAAAATCATATATCTAAAAACAGATGCATAAAAGGATATAATCAAACCAATGGTTATTTCACGGAGATAGGACTTCAGATGACGTCTTTTTCTTTACATCTTAAAATATTTTTCAAATTCTTTACCATCACTGAGTTTATTGATATAATAAGGGAGGAAAGTATTTTCACTGAGAAAAATAAATAGACAAAAATAAGCATCGGGCCGGGCACGGTGGCTCATACCTGCAATCCCAACACTTTGGGAGGCAGAAGCAGGCAGATTGTTTGAGACCAGGAGTTTGAGACCAGCCCAGGCAACATAGTGAAACTTTGTCTCAACAAAAAATTTTAAAAATTAACCGGGTGTGGCAGCATGCACTTGTAGTCCCAGGTACTTGGGGAGCTGAGGCAGGAGGATCGTTTGACCCAGGAGCTTGAAGTTGCAGTGACACATGATAGCATCACTGCACTCCAGCCTGGGCAACAGAGCAACACCCCATCTGAAAGAAAAAAAATAAACTATCGATAGGCAAGTTGGAAGGAAGCCACTGGCTTACAGGATGATGTCTGGAGCCCCCCTTTCACCTCCTCCTCCACTTTACCCTGAGCTGCATCTCCAGCCAGAATACCTATGCCTCCCCATCTCCCTGCCAGGCTGGACCGCTCTCCTCATCATCCCTGCAACCCAGAGCTAGACTCCTCTGACTGGCTGTGATCCTCACTGAATTAAGCCACCAAATTACTTTCCCTCTTTGGGATTCCAGCACTGATGCTAGATGGAGGAAGGAGAAGCCATATTATTATTGATTTTTTTTAAGCATCAAAAACCTTGTATTCGTTTTTAAAATAAATTTGTGGAAGTGTGAACCTCCAAAATTTGAGACAGGTCTCAATTAATTTAGAAAGTTTATTTTGCCAGTGCCAGGTATGGTGGCTCATGCCTGTAATCCCAGCATTTTGGGAGGCTCAGGGGCACAGAACACGAGGTCAGCAGTTTGAGACCAGCCTGACCAATATGGTGAAACCCCGTCTCTACTAAAAATACAAAAATTAGCTGGGCGTGGTGGCACGCACCTGTAATCCCAGCTACTCGGGAAGCTGAGACAGGAGAATTGCTTGAACCCGGGAGGCAGAGGTTGCAGTGAGCCGAGATCGCGCCACAGCACTCCAGCCTGAAAAAAAAAAAAGAAAGAAAGTTTATTTTGCCAAGAATGAAGACACAGCCTCAGGAGGCACCCGTGACACAGCCTCATGACAGGTCCTGATGACATGTGCCCAAGGTGGTCAGGGCACAGCTTGGTTTTATACATTTTAGGGAGATATGCAACATCAATCAATATATTTAAAATGAACATTGGTTAGGTCCGGAAAGGTGGGACAGCTTGAAGCAAGAAGGGGGCTTCCAGGTCACAGGTAGATGAGAGACAAAGGTTGCATTCTTTTGAGTTTCTGATTAGCCTCTCCAAAGGAGGCAATCAGATATGCATTTATCTCAGTGAGCAGAGGAGTGACTTTGAGTAGAATGGGAGGCAGGTTTGCCCTGAGCAGTTCCTAGCTTGATTTTTCCTTTTAGCTTAGTGATCTGGGTCCAAGATATATTCCTCTCACTGAAGAAACCACACATATAATAGGTAAAAGTGAGTGTCCAAGCCAAAAGAGTCTAGGAAGAGGCCCCAGAGCCCTGGCCACAGGCATCCCCCTTACTCTCTTAGCTAAATAACATCCCTGGGCTTGTTAATCTACATGTTGCCCTTGTACAAATGAGAAAAAGGTGTCTCATCCTCCAGGCAGAGGTAGCCAGGCACCGAGGTGGTGGCTTAGAAAGCTCAGCACAGGCTGAATTTCAACCCCCACTGATTCCCCTAACAGGAGCTTTTTGTGCAGGACACAGATTGGAGGGCTGTTCTCAGCAGCTTTGCCTAGGGTAACTCCAGGGAGCACAGCCTTAACACTATGAACTAGACCGTCTCTGACACCCTACCCAGCTCTGGTTTATCAGACTTCTTCAATTCCACAGCCTCACTCCTGAACAAAGCAGTTGGGCTATGTATTTTTGTGAGATACCTTATCGCAGCTATTAAATCCATTAAAACCAAGTATTTTAAGTGAACTGAAATGACTTCTGAATTGCTGTGGTCAGGCAGTTCCCTCAGGGCTGAGCATGGATCTCAACCATCATGGCAGCCCCAGCAATAAGGATAGCTCCTGCCACACAGAAGGCACTCTCTGAGTACACATGATTGAATAAAACAATAAATAATGACAGGATAGGTATCTTGGCCAACCAGAAACATCTCAAAATGCTACATAAAATATGAAAACCTTTTTAAAGTGCATCAGCGAAACAATTTGGTAAGAAATATTCAGAGGCCAAATATAAATAAAAACAGAAATCCAGGAAAATTAGAATAGCTTTGAAGCTGGGTTTTGCCTTGAGGGCATTTGCCAATCTTGGTAAATTGACTTTCTATTGTCATAGTGAGAGGTGACAGCGTGCTGGCAGTCCTCACGGCCCTGGCTCGCTCTCGGTGTCTCCTCTGCCTGGGCTCCCACTTTGGCGGCACTTGAGGAGCCCTTCAGCCCACCGCTGCACTGTGGGAGCCCCTTTCTGGGCTGGCCAAGGCCGGAGCGGGCTCCCTCAGCTTGCAGGGCGGTGTGGAGGGAGAGGCGCGAGGGGGAACTGGGGCTGCGAGCGGCGCTTGCGGGTCAGCTGGAGTTCCCGGTGGGCGTAGGCTTGGCGGGCCCTGCACTGGGAGCAGCCGGCAGGCCCTGCCGGCCCCGGGCAATGAGGAGCTTAGCACCAGGGCCAGCGGCTGCGGAAGGTGTACTGGGTCCCCCAGCAGTGCCGGCCCATCGGCGCTGCGCTCGATTTCTCGCCGGGCCTTAGCTGCCTTCCCGCGGGGCAGGGCTCAGGACCTGCAGCCCGCCATGCCTGAGCCTCCCACCCCCTCCATGGGCTCCTGTGCGGCCGGAGCCTCCCCGACGAGCGCCGCCCCCTGCTCCACGGCGCCCAGTCCCATCGACCACCCAGGGGCTGAGGAGTGCGGGCGCAAGGCGCGGGACTGGCAGGCAGCTCCACCTGCAGCCCTGGTGAAGGATCCACTGGGTGAAGCCAGCTGGGCTCCTGAGTCTGGTGGGGAGGTGGAGAACCTTTATGTCTAGCTCAGGGATTCTAAACGCACCAATCAGTGCCCTGTCAAAACAGACCACTCGGCTCTACCAATCAGCAGGATGTGGGTGGGGCCAGATAAGAGAATAAAAGCAGGCTGCCTGAGCCAGCAGTGGCAACCCGCTGTGGTCCCCTTCCACACTGTGGAAGCTTTGTTCTTTCGCTCTTTACAATAAATCTTGCTGCTGCTCACTCTTTGGGTCCACACTGCCTTTATGAGCTGTAACACTCATTGTGAAGGTCTGCAGCTTCACTCCTGAAGCCAACTAGACCAGGAACCCACCGGGGAGGAGGAGCGAACAACTCCAGAGGCGCCGCCTTAAGAGCTGTAGCACTCACCGTGAAGGTCTGCAGCCTCACTCCTGAGCCAGCGAGACCACGAACCCCACCAGACGGAAGAAACTCTGAACACATCCAAACATCAGAAGGAACAAACTCTGGACACACTGCCTTTAAACTGTAACACTCACCGCGAGGGTCTGCGGCTTCATTCTTGAAGTCAGTGAGACCAAGACTCCACCAATTCCAGACACAATAGCCTCCCAGGCTGGGTGCAGTGGCTCACAGTCTATAATCCCAGCACTTTGGGAGGCCAAGGCAGGTGGATCAGCTGAGGTCTGGCATTCAAGATCAGCCTGGCCAACATGATGAAACCCCATCTCTACTAAAAATACAAAAATTAGCTAGGCATGGTTGTGGGAGCCTGTACTCCCAGGTACTGGGGAGGCTGAGGCAGGAGAATCACTTGAATTTGGGAGGTGGGGTTGCGGTGAGCTGAGATCACACCACTGCACTCCAGCTTGGGCAACAGAGTGAAACTCTGTTTCAAAAAATATATATATAATATATACAGAGCATTATTAGAGAAAAATAATCACTATGTATCACTACAAACATTTCAGAAGACATAACAATTCCAAACTTGTTTGTATCTATTAGTATAGCCTCAAAAAATATAAAGAAAATGACTGAATTACTAAAATAAATTTATAAAATCACAGTCTTAGTGGGATATTTCAACATGCTTCTTTCAGTAATTGAGAGATCAAGCAGACAAAAAAAGAACCTCAATAAGAAAAAAAAATGACTACAGAATATGCATTCTTCTGAAGCACCCACACAACTTTTATGAAAATTGACTACATGCTAGAGCAAAACAGAAGTTTGAACATATTTCGTAAAATTATACAATAAATCCCCTGCTATCAAAACACAATGTAATTAAAAATCAGTAACAAAAGGATAACTAGAAAAAAGGTACATGTATGAAAGTTTAAAAATATACTTCTAAGAAATATTCATGGGAAGATAAGAAATCATAATGAAAATTTGAAAAACTACACTTTGACCAATCAATAAAGATAAGACAAGGAAACCTTAAAAATGTGGAAAAATCAGCCAGGTGATGTGGCTCACACCTGTAATCCCAGCACTTTGGGAGGCCCAGGCGGGCCGATCACTTGAGGTCAGGAATTCAAGACCAGTCTGGCCAACATAGTGAAACCCCGTCTCTACTAAAAGTACAAAAATTAGCAGGGTGTGGTGGCAGGTACCTGTAATCCCAGCTACTGGGGAGGCTGAGGTGGGAGAATCACTTGAACCCGGAAGGCAGAGGTTGCAGTGAGCTGAGATCGCACCACTGCACTCCAGCCTGGGCAACAGAGCAAGACCCTGTCTCAAAAAAAAAAAAAAAAAAAAAACCAAGAACACAAAATAGATGGTAGGAATAAGAACAAATATATCAGTAACATCAATACATATGAATGAATTAATTGTTCCAGTTAAAAAAGAGAAATCAACTGGTCAGATTTTTTAAATCCATATGTGCTATTTACATAAAAACAAATCTAAAGCAAAAGAATACGAAAGATTAACAGAAGAATGAAAAAATATATAACATGTAAATATAACCAAACAAAAGCTGGTTAATATAACATGTGTAGAACTAACCAATATATATATAGTTTAGGCTGGGCGTGGTGGCTCACACCTGTAATGCCAGCACTTTGGGATGCCAAGGCAGGTGGATCACCTGAGGTCAGGAGTTCGAGACCAGCCTGACCAACGTGGCAAAACCCCGTCTCTACTAAAAATACAAAAATTATTTGGGTGTAGTGGCACATGCCTGTAGTCCCAGCTACTCAGGAGGCTGAGACCAAATAATAGCTTGAACCCAGGAGAAGGAGGTTGCAGTGAGCCAAGATCATGCCACTGCACTCTAGCCTGGGTGACAAAGCGAGACTCTGTCTCAAAAAAAGAAAAAAAAATATATATATATAGAGAGAGAGAGAGAGAGTTTAGTAACTCCAGCTGGTTACATATTATGTACATTTATAAGACAATATAAAACTTATTGGGTAGCTAAAATAGTACTTAGATGAAGTGTATAGCCTTAAAGTTATATATTAGAAAAGACAAAAGTCTAAAAATAAATGAATCGGGCCAGGCGTGGTGGCTCACACCTGTAATTCCAGCACTTTGGGAGGCTGAGGCGGGAGGATAACTTGAGGTCAGGAGTTCTAGACCAGTGTGACCAACATAACGAAACCCGGTCTCTACTAAAAATACAAAAAGTAGCCAGGTGTGGTGGCACATGCCTGTATTCTCAGCTACTCAGGAGGCTGAAGTAGGAGAAGCTCCAACCTGGGAGGTGGAGGCTGCAGTGAGCAGAGATCGTGCCACTGCACTACAGCCTGGGGACAGAGTAAGACTGTCTCAAAAAAAAAAAAAAAAAGAGAGAGACAGAGAGAGAGGGAGATCAGCCTGGGCAACATGACAAAACCTTGTCTCTATTTAAAAAAAAAGAAAAAGAAAGAAGGAAAGAGAGAGAGAGAGAGAGAAAGAAAGACAAGAAAAGAAAACAAAAAAAAGAAGGAAAGGAAGGAAGGAAAGAAAGAAAGAAAGTAAGTTAGTTCTCCCTATTCTTGGTTTTCTGAGATTTTTTTTTCCCCCAGCACAACACAGCAGTTCTACAGAGAGGCCACCAGACTGCTTATTCATGTAGACCTCTAGTCACCCCCGGCAGTGTTTTCCAGTCAGCAGAGGTTTCAAACCTCCCTGGATGGAGCTCGGAGAGGAAGGGATGAGCCACCATCTATGCTGTTTGGCTGCTTTAGCCACTCTTGCCTTTGGGCTTTGAGGAGTCTGAGGCAACTGGGGGCTGGAGCAGACCCGCAGCATACCACATCTGCTCTACAAAAACATAGCCAGACTGCTTTTTTAAGCAGGTCCCTGACCCTTTTCCTCCTTGCTGGGCAGGAGGTTAATAAGCTGGTCTGCAGCTACCTCTGCCATTGTTTTCCAGCAGGAAGCAGTTTCAAACCTCCTTCAACCTGCCCAGGTCATTGTGCACAAGGGGTCGAAGGGTGGAGCTGTCAGAGGTGTGGAGTCCTAATAGGAAAAAGGAGTCAGGCTGGTGGGACCAGGGGAAAGCAAAAAGAGAAAACAGATCAGCTATAAGTGGGCCTTTCTTCATGATCCAAGACTCTTAGCACTCATGTACAAATAACTCACAATCTTCCTGTGCCCAACTGATAGAGGATTTTGCTCCTTAACTCAGCTAAATCCAGGTTCTTGTGTTACAACCAGGAAACATTAGCCATATGGATACATTGAAGGATGAGGAGGGTGAAATTTATTGAGCAAAAGGAAAGCTCTCAGCAAATAGAGGGGTCCTGCAAACAGGTTTCCACCTCACAATTGAATAGCAGGGCTCCCACATACGCACTGAAGAGTCAGGCTCCTTCCCTTGCATAAGGTATGACTTCCTGGTGGCTCCGCCCCGACCTTTCAGTGTGCATGGGGGCCCTTAGTCTGAGCCACTCCACATTGATTTATTTCCCTTACTGTGCATGTGTTAAGGGACGGAATTTTTCACCGTGCACATGTTTAGGCAAGCCCCTGTGCACAATGACCTGGGTAGGTTGGAAGTTCTCCAAGGACACTTCCCTATCTGCCTAGGCATTTGGCTGTCTGCTGCCTCTATCACAGCTATCACCAGACCCTCAGCTGATAGAAATTGGAAGTTAGCTCACTGCAACCTTGGCATTATCGGTACTGCTGTGCCAATGTAACCATCAGTACACAGCAAAGAGCTATCCTATAAAATCCCCAGCAAGCCTTTGTTTCCTTGCAGTCAGCTCCTCTCTTGCTGACTCTGCCGGTTGCTCTTTTGCAACATATTCATACTTTCTCTAATAAATCTGCCTATCTTTACCTACAACTATCTTGGTAAATTATTTTACCGTCCACACAATACCAGCCCCAGAGAGTTGCTGCTCACCTGTGACATTTTAGTTGCCCGTAGGGAGACTCTCTCTCTCCTTATAGGGAACTCTCTCCCCTCTCTCTTTCTCTTTCCCAACTGGGGACCCTTGGTGGACAGCATCTAAGCATGAAAACAACTATAGGTCTCTGGCTGGAGCTACACTTTGGTGGAACTAAACGGTGTCCATGTGGAACTGTCTTACGGCTACCACCCATTTGGGTGAGAGGCCTAAGTTTATGTTATCTTTTCAGTCTCCCAGCAGCCGGCTTCTAGTATCCCTCTGGCAATTGACAGCAACTAGCCCAGGCCACTCTCCAGTGTTGCCTGAAGGCCAGAGGGTGAATGGGGCTGGCCATCTTGCCCAGAAAGGAAGAAGGCTCTCTCCTGTATTTTCTGGTTGGAAGTCCCTAATCCCTATGCATGCAACTGGCCATGGAAGCTCATTCAGAGCAAATTCACGCACGTTTTGGGTGACTCAGACCCTCTCTTTCTTACTCTAAATTCTCCTGTGGAGTCAGCCAGGCATCCTGTCCCAGATGTTGCTAAATCAGGTGATCTCAGACAGCCTGGCAACAATGAGTCTTCCCCACCCGCCCCCTCCCCTGGGCTAGCACAGGCAGAGCTCTCCCTTCACCTGTTTTCCTTGTACCTGGATTGGCCTTATGCGGGATGGCCAATGCAGGTACAAGGAAGCAGCCAAGTGGTCTTTTCTAATAGGTGGGACACCCCTTTAGAAAGTGCACCCCCAAGTCCCTCAGCAGACACAGTGGAACCCTTTTTCATCTCGGAGGGACACCCCGAGAGAAAGTGTGGTTCACGCTCCCCAAAGAGTCCCGCCCCCAACCACATGGTTCCCAGGCCCACCATTGGACAAACCCCATCTGTTCCTTCAGACTCACTCTAGGCTGCATCCTAAAGTACTGGGGCAAATTCAACCCCCAATCTCTCAAAAAAGAAACATCTGGGTTTTCTTGTGTAATACAGCATGGCCGCTATGCAGGAAATCCTCAAATTAACTTCCTCAGTCTTTTATAATTGAGAGCAGAATAAGGATAACAGGACTAAAAAGAGAAAGAAAAATGCAGAGACAAGAGGCAGACTCAACTGTTGGCTGCTTCACAAGCCCTCAGTTCCCTCCAGGTTTCCCTAAAAGCACTCGTCCAAGTAATTGCCATCAGTTCAGAAGGCCAGGCCGATAAAAGACAAAGTGCCCCAATAAAATAAATGGGAAAAACCCTGTATGGCTTAGTGCCTCTGTCACAAGCTCAGCCAGTGGAAACAGGACTGCCCTGGAAACCAAAGGGCCCCTGGGAAGGAATCCTAACCCCTGATGGCCGTGAGCTAAAGGGGCTCTTTTCTCCAGCTGAAAAGATCTCACCTTAACTGGTGAGTTGTGAAGGGGGGTGAATTTGTCCCAAACCGTGTAGGTCCGGGGTGCTAAGGCTCTCCCTAATGGGAAATAAACAAGGGTGGTAGGGTGCTGCCATCACTCCGTGCAGTGGCTAGAAGGCTCACGCCTGTAATCCCAACACTTTGGGAGTCCAAGGCGGGCAGATCACTTCAGGTCAGGAATTTAAGACCAGCCTGGCCAACATGGCGAAACTCTGTCTCTACTAAAAATACAAAAATTAGCCAGGCATGGTGACAGGCGCCTGTAATCCCAGCTACTTGGGAGCCTGAGGCAGGAGAATCACTTGAACCCAGGAGGTTGGAGGTTGCGGTGAGCTGAGATCAGGCCACTGTACTCCAGCCTGGGTGACGAAGTGATAATCCATCTAAAAAATATATATAGATATATAGATATTGATATAGATATATACCTCAATAAAATTCTTTTAAATTTTTTTAAAGACATACAAATGGCCAAGAAGTATATGAAAAAATGTTCAGCATCACTAATCATCAGGAAAATGCAAATCAAAACCATAATGAGATATCTCATCTCAGTTAAAATAGGGTATCAATAAAATATCTATTATCAAAAAGACAGAAAATAACAGATGCTGGCAAGGATGTGCAGAAGGGAGAACACTAGTCTATTCTTGGTGGGAATGTAAATTAGTACAGTCACAATGGAGAACAGTATGGCGGTTCCTCAATAAAGTGAAAATAGATCTGTCATATGATTCAGCAATCCCACTGCTGGTAATATATCAAAAGGAAAGAAAATCAGTATATCAAAGGGGTATCTACATCCTCAGGTTTATTACAGCACTATTTACAATAGTCAAGATATGGAATCAGCCTAAGTGTCCATTAATGGATGAATGAATAAAGGAAAGGCAGTATATATACACAATGGGATACTAGTCATTCACAAAAAAAGAATGAAATCCTTTCACTTGCAGCACGATACAGAAATATAAACATCAAATGTTCTCACTCATATATGGGAGCTAAAAAAGTAAATCTCATAAAGGCAGAGAGTAGGATGGTGATTCCCACAGGCTGGGAAGGGTAGAGGAGAGGGAGGATGAAGAGAAGTTGGTTAATAGGTACAAAAATACAGTTAAACAGAAGGAACAAGTTTCAGTGTTCCATAACACAGCAAGGGAACTTTAGCTAACAAGAATGTATAGCAAATTTCAGAACAGCTAGAAAAAAAGATATGGAATGTTCCCAACACAAAGAAATGGTAAATGTTTGAGGTGATGGATACCCAATTACCCTGATTTGATCATTACATATGGGATGCTTGTATCAAAATATCACACGTAACCCATAAATATGTACAGCTATTATGCAACAATAAAAAATCATGTTGCACATGAAAAAAATAGAAGAGATTAGCTGAGAGTCTAGCACCTTTTAAACATCTGAATAGGAAATATTTGCCATCTATTGCCTCTAAGGGCTTCATCTACATAATAAGAACTTTAGTCTCCACAATCCTTTATCTTAACCCAGACCCTCCTTTCTATTGGTTCCGGGTCTTCAGGTAATAATTTAACTCTTTCAACCAATTGCCAATCAGAAATTATTTTAATTCACCTATGACGTGTAAGTCTTCACTTTGAGATATCCCATCTTTCCAGACCAAATCAATGTATACCTTAATGTGTTGATGTTTGCCTGTAATTTCTGTCACCCTAAAATGTATAAAGTCAAGCTATAACCCAACCACCTTGGTCACATGGTCTCAGGACCTCCTGAGGCTATGTCATGGGTCATGGTCTTCACATATGGCTCAGAATAAATCTCTTTAAATATTTTATAAGCCAGCCATGGTGGCTTATGCCTGTAATCCCAGCACTTTGGGAGGCTGAGGTGGAAGGATTGCTTGAGCCCAGGAGTTCAAGACTAGCCTGGACAACACAGTGAGACCTCACCTCTTTTTAAAAATAATAATAATTAAAAATAAAATACAAAAACTATATACATATATGTTACAGAGCTTGGCTTTTTCATAAACAAAAATATGACATTTGCAACAATGTCAATAAATTGTACAATTAAGTATATACATGGTGAAAATGATAACATGTTATTCAAAGACATTTAAAAAATCCAGGTGGGGCAGGGTGGTTCACACCTGCAAGCTCAAAACTTTGGGAGGTTGAGGTGTGAGGATCATTTGAGCCCAGGATTTTGAGACCAGCCTGGGCAACATAGTGAGACCTCATCTCTACAAAAAAATCAAAAAAATTACGCAGGCATGGTGACATACACCTATAGTCCCAGCAACTTAGGAGGCTGAGGTGGGAGGATTGCTTGACCTTGGGAGGTGGAGGTTGCAGTGAGCCAAGATTGCACCACTGCACTCCAGCCTGGGCAACAGAGCAAGACCCTGTCTCAAAAAAAAAAAAGAAAAAGAAAAAAAGTAAATTAATACCTTCTTAATTTTCAATCCTTAAAAGAGTGCAAAAACAAGCCACAAACTAGATGACATTTGCAACATATATAAGGACAAGAGCAAAAATATTGACCAGAAACTTCACAGAAAGAGAAACTTATGGCCAATAAACATATGAAAAGGTGCTTGGCCGGGCACAGTGGCTCATGCCTGTAATCCCAGCACTTTGGGAGCCCAAGGAGGGCGGATCATGAGGTCAGGAGATTGGGACCATGCTAGCTAAGATGGTGAAACCCCGTCTTTACTAAAAAAAAAAAAAAAAAAAAAAAAGAAAGGAAAAGATGCTCAGAATCATCAGTAATCCTGGAAATACAAATTTTAAAAATCAGTTAACATTTCATACTGGGCACCAAAAAAACTTAGCCCAACAAAAAATAAGGATGTGGAATAAATAGAACATGCAAAGCTGGTATGAGTGCAAATTAGTACAAAAACCTTGAAAAACAAGGTGGCATTTTCTAGTAGAAATGAAAGTGAGTACTCTACACACCAGCAATTCCACTCATAGTTACAAACCTCCAGCAACTCTGGCGCGTATCCTAGGAGATATCTACAGGAATGGTCACAGAAGCACTGTTTGTAATGGGGGAAATAGAAATAACCCAAAATGATAATTAGCAATAGCCAGGATAAATAATGTTATAGTCACATGATGAACTCTTACATAGCAGTGAAAACTAGCAAACTAGAGCAACTTGGATAAATCTCAAACATAACATTGAGTGAAAAACAGCCAATAACAGAAGAATGCACATGGTATTATTCCATTTACATAAAACTCACAATAATGTAAACCCATATATCATTTGGAGATGAAAATACTTGTAGTAAAAATTATTAAGAAAGGAAATGACCAATAATATTACCAGATAGCGGTTCCACTGAGAGGGATGAAAATGGGATGGGGAAGACAAGTTAGGGAATTAGAAGGTGATGGTAATGTTCACTTGTTATACTGGGTGGATTTTGTGTCATTGTTCTTGTATCTTAGATTTAGTCTATAAACAGTTTTATATATTCCCAATATCTAATTAAAACATTTAAGAGAAAAAGATAAGGAAGAAATGGTCAAAGAATGTCATGAGACAGGCACTAATGAGCTGGCCTGGAATCAGGAGAACTCAGCTCTGCTCGCAGCTCCCTCTTAACTTACAGTTTGACCTGGGTAGAGGCAATGGCTTCCCTGTAGCTCACTCTTCTCACTTGTCCAGTGGGGTTAATCGTATATACTACACAGGCTGAGCACAGCGGCTCATATGGCTCACACCTTAATCCCAGCACTTTGGGAGGCCAAGTGGGGAGGATCACTTGAGGTCAGGAATTCAAGCCCAGCTTGAGCAAAACAGCAAGACCTCATCTCTACAAAAAATAAATTAGCTAGACATGTTGGTGTACACCTATAGTCCTAGCTACTCGGGAGGCTGAGGTGAGAGGATGACTTGAGCCCAGGAGTTGGAGGCTGCAGTGAGCTATGATAGTGTCACTGCACTCTATCCTGGGCAACAGAGAGAGACAGTCTGTAAAAAATTTTTAAAAAAAATACATACTACACACAAATCTTCTAAGATGACAAGAGGCAATGGCTATGATAGGTGCCTCACAAAAATGAAGTTGCTATACAAATGTGGTCCTATACAAAGGTGGTGGCATTATTCTTGACAATTTCCTATTTGCTTGGCAAAAAACAGAGAGCTACTTTCTGTGACTCAGTCCTAAACCTCCTTACCTGGGGCCCGCCCCAGTTTACAGAGATGGTTTGTGGTGCTGCTGTTGCAGCTTCACCAGTGTTAGGATGATTAGATTGTAGGATTAATGTCAGTAATGGGAGGACCTCAACTGAAGGAAGTGGAGAGACTAGAGCCACTCCCACTGCTCAACCTTCAGAGAAGCAAAGTGACCTCTCATGAAGCCCTCAGCTCACATCCTAACTTTTCCCCATCCTGTAAGCCCACACCATACTCAACAGTGAGCTGAAAGGATTCAATCCCAACTTTAAATTGGTTGGAGCAATAAAATGTCCAGTCTGTGCACCTCTCCACACCCAATTCCACCATTTGACTGCTGCATCTACCATATTCCATTGTAAATGCTGCTTCCCTCCCCTACCCTGTGAGAAACACACACACACACACACACACACACCCCTTAAAAATTATACCCCTAAAGATTTGCTGTTTGTTTCATTTTTTGTTTTATTCTTGAAATTCATGTTCCCTTTCCCCTCCACCACTGTGGAGAAGCAGAAACGAAAGGACACGCCTGTTTACTTAGCAGGTGGACAGTGCACCTGTGTTGCTTCTCCTGCATCGGTGGGCTCCCCAGGAACGCCTGGCAGACGGCCTTGCCTGAGCATCCCCTCCCCGCAGCAGCGGGCTTCCTGTCACTGAAACTCCTCTTCCTTCTCCTCAGGCAGCATTGATTTGTACGAAGGTCTTCTAGCCCTGCAGGTTGGGGAGGGGAGGCGCAGGGTTCAGATTCCATTTGTCTTTACAAAGGGACCGCCTTTCCCTCATGGACTTGCTTATGGTAGGTGTGTCGATTGTGAAGCTGAGTTGCCTAATTCTAGGGCTGATTGCCGGGAGCTAAAGAATCCCCCTACCCTGACATTCCCGGGGCGCCCTATTCTGTCTTCCTCTTCCTAAGGACTCCCTGACTGCCAGGCCACAGCCCCACGGAGGGCCCCTGCCAGAGGCTCAAGAAAACCAACCCGACTCTCCCCGCAGTGCCCTGCTCTCTGCCCACAGGAGGGCGCTCGCTGCGAACCAGCCACTGGAAGGCGGGCGGCGAGGGACTGGAAGAAAGGGGGAGGAAAGGGACGTAGGGCGGGAACCTAGAGGGGCGCGGGAGGGGTTGGGGAGCGCGTACTTTTCCAGAGGGAGCTGAACAGAGCCAAGGCTTGGGCACGGCTGTGCAGAGAGGGAATTCGGCCCCTGGTCTCTTGCAACCAACAGCGCGACTTCTCCCTGCAGGGCAGGGGAGGCAATAGAGAAGGAGGGGCTCCAAGAAGGTGCGTCTCCCAGCTGTTTACCAATCCCCACCCAGTGGAGACAGAAGACAACTTAATTCCACAAAGTTGGACCCCCAAGGGAAGTGGGGAGGTGAGAGGGAAAGAAGGATGTGGTCTCCATCTAAAGTCAAGATCTCTTCCCCAGAAGCTAGAGGTGAACTTGCCCAGCTCGGACTAGGCCTAGAGAGGCTGAATGATGTGGCGTCACCCGGAAACAGCGTTTACCCTCCTTATCCTCTTCCCTCCTGCCTGAAAACACTAATCCAGATGATGGACAATAATTCAGTTAGTCATCTTCTCTGATGGGGGCTGAGATCCAGGCTGGGATCCCGTGGAAGTGCCGGGTGAGTCATTATGCTGAGGCTGCAGGGACACCCCGCCCCATTACTGAGCACCCCGTGGTTCACGTGTTGGTGCAGCTGCCAGCTCCTCAGACCACCATTCCAACAAAAAGCCCTCATCCCTGAATGCAGGGACACACTCCTAGAGTGTGCCTCCCCCACTCCACCTGGGACCTGGGCAGCCGCAGTGGACTCAGTCACACAGCGTCCTCACTGGTCTGGAAAACTCCCTGAGCCAAGCCTCAGGCATCTCAGATGTGCCCTATCTGCCCCCTGCGCTGTGGTGAGAAGGAGGACTTGCCCCACCCCAGGGCCCCTCTTGCCACACCCAGAGCAAAACACATCTGGGAGCCTCTGGGACTCTCTCTGCCCCACTTCCAGACCCCCAGACCCCATCACATCCCAGCCCCGGGACCATTTCCATCTCCAAGCTCATCCCAGGACTCTCTCTACTGGAAACCACTTGAGCCTTTCCTTAGGATGGCGTTGCCAAGAGGGGCATCTCTCCTCATTCTCATAAAGGCACCTTATGTGCTAGAGGCAGCCTTGTCAGGGTGGGTCCTCTGGCCTGGCGAGTCAATGAGTCATTTTCAGAGGTTGACCGTGAGCAAATCTTCCGATGGCTGGTGCCCCACTAAGCCAAGGAGGAACAGAAATCATTCGGAAGCCAGGACGCAAGGGTAAATTTGACCCAAAAAAATTTATTGTACAATTACCCACCACTAGATTTGACTCAGAGAGGACCCCCAGAGGGTGTCTCCATCTTCCCTATTTATTTTCAGCCCTTGAGGGCTTCATTGTAGATCAAAGCCAAGGCCCCCAGGAAGGTGACATACTCCTGGAAGTTCACCTCCTGGTCCTTGTTCCGGTCCAAGTCTTCCATCAGCCTTGCAATTTCAGCATCCTGCAGTTTCTAATGTGTTAGAATGTGAAATCCAGACTCAGTGGTGATGACAACCCTGGATTCTTCCCCTTCCCCCTCCCAGGCAACCCTCTCTGCAAGTGGCTCTGTGCTCCCTCATCACCAAGAACCCACGTCCACCTTGGGTTTCACTTTGGCATTGCTTCTCCTCAGCTACTCCTGTTACTGGTCCTCATTTGGAGAGCTAGATATCCAGCTGGGAGCATCCCCTACCCGCTGGAAGAGTGGGTCTATAGCTCAGTAAGACATGGGAACCAGGGCCTCAGAATGTGGGTAAATGTGAGTCAGATGCACCTGGCACCTCTCTCTCCCCTAATCCTGCTTCCAAAGGACAAGGGTGGGAAAAGAGGTCCTGGGGAGGAGGCCACTCACCGAGCCAATGGTGAGCTCCTTCTGGATCAGCTCCTTCAGCTCCTTCTTGCTCAGGGTGTGCTTGTCACCCTCCCTGCCAGAGTACTTGTGGAAGATGGCCACGAGGAGGCCAATGGCCTGATCCAGGGGGCATGCCATGGCTGAGGGCTGGGCTTGGAGCTGGCAGCAGAGGGCCTGGTCAGTGCCATGGGAGCAAGGACTTCTCACCCACACACCCCAATAATGCTGCCTGCACTAGCCCCGACTCCTTTGGAACCACCCAGTCTCAGGCCACACACAATGGCATCAGGAGACAGCCCAGGGCTTGAAGGGGAAGGAGAGAGCAGACTAGGGCCAAGGCAAGAGAGGTGGCTTAAGGATTCTAAGAAGCATATAGGAACAGTAGCTTTGGGCACAGCTGAGAACTGTCCTTCAGGGGATCCAGAAGTTGGGGAGTATGGCTGGGCAGGGGAGGGGAATGGAGGCTGCAAAGGCAGCTTAAACACAGCCTCACAGGGCCACACATGGTGGCAATGACACACCCAGGGCACTCCCTTCCGCACCCCAAAAGAGCACACCCCATTGGGATCCCTTAGCCCAAGGCCTGCCTGGCACAGCACTGCTGCTCCTGACTATCCCTCCAGCGGGGGAGCGCCACAGACGGCCCCAGTCTGGATCCAGCGGCTGGACTGGGCAGGGGATAGCTGGACCCGCAGCGTGAGGGCGGCTGGCCCTGGAAAGTACCCAGCGCTCCTGCAGAGAACTCACCGGTAGGGAGGCGGCCAAGTGCGACGCGAGCGGTCGAGGGGATGGACTGTGTCGCAGTCCGGCTGGCCTTATAGCGGTCGGTGCCCCGGAGGCCGGCTCGGCCAGGCCCACCCCACCCGCCCAAGTCCCGCCCGCGCCCCACCCTGCGCCGTGGCTTACACAACGCACATTCGCGGTTTACCCCCTCGACTTTCCACGCCTCCTGCCCGGGGCTGTTCCGGGTTAGGACGGGATGGGGGAGCCCAGCAGAGCCCACTGCACGCCTGGTGACAACGAGTCTCCCCTCATCTGCGCAGCTCAGTTTGCTCAGTTTGCTCTTCGTGACACGTGACTCGGCAAGGGGAGCAGGAGGAGGACGGCGGCAGTCACCCCTGCTTCCTCTGCCAGACCGTGAATGTGACCTTCGAGCCAGCGCAGCGTCAATGTGGGCAAGGAGGGCGCCTCACAGGATGCCGGTGTCCCACAGAGGATACTCAGGGTCACCCCAGAGGAGATAGGGGGAGTAGCCAGTGGTCTAAAGGATATCTACAGCACCCATCCCCCACCAGCAACAAGTTCCTACCAACACCTTCACGCCTTCCCCTCAGTGCCCCAAATTCCATTCACTACAGCACCTTTCGTGTTAATGTGCATACACGTGGGAGTCCAGCCCTGTAAGCACCATTCGTTATTTACGGGGGAGTGAAGGCCTTTTCAGACCCTCCCCTGAGAAAATATTTTGTTGGAGGAGGCAGGGAGAGAAGAAAGCACTGTCCCCCATAGATGATGAGAGGGGTGCTCTTGAAGGGGAAATGGAGAAGAGGGAGGGGGCTGGTGTGGAGGCCAGACATGCCCTTCCTACAGGTGCTGCCAAGGTGGCCTCTGGTGATCTGTGGACAAGTCAGGCCTGCCTGCCTATCACCACCCTCTGGAGCCACTCCCAACCCCTCCCAGCGTCCTCCTCTCAAAGCAACTTTCCCTCTTAGCTTCCTCTGCATCCTTGCAGAGTTCCCGCCTGGCCTGACTTCCCCATTTTCCAGGCAGGCAAAACTAAGCCGTGACAAAACCAATGACATCCACACCAAAGAAGGAGAGGAATGCAGTGGGAGCCCAGGACCCTAACCCGCAGAGGCAGAGGCTGTCTCAATCCACTCAAGGAGAGACCTCTCCTGTGCTCCCCTTTCCCCAGGCCAAGGTAGACAAGACAGCTTCAAAACCAGACTCCCAGCACCTGCGATGGAAACTTTATTTCCTCCCATGGAAAGGTCCATCTGGGAGGGAGAGGAGGGCAGGGGGCCAAAGAGGGTCCGTGAGAGGAGCAGCTGAAGTCAGCAGCAAGGGGTGGAGGGTGAGGGTGGAGGGCAGCCCTGGTCACTTGTTGTCCTCTAGAAAGAAGTCGTTGTAGGCCATGCACAGCGTGGTTAGGAACACCGAGTACTCCTTGAAGTCGATCTCCTGGTCGCTGTTCTTGTCCAGGCTCTTCATCAAGTCATCGATGCTGCTCTCCTTCATCTTCTTTGTGGACCCAGGTGGAGGGACAGCTCAGACCCCGCTCCCAGCCCTGCCCTCGCACCACTGCATGGTGTCATCCCCACCCCGAAACTTCAGGGTGAGCCCCAGCTGAGTCAGCGACACTGTCAGCATCTTGACCCCCAGAGTCTGCCCACTGCCCACACCTAGGGAAGGGCCTGGCAAGAGGTAGGGGGTCAGGGACCTGACTCCTGAATGGAAATAAATGACAGCAGGAATGCTAGCCTAGCCTGCCTTCCCTGAAATACTCTCCTCCAGCCAAAGAAACAATCATCTAGGTTTTATACCAACACCTGATAAAAACAGCTTGCTGTGTCAGGCGTGGTGGCTCACACCTGTAATCCTAGCACTTTGGGAGGCCGAGGCAGGTGGATCACCTGACATCAGGAGTTCGAGACCAGCCTGACCAACTTGGTGAAACCCTGTTTCTACTGAAAATACAAAATTAGCCAGGCATGGTGGTGCATCCCTGTAATCCCAGCTATTTGGAAGGCTGAGGCAGGAGAATCGCTTGAACTTGAGAGGCAGAGGTTGCAGTGAGCAAGATCATGCCATTGCACTCCAGCCTGGGCAACAAGAATGAAACCCCTTCTCAAAAAAAAAAAAAAAAAAAAAAAAAAACACCTTGCTGATTATGTGGCATTGAGCATTATCCAAATCTCTGAGTGACTCTCTGCCCATTCTAAGGACTAGGTGAGAATGAGCCCGGACAAAATGTCTCTCAATGACAGCAGTGCACTGGGGCTGTGAAGCCACTGCATCTCTCCCCTGCTAGGAGAGCTGTGCAAGAGGCCTGCCTGGAGCCTGGTCGTACACTCTTGTTTGGTCCCCTGATGTCCCAGCCTGGCTCCACTAGGACGATGGAGTCAGGGTCCTTTGGGTGGAACAGGAAGAAAATACAGACAAGCAGATCCTGATGTCTCCTCATCATTGCCGTCAGCTACAGGTTTTCACAGGAGACATTGGGACTTACAAAGGCGGAAACTGCTCGTCTGTCACGTGATCCTAGTCCCCAGCCTGGGCTCCTGTTATTGCCAGGCCCTCTGCTGGGCGTCTCTCCTTCTGTAATTAATCGCTGCTGGACCTGTGGCCCCTCCCTCTGCCCTCATTAACTCCAGGATGCAGGCAGCCTGGCAGAAGGCCAGAGATCAGGCCTGGGGACACCCATACCTGCTTCTGTCCCCTGCCCATGTGGCACACTATGGACCTTCTTTCTGGGAGGGCCTACCAGGGCTCAAGGTGTGATAGATGGAGGGGCACCCAGGCTAAATTTTAAAGGAAACAGGGAGGATGATTCACAGGCCTGGCCCAGAACTCCAGCTCAGCCTCCCATTAGCAGGATGTCCTTAGGCAAGTTATTTGATGTATTTGAGCATTGATTTTTTTTAACTGTAAAAATAATAAGACTAGGCACAGTGGCTCATGCCTATAATTTCAGCACTTTGGGAGGCCGAGGCGATAGGATCATTTGAGGCCAGGAGTTCAAGAACAGCCTGGGTAAAATAGTGAGACCCCATCTCTACAAAAAAATTTTAAAAATTATCTAAGCGTGGTGGCACTCGCTTGCAGTCCTAGCTTCTCAGGAGGCTGAGGTAAGAGGATCACTTGAGCCTGAAAGTTCAAGGCTACAGTGAGCCATGATCGCACCACTGCACTCTAACCTGGGTAACAGAGTGAGACTCTGTCTCAAAAATATTTATCCTTGGCCAGGCGCAGTAGCTCAAGCCTGTAATCCCAAAACTTTGGGAGTCTGAGGCAGATGGATCACGAGGTCAGGTGTTCGAGACCAGCCTGACCAACATGGTGAAACCCCATCTCTACTAAAAATACAAAAATTAGCTGGGCATGATGGCGCGTGCCTGTAATCCCAGCTACTCAAGAGGCTGAGGCAGGAGAATCGCTTGAACCTGAGAAGCGGAGGTTGCAGTGAGCCAAGATCATGCCACTGCACTCCAGCCTGGGTGACAGAGCGAGACTCTCTCTCAAAAAAAAAAAAAAAATATATATATATATATATATATATATATTTATCCTCGGGGATATTGTATTATAATAACCTCATGGGCCTTCCCCTCTGTCAGTCACCTCCCTCCCACCACCTCCATCTGGTAAGACCCAGTTCTGTCTCCTCGCTACCCTATGTTTACAAGTTAACCTTTCAGTTTGAGTGTCAGCACCATTGGAGAGCCCTGGCCATGCTGTGCACACAGAGAAGAATCAGGCAGGGTCCCTACCCTTGAGTTGTACACAGCTGGACCTGGACACCCTGCATCCCTTCACCACCCACCACCCCTAGCGCAGGTTCTGCCACTGCTGCGAGAGCCTGGCCCCACCATCGAAGGCTCCTCAATGTCCTTCTCTAAACCCTCCCGACTCAGCCCTTCCTCCTTCTCAGTGAGACCCTGACCCATCCTCCTTCACAGAGGGCTAGAGTTTTGCTGGCCCAAAATCCCCACCATCTTCCTTTGTCTCTGTCCGTAGCCCTTGGCCACCCTGCCCCTGGCTTAGGCTGGAGGATCCTGAGGGTAGGTATGTGTCCCCCAGAGGGAGTACTCAGACTTTGGGGTGGAGGATGAGGGAACAATCACCTACCTCCCCAAGACACAGCTCTTTCTTGATCAGCTCCTTGAGTTCCTTCCTACTCAAGGTCAGTTTGCTACCCTCTCTCCCCGAATATTTGTGAAACGTGGTCACCATAGTGGTCAGGGCCTTCTCCAGAGGGGTCTCCATCACAGTGTGCAGCTCTGTAGATGGAGAGGGGAAGATCCCATTCCTCAGGAAGTCACCACCAGCAGCACTAGCCTAACTCTGAGGCCCCTCCCTCAAAGAACAAGAGACCGGAACCCAGGATGAGACTGAAATCCACTAACAAGAGCACCCATCTATATCGGTACAGGTTACAATGAGACCCACAGCAAACTCTGGAGCAGCTGGTACAAAGAGAACAGCAAGCCCCCAAAGGAGACCGCAGACTCTCCTGCTTGGGAGTTGTTGAAAAGGAGGCCTGAGGCAGAAAGATGACAAGACGACCTCCTCAAGAGGCCTGGTGGCAGATGGTGGAGCAGATCAAGGGTCATGATTTTCTCTCTGCCCCTTCCAGCTTAGGAACTGGTTTTCCACAGGCAGTTCCCACCTTAGTCACCAGCCTTTCCCCCAGTGCCTGAATCACCTGATATCGAGGAGTATCCCATTATTAAAGTGGGGGACAGGGCAAAGAGAGAGTCCAGGGCTGAGAGGGGGCTGGGCTGGAACTGGGCAATGAGGTCTCAACAAGGAGCAGCAGGGAGGTGGCTGAGCTGGCCCAGCTGGTCTCCAGACTCTGGCCCAGAGCAGTGCACACACAGACAGGCCAGCGGGCAGGGAGGGCAGGGGGCCTGTTGAAATCTCCATGATCATTCCATGATCATTCCAAAACCTGGATCCAGAGGCTACGCTTGAATAAGGGCCTGGACTCCAATAGCACAGCCACCCCCAGCCAAGGGAAGAGACAGATGGAGCTCAAGTGACTCAGATTCAAAAACCACTTCCCCCTCAGGGAGGAAGAAGGCAACACCCATGGAACTTGAGGGCTGCAGGTTAAATCTGTGGAGAGTCCTCACCTCCAGCCCAAAGCCCTCCCTGCCATTCTTGAACCAGACCCATCATTCCTCTTCCACCACCCAAAACCTCAGCCTCTCCCACCTCAAGGAGACTCAGCTGGGACCACAGTTGAAGGCAAGGGTCTCTGTGCACCTGCAGGAGCATCCTGGCTAGTCCGGACCCCCACCTCCACCCCAGAGCCATTTCTCAAGAAATTCCAAAGGCTTTGCCCTCTCCTCCCTGAGTGCATGCCCACTTGTGGGGCCAGGCCTCCTTGGTGGAGGGCACCACCATTTGTCACCCTCATCATCCAGCGTGACCCACCAGATATCAGATGAACAGAGACATAGGAAGGAAGGACTTACCACCGTGGGAGTGAGCCCAGAGAATCCAAGCAGCAGACACAGCCTCCTTTTCACTGCCTTCTGCCTTTATTTCCCTGCTCTCTGTCCCTAGGAAACCAGGGGAGAGAAGGGGCCCATGGGAAGTGGTTGGGGACTTGAGGATGCCCACGTCAGAGCCTCCCAGGATGGAGCTGGGGAGAAACCCCTTCTGCCAATCTCACTTTCCTTGTTTACAAACAAGGGCTGGGGACACACTGAGTTCCCATAGCACACACATCCCCAATCCCAGAAACTTTATTCTTCTGACCAAAAATCAGAACTCAAAATCTGAAATCTGATGGAACAATAAGCCAAAGAAGGGAAACCAGGCTTTCCTGGAAAGAAAACCTCAGAAGTGTGGGCCAAACACAGGGCACCATCTCCCTGTGTCCTAGGAAGCTTTCCACATCGGGCCCCTCCCACCCATCCTGCCACCCACTCCAGGAGCAGAGAAGACAGCCCTTGAGATGGGGATCAGTGGAGGAAGATATTTTCTGTGAAGGATATGGTCAAGGTCATGAGCTCATATGGACCCAGAGGTTTTTAAAGGGCTTTTAAATGAACGATTTCTTCTAGGCCTCACTGCTCTTCACAGGAAAGGCTCATCAGAGACTCTTGGCATGGAGGACTGAGAATCAGGAATAGGGAAGGTGTCCAGCAAAGGGCTAAGGCCCAGCACTGGGGTAGAGGTTGTGGATTGGGGAGGGGGTTCAGGCTCAGGCTGCAGTCAAGGAGGGAGTAGGGGGCAGGGAGAGTTGCCTGTATCCCAGGAGACACTCAGACATTGTTCTACCACAGTAGAAAAATGTACTTCTTCCACCAGTCCAAGAACAGACCTGGGCTCAGGGTGTAGTACCTATCACTGCTGCAGTCCCACCCCAGCCTGGGGGGCCTCCCCACTGCTCCCCACTCCACCCCACCCCCAGCTGGCAAGGTTGGAGAGGCAGCAGGGATTGGTTGCTATGCAGCAGGCATCTCTGAAGGAGAACATGGCATAGGTGGAGGCCCCAGGGAGGGCGCTCCCAGGGAGGGTGGATGGAGAGGGCAGCGGAAGGCAGCAGACTTTCTCCTGAACTGAAATTCCTCCCAAGTCTCTGTAGTCAAACCCTGCAGGAACATCTGAGTCACCTGCCCCACTCCTCTGAAACCTGAGAGAAAAGCCCCATGTGATGAGAGGAAAGAGGACCCTCAAGAGGAGGTCAGTGGGACAAAGCCCTCCAGCCTCTGCACCTGACCTCCACGCACCTCTTCCTTAAAGATCCCTGTGTCACCCAGACATGGCCTTGAAGTCTAACCTCAGCCCACCACTTCACCCTGGAGCCACTGGCCTTGAACCTACCTAAGGGGAAGCAATATCATGCCTCATATTTTCTGGGGGGAAAATAATCTCAATTTCATTTGTCAGATCATATATGTGGAATTTTGTCTCCAAAACTATGGTCACCTTCCCACCATTAGCCTCACTACCACCCCAGCCACTGACTCCCACTCATCTCTTCTGAGGTCCCCTGTCCTTCTCTGAAGGAGCTTGATTCCTGACTGATAACGGATCTCATCCAGGGACCTTTGTGGCAGAGACGGTGGATTCGAGAATGCCTATATTCTCATGCTGCTGAAAACAGCCGGGTCTCCCTCCGCATTGCCCTCCCTGATCCTACCACGGACAGGAAGGGATTAATCCATCCCTGTGGTTTGAAGCCAATGATCTGGAAGGGGGTGGCAGGACAGGGCCTGGACTGTCAATGTCAGCACTGAGTGCCAGCCCTCCTCCCCATCCCACTCTCGCCTAAACACTTCCTCCCTGCAACTCAGCCTTATTCTTTTCCCTCCGACTTACTCCCAGGACACCCAAATTCCATTCCAGACCGCAACCAGGAACAGATGTGACCTTCAATTCCAGCCTCGGTTCAAGATCCTGCCAGAGGCAAGGTTGGAGAGAGGTGGGAGGGGTAAGTGGGCTGGCTGAGATCCCACAGCTGGGACCTTCCAAACTTTGGCAGGGGGGTGGTGAGGGGTCCCCTTCTCGGCTTTGACCACGCTGAGTGAACTCTATTGCCTGTGCACACACACTCTTAGTCACCCTGCATCCTTCCCCTAACTTCACTGGTCTGCTGTCCATAAAACTTCAGCTCAACTCCCAGCTCTCCCCACCACCACCCCATAACATATCCCTCAGTCCCCAACCCACGCCCCCAGAGTCTCTCAAACCATCAGCCTCAAAACTTCCAAGAATCTTTATTGAACTTGCTCTGCATCAAGCACGTGTCTGAAGGAGCCAGGGTGGAAAAAAAATGTGCCCACTGGCAACAGGGAAGGCCCCAGCTGGCAGACCCCCCAACCACATCAGAGGAGCTTTCATTTCTTCCTGGGCTGCTTATCTGGGAAACCTTCAAAGAATTCGTTACACATCATGGCGATGCAGGACAGGAAGACACAGTACTCTTGGAAGTCCACCTCGTTATCCCTGTTGCTGTCCAAGTTGCTCATCAGCTTCTGGAAAGCAGCTTCATCCGTCCTTTTCTGGAGGGAGAAGAGGCTACAGATAGAAAACAGAAGCCCAGTGGGCGGAGCCAGGACCAGACCCAGTTTCTACTCCCAGACCAGAGTTCAGGGAGGCTCCTTTAGGAGGTCCAGTTTGGAACTCCAACCCTCAAGGCTAAGCTAGGGTGGAGAAGGTGCTCCTTGGATAAGGAAGTCTGAGTACCTGGTGCAATGGAAACATGATGGGACCACTACATTTTCACCCAAGGTTGTTCTAATAATCCCATGAGGTAGTAACAGTCATGAAAGCAGTATATAAACTGTGTTATGTTTGATACAAATATACATTGTTATTGTTTGAAGGGAACGTCTGCAGGCCTGTGATCATCTCCACATCTGTGTCTTCACATCTACAAGCCAAATAGAAACTCAAACAGTGTTTGAGTGATGTCCACTGTTGGAGTGATGGCAAGAGTCAGACAGTCCTGGTCCGGATGGCAGTTGTGTACACTGACCACCTTGGGAAGATACTTAGCACTCTGAGCTTAGTCTTCCCTTCAGTTAAGTTGTGCAAAGCACCTGGCAGTGTCTGACCCATTCATTCTCAGCCCTCTTTCAGCATGGGGCCAGGCAGTGAGTGGTGGTGTTCAATGTGTTTCCACCCCAGGCAGCCACCCCACCGATAGATGCCCTCTGTAGCTAATGCTCTAGAGAAAGACTGCTGCCCTCCTCTGTGAGAAATGCCCCATGTGGGGACACACTCAGGCACTACCCACTCACCCCCAAGAAGCTGGGCAGCTCCCGGGTCAGCAGCTCCTTTAGCTCTGACTTGTTGAGCTTGAACTTGTCACCCTCTTTGCCCGAGTACTTGTGGAAGGTGGACACCATCACATCCAGGGCCTTCTCCAGAGGGCACGCCATGACAGCAGTCAGGATCTGGGAGCAGGAGGCACAGAGACCCTCTTATTTATCCCATCCCTCAGAGATGTGTTCAGAATGCCAGGCTCCACTCCCATCTCTCCAGGAGCACTTGGCGAGACTCTGCTCCCTCCCTGGGGGAGCCCAGAGCTGTGGGCCCCCCGCAACTGGCGGGGAGGGTGTGCACAGTGGGGAACACATGCTCTGGGCAGTGAACATTTGCAGGATCCACTGCGCAGGCTCTGGAGATTCAGGCAGCAAGCTCCCAGGGACTCCCAGGCCTCGCCTCAACAACAGCATTTTTTCCACCCCTCACTCAGTCTATCCACTCCCACAGCTCAGCCACAAAGGCCCCGCCCTGACCATTCTTCTCCCTCCCAGAACTGGGTGCGGCTGCTGGAGGCCTGCCCAGGGGCCTGCAGCGGAAAAAACCAGCCGCTTAGCGCTCAGCATGGGGAGGGGCAAATTGAGGTGGCAGAGGCAAGGGTTGGAAGAGAAGGTGCAGAGGCCACACACCTTCTGCGTGCATCTGCTGCGTGCAGGGCAGAGGCTCATGGGGCACACCACCAGACGAAGGCTCACAGTTGCCTTCTGCCTTTCCTTTGCTTCCTGCTCCCGAGTGCGCAACCCAGCAAACATGAGCCAGTGCAGATACCCACGGGCACATACATACCAACACATACTATAGCAACAGCATGTTCAAGCCCACATCTCAGAAGCACCTGGAGAGCTCAAATCCAGCCACTTGCTCCTTTTTCCTCCCTCTTACGTGCACGTGTGTGTGTGCCATGCACACCCACGCACATGCACACCCACGCACACACTCTACCCAGAGTTCCACATCTCACATCTGGATCTCTTTAGCACATCTGGCCCCCACCAGCCTCTCCTTCTCCTGCCCCAGCCCTGGCCTCTGACACCCCTTGCATGCCAGTCAGGCCAACACAACTCACCAGACCGAGAAAGAAGAAGCGCTGAGGAGAGAGGGTTGTAGAGAGGGGAAGAATGGGGACGGCCCAGAGGTCTGACCTATTTATACCCCAGCCAGGCCCTGCCCATAGCAGGGGACAGGGGAGAGCGGATACTGCCTTCCTGCTGTGGGCTGATGTAAGTAAGTGCCACAGCACCCTCCACCAGCCCAGCTGTGGAACCAAGCCTCCTGTTCCCAGGTGGGCACCCGTGGGTAATGGGTAAGCCCTAGCAGTTACCAGCAGGGGACTGGATGAGATGGGCACCACCCAGTGTACATAGCTCAGCCTGAGTTTTAGAGAGGTGGAGGAAGGGGCAGCCTGTGCCTGGAGCATGGGGGACAGGGAGGGAGTAGTCCCATGGGGAGCTAGGAAAGGAGATGCAGGGGGTGGTGGGTGACAGGTGGGAGATTGCCCTGGAAATGTGGTGACACAAAAGCTAGGGGGGAGATGGGAGGTTCGCCTGAGGCCAGGAGTTCAAGACCAGCCTAGGCAACATAGAGAGACCTCTGTCTCTATAAAAAGGAAAAACAAATTTTTTTTTAATTAGCTGGACAGCATGGCTGTAGCCTGTAGTCCCAGCTAGTCAGGAAGCTGAAACAGGAGGATCATTTGAGCCCAGGAGTTCCAGACTGCAGTTGGCTATGCTCAAGCCACTGCTCTCCAGCCTGGGCAACACAGAGGACCTTGTCTCTTAAAAAAATAAAGATTCAAAAACAAAAACTGGGGCGGGGATCCCCATGCCCAGTACTGTCTGCCATGCCAAGTAAGGCTCAGGGTCGGGGCGGGGGTATCTGGAGGGGAGCAGGCTCACATCCAAAGGAGGCTCTGGGACCACCTCAGGAACGTCAGTGGGAAAGGTCCTGGGTGAGGTAGTGATAGAGTGGAGTGGCAGTGAGGCGTGGGGGCTCACAGATAGATCTCAGGTTCCGAGAGGGTATCAGGAGGGGCCATTTAAAGTTGGGAGGAGTGTCAGGAATGAAGAATCCAGGTTGGGGTGGAGAATTAGAGGTGAAATGGCATGAAATAGGGGAGTTATAATTCGGGTCAACCTCTCAGGGTGGGCTACAACCTCAGTGAGAGTTAGAAGTAGGGGATTAAGGCCCTCAGGGGGCTGCAGCTTCAGGGATAGGGGCTACCTCAAGTTATTCCCTTCCCCCTCCACACAGGGCACCCCTTCCTGGCTGGGAGTAAACACCTCAGACACCCTAATCCCATTAGTGCTGCTCTCTGGGCTCCCACAGCCCGGGGCAGGGAACAAACACCCCCACTGCACCCACAGCCCCACCCTCCTCCAACCATGAGCACTGAGTCCCAGGGGAAACTCAGGCAGTCCTCTCTCAAAGATCCCAAAGAAAGAGACAGAGGAAGGGAGGACAGGGGTCCTTGTATTGTCCCCACACCCTCCTGCTGGACCCTGGAGGCCACTGCATTTCTGCAGTGTCTGCAACTTCCCTCAGGGAGCACCCTGCCCCTGCCCTCAGCTGCCCTTCCCGCAGTGGAAAAGGCCAGAGAGGAGCAAAGAGCTCAGGAGACGCGTCCTCAGAGAAGAACCAAACAAAACCAAGCTGACGCCAGTTTTTTATTAGGAGTTAAATAGGCCCTTTCCCATTGTGGTCTCATTGGTGAACGCTCTGCTGAGCCTCGAGGGCCTCAGAGCAGATCCCCCCTCCTCCCATCCAACAAGGGAGGCCGCAGGGGTGCAGCAGGCAGGCTGGGGCCCAGAGTGGCTCTACCCCTCATTCGCTGGGCATCCTGAGGAAGGAGTCCTCACATCTCTGGGCCTCCTAAGTAAAATGGGTTAACTGATCACAGAAGACCTGGGCAAGTCCAGATTGAAAGGGGTACAGGAGAGAGGGTAGGAGGGGGTGCGGGAGACATGCCCAGCCCCCGACAGCCAGTGCACCCCCTGGAGCAGAGGCTACTGGGAGCAGGGGGGCTCTGAGGGGCAGTCCCTGAAGTACTCATGGCAGTAGAGACAGAGGCAGGCAAGTGAGCGCACATACTCCACAAAGTCCACCTCGCAGTCCTTGTTGGTGTCCAGAACACTCATGAATTTGTTGTAGTCACATTCCCGAAACTCGGTCTGTGCAAGGGAAGGGTGGGGAGAGGTAGGGGAGTAGGATGAGGAGGGCTGAACAGCCTCACACACCACCTCCCTCCCTCCTCTCCCAAGTGGACCCACCCCACCCCAAACTACACCCTTCTGAGGGCCGACTTCAACCTCCCTGCTCTGATAATGCACCCGTTGCAATCCCCTCCCAAATCTGCCCTCTCAGATTATTAATCGAGCACCTACTATTTGCTACTGAGTGCCTACCAAGTGTTAGGCATTCTTCATGGTGCTCTCGCTCAGTCCTTTCAACAGCTCTGCAAGGCAGCAGGGATGATTATCATCCCATTTTACAGATGAGGAAGCTGAGGTTTCTGCTGTGTCAGTTCTCCCCCTCCCACTCCCTCCTCACAATCCAGCCCCCTCCCCTTGCTGTCCTGTGCTCATGCTTGTCCCCAGGTCTCTCTTTGCAGAGTCTAGGCAGTGCCTCCCACTGGACGAGGAGGGGACGGACACTCCAACTGCTCACCGGGGTCCAGGTGGCCAGCTCCTTCTGCAGCAGCTCCTTGAGCTCCTCCTGGCAGAGCTTGTATTTGTCCCCACAGCGCCCTGCATATTCCTGGAAGGTGCACACGATGGCAGCTACCGCCTGCTCCAGAGGCCTGGCCATCCTTACTGTCACAGAACAAGGGTGTGACTCACAGCAAAGTTCCAGGCCAGCTCCCCCTGCTCACCTCTGCCCTCTGTGTTTCTCAGAGACTGTTCCCAGACCCATCTTAAGCTCCATCAGGCTTCAGGCCCCGCAGTCTCCCCCTCCTCTGAGCAGCCCTCCCAGACCACACCAGCCCCTCCTAATTTATCCCCCTGCTGTCCGGTTGTTATTTCCCCTTGTAGAGGTCTCATTGCCCCAACATCACTGTAAACTCCTCAGAGAGGCAGCATCCCACCCCACCACCCACACACCCCACTGTGGGACTCCTTAAGCACTCTCAGATTATCTGCCACCTCTTCTTATCCCCAACACCCAGGAGTGGCTCAGTCCCAGTCTGCCCCAGCCCATGAGATGCCCTAGAAGCCTCTCTCCCTGCAGGAACTTGCACAAGGAGAGCCTGGCCCTGTGCTTCTCTGCCCTCAGCGCTTGGAGAAGCTAGACCTTAGCAGGGAGGGGAGGTCTGAGAGGCGCCCCCACCGCCTCACCACCACTCCCCTCACCCTGCCTCCTGCCCTGAACTCAAGGAAGCTGCATCCAGAAGAAAAACTTGTGGGATCCTCTCTGCCTCTCGCCAGCTGTGCAATCCTGGTGAGATATTTGTCTCTCTGGGTCTCAGGGGCGGGGTCTGATCTGTAAGGTGGGGTTCATCCCACCTCGCTGGCCTAGTCAGGAACCTGAACCAGATGGTCTCTTGAGAGTTGACCAGTTCTGGTGTTTACCAATCTGAGACTGGCCTCCCCTGAGGTTACCCTCCTGACCCCTGGGGGTTTTGAGCAGGGAGGTTCTGTATAGGGATACCCTGTTCTATTGGAGGGGAAGACCTTCCTGGAATTGCTCACCTCCCCCAACTTCCACTGTCCCCTTCCACCGCCCTTCTGGGATGATGCCTCCAGCCTGGGAAAACCCGAAGTGGCCAGGAAGGCAAGAGTTGTTTCCATGCTAGCCCAGTGACTCACTCCTGATTCCCCCACGGGATGAGAGTCCTGCAGCACAGGGCAGCCAGGGCCAAGACTCTCCCTGAAGATTTGCCCACTGCTGGGCCCCCTGCTGGGAGCAAATGGCTGGCATGGTTGTGGCTGGCAGGAAAGTAGGGGAAGGGGAGTGGGGAGTGCCAAGCACTTGCCAGGATTTAATTCATTGTAAACACCCCAGGATTACAGCAAGGTGTCCAGGTTCCCAGGAGAGGAAAGAGCCGTGATCCTCGGAAATGAGGAGACTCAGAGGTGAAGCAAGGAGGCAAGGAGCAGGTGAGGGGCCTGACCAAGGGGAACACCAGAACCTTGAGCCCAGTGTTCCCACCCCAAGGCAGACCTTAGCTCTACACACCTCCCAGCCCAAACTTCCCCGACAGCCCCTCACTGTGCAAGGAAACCTCTGCGTCCACTATATCTGACTTCCCTCCCCCTGTCAGGCCCGCCTGTGGTCTTCTCTCTGCTTCCAATGCCAGACCCTGGGTCAGGAGTCAGGCTGGCTATTGGGGGTCCCCCAAACTGCCCTGACACTCAACCCAGGGCAGGACCCAAGCAGCTGGCACTCACCACTGGTGCTGGCTTTTCAGCTGTAGGAGCTTAGAGACAGGGCGTCACTATTTGTAGCCTCCCAAGAAAGGAAGGAAGCAATTATGGGGAACTCAAGTAGGTCAACACTGAGGATGCCCTCAGGGATCCCTCAGCAGCCCCATTACAGGCCCCACCTGCCCACCTATCCACGCACACATCAAAGGCCAGTCTGGGCTCAGACACCACTCCCCTTTCATTCCCCGTCTGCCCTCCCCCAGAGTTGGGAACTGGGGACAGTCTCCTGCCGAGTCCTTCCAGCTCAGTTGGAGGAGACAGGCTGGCTTATCCATCACATTACAGCCCCATCTCTTCACTCTGCAGAGGCCCCCAGAATACCAAGTGGGGACACACTTCTGCCTCGCTCAGGTTGCACCCCTACAAATCTCTATTCCTGGGAGAACTTGGAGAGCACGTGGCTAAGCCTCCCCTTTACAGACGAGAAGTCTGAACTTGCCTGACCAGATCCCAGGTTTTGGCTGTGAACTCCTTGCTTCCCAGGGGGAAAATCATCAGGTGGGATGTCTTTGAGGCACAGGAAGGAGGTGTGTTCCTCCCAGGGGCACTTCTAGCAGTCTAAGCTTGAGTTTTCTGGCCCTTCCACCCCAGGTGATGGGAATGAATTTGGGCTAGAGTCACATGAAGGCTGGCCCATGGCTGGAGCTCCTTAAGGGCTGTTTTCCTTCTTCCCCTGCTCTGCTCAGCACCAAAACAACTTTCCTTGAAGTCTTGTGGGTGGCAGGATGGGATTTCCTCTGGTTTTTAGCTTGAGTGTGTAACCTTTTGGGGTCTCAGCATCATGGGAGGGTCATCCATTTGTGTCCCCTCTTGGGGTGAGCACTGGACTTCCACTTCTGTCTTCCTCACTCCGCAAACCATCAAGATCAAAGCTCAGGTTTGGCTTGGCCTGGCCAATGACCTCAGGGCACCGGGGGCCCCAGTACAGA
Source organism: Pongo pygmaeus (assembly GCF_028885625.2). NCBI lineage: Eukaryota > Metazoa > Chordata > Mammalia > Primates > Hominidae > Pongo > Pongo pygmaeus. The sequence goes on along the minus strand of NC_072373.2, from coordinate 96,808,707 downwards.
TTCTGCTTTGACTTAGATTTTGACCTACTCATTTCTTACTGCCTTGTGGGCTCTTCAATGCTTTGAAAATATTTAATTCTATGCAGAATTTTTTGTTGTTTTTAGCTGAAGTGGGGACAGACCACCATATTACCAGAAACAGACATACTTTCATGTAATTTCTCTATTCTCTCCCTCACACCAGAGCCTGAGAAACTCCTCCCTGTTTTATAGGAAAAGAACCCAAAACCTAGAAGAGTGTGAGAGGGAAAAGAGGAAGGAGATTGACTCCCAGTCTGGCAAAGAAGCCTTCCTGCCCATGCAGGCAGCCAGAGCTCCAGTGACACCTTTGACCTCGCGCTTGGCCCCCAGCACCCAAGCCTTGCCTGTGCCATCCTCTCCTTGGAGACTCAGCCCTGTTGGGGAGGGAAGTGAGCAATAGAGGAGGGAAGGAAAAGAGGAGCTGTGATTAGCCCTGTTTTATAATAGGCTATATAGCCGTGTTTTATATGGGCTTTATAATGGAAGTATGGGGAGCAGGGGGCAGAGAACAAGAGACAGTCACGCAGCAGAAGTGGGGGCCAGAGTGCACCAGCAATTAATTCAGCTCTAGGTCGAGCTTTATTATTCCCACCTATGATATCTCAGCTCTGCCCCCAGCCACCTCCCTTAAGCAGCCTACCTCTGCTCTCGGGGCTTCATTTTACTCATCTGTCAGTGATGGAAGGTGATAATAGTAACTACCTCATAGGTTTGTGCGGGGTTTAAATAAGCTAATACATATAAAGTTCATAGAATAAATAGTGCCCAGCACATGGCAAGGGCTTGATAAATGTTAATCAAGAGATGGGTGAGGCTGGGTGCGGTGGCTCATGCCTACAATACCAGCAATTTGGGAGGCCAAGGCGAGCAGATCACCTGAGGTCAGGAGTTCGAGACCAGCCTGGCCAACATGGTGAAACCCCGTCTCTACTAAAAATACAAAAATTAGCTGGGCATGTTGGCACGCACCTGTAATCCTAGCTACTCAGGAGGCTGAGGCAGGAGAATTGCTTGAACCCGGGAGACGGAGGTTGCAGTGAGCTGAGATCGTGCCACTGCACTCCAGCCTGGGCAACAGAGCAAGACACCAGCTCAAAAAAAAAAAGAGAGAGAGAGAGAGAGATGGGTAACTTGCCCAGGGTCACGTAACTAGTGAGTGGCAGGCCTAGCAGGCATTCATTTTTCGTATAAATATTTAGAGGCTTTGGGGGTATAGCCATAAACAAAACAAAAGTCCCTGCTCCGTGGAGATGACAGTCTCTTGGGGAAAACAGACAATAACAAAATAGGTGCTTAATAGATTGCTGATATAAATGCTATGAAGAAAAATAGGACGGGCACGGTGGCTCAAGCCTGTAATCCCAGCACTTTGGGAGGCCAAGGCGGGCGGATCACGAGGTCAGGAGGTCGAGACCATCTTGGCTAACACGGTGAAACCCTGTCTCTACTAAAAATACAAAAAAAAATTAGCCGGGCACGGTGGCAGGCGCCTGTAATCCCAGCTACTCGGGAGGCTGAGGCAGGAGAATGGCATGAACCCGGGAGGCGGAGCTTGCAGTGAGCCGAGAGCACCACTACAGTCCGGCCTGGGCGAAAGAGCAAGACACCATCTCTTAAAAAAAAAAAAAAAAGAAAAGAAAAGAAAAATAAAGCAGAGCTGGGAGAAAGAAGATGGTAGGGAGCGATGCACTTTATTAATATATGGGTGGTCAGGGAAGAGCCCAGCAGCCTGGCTCCTTGCCCTTGTCCTCATCCACCATCCCCTGGCATTTCTCAGCTTGGCAGACCTCTCTGGGATGCAGCACCTTGGTTTGTCCACTGGGAGAGAACTGGGAGAGACTCAGACTGAGACTGCGGGGAGGGCAGGAGCTCATTCTGAGAGGTGAGGCCTGAGGGGTGGGATGGGGGGACAGAGTGGTCAAGGTACAGGACTTTGAGGTTGGCGGACTGTCATGGAAAGAACCTCTAGGCTCTACCTTCTTCTTGCCACCTGCCCTCAAGCATGTTACATTCTTTACCTTGTTAGAGCCTTAATTTCCTTACCTCCAAAATGGGTTTGGAAGATTCCTACCTTAAGAATCCGACATGAAAGCGCTTTCTATCACTCACTGTCACTGTGGACAATGTCAGGGCAGAGGCCTCTGAGTCCAATTCAACAAACATGCAGTGAGTCACCTCAAGGGGGGCTGCAGGGAGGGCGGGAGGGGAGGGAGAGAACCAGCCTCTCCCCCTAACAGGTCACTTGGTCCTGCATCCTCCATGCAGGTAGAGGGGAGAGCTGTAACTTCCCTTCCCTTGCTTTCACAAACTCTTCTTGGGGTGATTGGACTCTCTGCCCTGCTGGAAGTTCTTCCCCAGCATCTCCCCTGAATCTCCCTTTCTGCAGTGGTTCCAAAAGCATCCCATATGAATCACCCCTCCAAGGCCTGGAGAGGGACCGTCCTCCTCCCACAACCCGTCCAGTGTCCACACACTCAATTCTTCATGCTCGGGCTGAGCCCAGGACCCTTGCTGCTCATCTTCCAGAGCTCCCCCGCTGCAGATGTGGAGCTGACTGCTGAGAAATGCACCATATTTGGAGGGCAAGGAGCTCTCTCCCCGTAGGGGCAGCGTGTGTGGGTGCATGAAGGGTGAGAGCCGATGCTATCCAATCTGGCAGGACTTATTACAGCACTGACTCTCTCTCCCCTGCACCCATTCTCCCTGGCTCTGTCTCCCCAATATCACCACTATCACCATATGCCCTTGGAAACTGCACCGCCTCCCTGAAGGTCAGTGTCTGGTTCTGAACCTCGGGGAAGAACAAGATATATTGTCCTGAGCATCTGGATATTCCATATCCTTGTGCCAAAAGGGCCTGGGCCCCAGGGACAGGGTGAACCCACCCCAATCCCATAGCTCCATGGGACCAATGAATCTTGTCAAAATGATTAGCTTCCTTTCTCATCATCTGAGCCAAATATAGGGAAGTGTAGGAGGGGGTATTTGATGACTGGGACTGGTGTGGAGCCAGGAAGGCCTTTGCTACAGAATTGGGGACTGGGCCTGGGGAGATGGGAAGAGGATCTGAACTGAGATCAAAGAGGCCTGTGGACCTACTACTTAGACCTACTACTTCTTTTGACGGCCAAGTCAGTGACTGATTGTGACCAATTCCTAAATGAGAGCAGTGAGTCAGTGGAGAGATCAAGTGACCTAAAGACAAGGGCATGGGGGCCCTATTTCAGCCGGTCCCTTGTCTCAGAGCCCAGCTTTGCCTTCATTCTGTCCTTTCTTGGAGGGTTAATAGGCTGCCAGGGATTAATGCGAAAAAGCAAACACCAAAGTGGCAGTAGGGCAGGACGCAGGGTGAGGTATGTGTTCCTGAGGCTCTCCTCCGGCAGCAGCTCTAGGAGGAAGTGGGAGAGAACTGGCCCAACAAACTTTTGAACAGAGCTATTCCTAGACTCTCCTCCTCTGTGCCTCTGCACAGAGATTTGGGGAGAGGAAAGGGGATAAGGGAAGATTGCCGGAACCATCTGGGAAAGTTGTGTTTGTTAGTTTGTCAAACGCCCAGAAGGAAAGGAAATCAGCCTCTTTCAGAACGTGCCCAGCTCCAAGGGCAGCCAGCTGAGGCTAGTCTCCATCAGCCAAAACAGCCCCAGAACCTGAGCCAAGAGAAGCCAGGAATTGTTGTGAGCCTAAGGCCCAAAAGAAACCAGACTGCACTAATCCACCAGGAGCAAGTGGGCCTGCTTCCCCCAGTGACTCAGGATAGGGACACTGAGAGTCTGGATGCTGCTCATCCAGGTCCCCTTCACGTTCCACAAAGCCCCAGGCTTTGGAGATGGACATGGGAAGGGGAGGAAGGCCCGGACTGCCACCCTGGTGTCCACAGGGATGAGGACCTCTCTTAAGACATGGGTCAAGTCCTGACGCTACTCCTTATTTAACCTCTCCCAGCCTCTGTTTCCTCGTCTATGATGTGCAGAAACCAATAGCATAATTCTGCTCTCGCCCAGTTGCCCCGAGGATTAAATGAGATGACGCTTGAATAGGCCTAGCAGAGTGCCTAGCCAGAGGGAGAGCTCCACGAATGACAGATGCTGCTCCCTCTCAGTTTCCTCATCTGTAAAAATGGCCTAATGATAGCTCCTCTAGGGGTTACCATGAGGCTGAAATGACAGAGTGCATGAAAGGAACTCTGAGAACTGCTACAGAAATGTTAATTACCATCATCATGATTCCCTGACCTATCGTTTACTGGCTCCCTTTCCTACAGGATATTAGGAAGGTGGGCTTCTCTCTTTTTATTGCTATGAAAAGAGACCATGTATCATTGAGGGCCTGCCCCGCCTTGCCTCGCCAGCCCCAGATGTGCAGTTAAGGCAGAATCATAAGTGAGAACAAGCAATTGTCCCAGCGCCTTCTCACTTGGCCTTTTCTGTCTCTGGGGACCCTATCTGAGCTACTCTGTAAGTGGTTCTCAAAGATCAGTTTCCCAAGTAAGTAAAAAAACAATTCAGGCCAGGCGTGGGGGCTCACGCCTGTAATCCCAGCACTTTGGGAGGCCGTGGCGGGTGGATCACGAGGTCGGGAGATCGAGACCATCCTGGCTAACACGGTGAAGCCCCGTCTCTACTAAAAATACAAAAAATTAGCCGGGCATGGTGGCGGGCACCTGTAGTCCCAGCTACCTGGGAGGCTGAGGCAGGAGAATGGCGTGAACCCTGGAGGCGGAGCTTGCAGTGAGCTGAGATGGCGCCACTGCACTACAGCCTGGGTGACAGAAAAAGACTCCATCTCAAAAAAAAAATAAATTCAGGAAAACACTGTGCATTACTCATCCACTATCCATCCCCTCTTTCTTCATTATTAAGACCCATTTTTTTTCTTCTAAGATGTCAACGTGGTCAGCTAAAAACACTTGGTTACAGCTAAGACTAGTCAAATTATACAGTTAAAGCCAAAGATGTAAGTGGAAGTTTCTGGGGGAGGGCACTTCTATCATAATAAAAAGGCAAAGGCTCCTGTGGAAAAGGTATTTTGCACCTCACCCTTATTCTGTCTTCCAGCCTGGAACATGGACAATGAGGCCTGGAGGTATAGCAGCCATAGTGTGATCACAAAACAACAAGCCATGAGGAAAATAGTAGATGTCCTATATATTAAAGGGCCAAAAAATGAAAAGACACTGGATCTCAGATGGCATCTCCGGAACCCTGAATCAAAACTGACCATCCTACTCCAGACTTCTTGTATAAGACAACTGAAGCCACTAGCATTAGTCAGGTTTTCTGTAACTTATGGTTGAAAAAAAACCCTAACTAGTAGAGAATTTGATATCTTAAAGTGGAATCCTCAAGTAAAAGAATCTAAAATGTGGAGGCCAGGCGCAGTGGCTCACACCTGTCATCCCAGCACTTTGGGAGGCCGAGGTGGGTGGATCACAAGGTCAGGAGTTTGAGACCAGCCTGACCAACATGGTGAAACCCCATCTCTACTAAAAATACAAAAATTAGCCGGGCATGGTGGCGTGTGCCTGTAATCCCAGCTACTCAGGAGGCTGAGGCAGGAGAATCGCTTGAACCCAGGAGGTAGAGGTTGCAGTGAGCCAAGATCACGCCCCTGCACTCCAGCCTGGGCGACACAGTGAGACACTGTCTCAAAAAAAAAAAAAAAAAAAAAGAATCTAAAATGTGAACTTGGCTAAGTAGAGGGAGGAAGGTAATGAAATATGATGACCCAATATGTCAGTCTGGAAAGTCAGGACCTTTGTTGTGAAATGACAAAATATTTGGTCAGACCCTGGCATATCTTGGAATATGGACCAAATAGAAACCTAGGTGTAGTAATAGAGGAAGTGGTAGAAAAAATTTAGAAAGTTAGTGTGAACTTGTTCCTTGCATCTTTCATCAAAGACCTACAAGAGTAGGATGCCGCTATTACAAAAAAACTGAAACAGGTGTCATTGTCTTTGGGAGCAGGCAATGGGTGAAAGCCCGAAGGGTCTCTAGAAGATTATTTGTAATGATTTGAAGGACAGTGAGGAAATTGTTACTGGAGTCTAGAAAAGAGAGATCCTATTAGGTAATAGCAGAATGTCTGGCAACACTGTTGTCTGTGGTTACATGGAAAACAGAAAGGTACCTAATCAGTTTATGGATATGAGTAAGGAGATTTTTATGCAGAATACGAAAGTACCAATTGGCTTCTTCTGCCTGCCTATGATAAAATATGAGACTAGAAAGTTGAACTAGGCCGGGCACAGTGGCTCATGTCTGTAATTCCAGCACTTTGGGAGGCCAAGGTGTGCAGACCACGAGGTCAGGAGAGCGAGACCATCCTGGCCAACATGGTGAAACTCCGTCTGTACTGAAAATACAAAAAATTAGCTGAGCATTGTGGTGCATGCCTGTAGTCCTAGCTACTAGGGAGCCTGAGGCAGGAGAACCACCTGAACCCCAGAGGCAGAGGTTGCAGTGAGCCAAGATCGTGCCACTGCACTCCAGCCTGGCAACAGAGCAAGACTCCATCTCAAAAAGAAAAAATGTCGAACTAAAGAAGGAACTACTCACCCGGGAGGCAGAGGTTGCAGTGGGCCAAGATTGTACCACTGCACAGCCTGGGCAACAGAGTGAGACTCCACTAAAAAAAAAAAAAAAAAAAACAGAAGTAACAAACTATTCAGCTTCTTAAAGAATTATAGAGGGCCCAGCACAGTCTTTCCAACCAGCAAATGACTCTCAAACTAATAAATGGCCTTGGGGCAAACATCAAATCCAGATCCCTAACAGTAAAAAGGATCTCAGGATAAAGATGAAGTAAGTCAAAGGTAAGACCTTGTAATGAGACCTCAAAAAGATTTAAAGGCAAGCTTCCTAGATCTTCTCAAATAAATAATACAATGTCTAATAATTCTAGAAGTGTGCCTCTTAGGCTCTTTCAGACTAGAAGGCTTTTAGGAATCTCAAGGGCATTTACTCCCAGCACCCTGACTCTCAGTCCAAGCTGGAGAGAGACCAATCTTAAAAAGATTTGTAGGTATGGCTTTGTCTATTAAGTGAATTATAAAGTGATGCACAGTGAGGCCACATTTTTACAGGAATTATATCATTTTGGACTAAAAGGGACCGAGATGGCTTAAAACCAGAAGAAGTTTTGAGTCTTCAACTTCAAATGGGCAAGAACTAGGCTGAGAAAGCTACTTAGCTATCAACACAGTTACTTCTTTTGGAAAATAGAGAGTTAACTCAGAAAATGAAGTCAAGAACCTAGAGGCCAAGAGCCAAGAAGAACCACTTACAGAGAGCAGAACTGGGCCCTAGTCAAGAATCTGGTGATATATGTCTGACTCAATTTTGGAATTGCTATGGACCAATGCACCAATTTGTGCCTCCAGTACACCACTACACCCTTAAGAATAGGAGTGTTTGTGGCAGTTATTAAAAAAAAAAAAAAAAAAAAACAGAGTCTCACTCTGTCACCCAGGCTGGAGCACAGTGGTATGATCTCAGCTCAGTGCAATCTCCACCTCCCAGGTTCAAGCGATGTTCCTGCCTCAGCCTCCTGAGTAGCTGGGATTACAGGCGCATGCCACCATACCAAGCTAATTTTTGTATTTTTAGTAGAGACGGGGTTTTGCCACTTTGGCCAGGCTGGTCTCAAACTCCTGAGCTCAAGTGATCTACCCACCTCAGCCTCCCAAAGTGCTGAGATTACAGGTGTGAGCCAATAAGCCTGGATGGCAGTTATCTATCTTTATCTCACCTGTGAACATCGACTATGTTCTTCACAGGACTTCAGGCCAAGAGGAACCACTTTTGAGGAGCCGTCCTGGAGGAACTGCACATGAGAAGCCTTGTTCATATCTCTGAGCCTGTCTCAGATAATAAGATCAGAGACATCAAATTTATGCCTTAATGAGATGAGACTTTGTGGGTCTTGGGAAGGAGATTAGTGTATTTTGCATATGGGAGGGATGTGAATTGAAGTTGCTAGAAGACAGACTGTGGTATTTAGTCTCCAAAGATGGTCACCGTCAATTTTATGCATGCTGCTCGTTACATTGAAAGATGTCTAGCCAGGCGCGGTGGCTCACGCCTGTCATCCCAGCACTTTGGGAGGCCGAGGCAGGCAGATCACGAGGTCAGGAGTTCAAGACCAGCCTGACCAACATGGTGAAACCCCATCTCTACTGAAAATACCAAAATTACCCAGGCATGGTGGTGCACGCCTGTAATCCCAGCTACTCAGGAGGCTGAGGCAGGAGAATCACTTGAACCCAGGAAGTGGAGGTTGCAGTGAGCCAAGATCACACCTCTGCACTCCAGCCTGGGCGACAGAGCAAGACTCCATCTCAAAAAAAAAAAAAAGAGAGAGATGTCTAATTCTCCTCCTCCCCTTAATCTGAGCCAGACTTAATAATTTTTTTTTATCATTAGAATATAGCAGAAATTATGTCCTGGGATTTCTGAAATAAATCTTAAGAAATGCCAGGCACAGTGTCTCATATCTGTATTCCCAGCACTTTGGGAGACCAAGGCAGGTGGGACCCTTGAGTCCAGGAATTTGTGACCAGCCTGGGCAATATGGTGAAACACTGTCTCTACAAAAAATGCAAAAATTAACCAGGTATGGTGGCGTGTACCTGTAGTCCCAGCCACTTGGGAGGCTGAGGCAGGAGGATTGCTTGACCCTGGGAGGTGGAGGCTGCAGTGAGCCATTATTGCACCGCTGCACCCGGGCCTGGGTGACAGAATGAAACCCTGTCTCAAAAATAAATTAATTAATTTAATTAAAATTAAAATAAATAAATCTTAAGCCTACCAGCTTCCACGTAGGCCTCATGCAATGCTCACTTTGGGATTTGTCCTCTCAGGACCGTACTGCCATGCTCTAAGAAGCCCAAGCCACATAGAGAGGCCATGGTAAGCACTCCAGCTGGCAGTTCTAGCTGAGGTCCCAGCTCACATTCGGTATCAATTGCCATGCATGTTAAGCAAGCTACCGTAGATGTTGAGTTTGTTCAAACATTCAGATTACTCTAGCTCCGATTTCCACCTACATGGAAGACCCCACGTGAGAACCACCAACTAAGCCCAGTCTACCCGCAGAACCATAAAAGATAATAAATTTGTGCTCTCGCCCGGGCGCGATGGCTCACATCTGTAATCCCAGCACTTTAGAAGGCCGAGGCGGGCAGATCACCTGAGGTTAGGAATTCAAGACCAGCCTGACCAACATGGAGAAACCCGTCTCTACTAAAAATACAAAATTATCTGGGCATGGTGGTGCCTGCCTGTAATCCCAGCTACTCGGGAGGCTGAGGCAGGAGAATCACTTGAACCCGGGAGGTGGAGGTTGCAGTGAGCAGAGATCATGCCACTTCACTCCAGCCTGGGCAACAGAGCAAGACCTTGTCTCAAAAAAAAAAAAGAAAAAAAAAAAGAATGTACAATATAATATAGAATGTGTTGTATAGAATACAATACACTTGTTTTCTGAAAACAGGTGTACTGCCTGTCTTGGTCCATTTTGTATTGCTACAACAGAATACCACAGACTGGTATTCAAAACAAAACAGATATTTATTGGCTCACAATTCTGGAGGCCAGGAAGTCTAAGCTGGAGGGGGTAACACCTGGAGAAGGCCTTCTTGCTGCATCATCTACTGGTGGAAGGGCAAAGAGAGGTGGAAGGGCAAATAAAAGGTGGGGGGATAAATTCATCCTTCTATAAGGAACCTGCTCCTGTGATAACAGCATGAATCCATTCATTACAGCAGAGCCCTCATGGCCTAATCACCTGTTAATTACTGTTGCTTTGGAGATAAAGTTTCCAACACATGAACTTTGGGGAACACATTCAAACCATAGCACTGCCTATGGCCTGTATTCTTTTTTTTTTTTTTTGAGACACAGTCTTGCTCTGTTGCCCAGGCTGGAGTCCAGTGGCCCAATCTCAGCTCACTGCAACCTCCATCTCCCAGGTTCAAGCGATTCTCTTGCATCAGCCTCCCAAGTAGCTGGGAATACAGGCATGCACCACCACACCCAGCTAAATTTTTTGTATTTTTTGGCAGAGACAGGGTTTCACCATGTTGACCAGGCTGGTCTCGAACTCCTGGCCTCAAGGTATCTGCCTGCCTTGGCCTCCCAAAGTGCTGGGATTACAGGCGTGAGCCACCGTGCTCTGTCTGACAAGGAATCCTTTAAATAAAGCGTTGCGGGGTCGATTAGACTACTTCATATCTCTTGAGCAGATCCTGGTACAACTCATTACTTGCAGTATTGAATGTTAAGGTCTGTCCTTTATTCTGAAATTATACCTTTCCTCCTTTATTGGAATTGAAAATTTATCTTTTTATGAAATGATAGTGATGGTAGATGGTATTTGCCTTTTTTAATATCTTTATTTGACGAAATAAAAGTCAGCAACCTATCACGGTTTCCAATTTTTTGCTGGTGTTTGAAATTCCAAAATTGAGACCTAAAGCACAGCTCTGGCCTTGGAGAGATTTCCAGGAGAGTCAGAGCCCAGAAGGGAGCAGGATCCAGGAGGCCCTCATCTCCCAGCACTCCAGCTGAGCCAGCTGGGTTATGGAACATCACTGAGCAATTAAAATATTATCAACAGACAAAAAAAGTTTATTGAATACAAAACTCAAAGGCATCGAGAGTCCTGGGCCCAAGAGATCCATGGCAGGGAGTCAAGAGTTCTGCTTCAGGGTCGGTCTGGGCAGCCCTGGAAGAAGTCATTGCACATGACCGTGATGAGGGCCAGGAAAACAGCATACTCCTGGAAGTCCACCTGCTGGTCACTGTTCTCATCCAGGTTGCCCATCAGCTTCTTCAGCCCCTCCTCATCCACTTTCTCCTAAAAGTGACAGGAAATACACTCATCACCAAGCCAGCCCAAACCCCAGCTCCACCAAACTCCCAGACCCTCACACATTCAGGTTGGTTCCCAGCTCTCCCTCCCCACTGGGCAGCTGGGTATATGGTGGGCAGGAGGCCCTGGGAGCTACCAAGAGGGCCCAGTGAGTAAGGAGAGAGACGGATACTCATTGGTGAGCATCTCCAGTGTGCCCTCCTCCTGGACACAGGGAGGACACTGGATGCTCCTCTGAGCACGCATCAGCTCGAATCCCACAGGAGCCCAGCGAGGTAGGTATCATCACCCCATTCTGCTGATAAGGAAACCAGAGGTTGCTGCTCCCCAACACCAGCCAGGTGGATTCAGAAAAGAACACTTTTTATTTTTTAAGACAAGTTCTTGCTCTGTTGCCCAGGCTGGAGTGCAGTGGCACAATCACAACTCACTGCAGCCTCAACCTCCTGGGCTCGAGCAACCCTCCCACCTCAGCCTCCCAAGTAGCTGGGACCACAGGCTCATGCCACCACACCCAGCTAATTGTTTATTTTTAGTAGAGACAAGGCCTCGCTATGTTGCCTAGGCTGGTCTTGGCAACCAGAGTGATCTCACTTTGTCACCCAGGCTGTATTATAGCTCACTGTAACCTTGAACTCCTGGGCTCAAGCAATCCACCCAAGTAGCTGGGACTACAAGCGTATGCCACCATGCCTGGCCAATTTTTATTTTTATTTTTATTTTTGTAGAGGTGGAGTCTTGCTATGTTGCGCAGGCTGGTCGAACTCCTGGGCTTAAGAGATCCTCCTGCCTTAGCCTCCCACACTGTGGGGATTACAGGCATGGGCCACTGCACCCAGCTGAAAAACACTTTTTTAATACTAGCTAAAATAATTAGAAAAATTTAACCAGCCACAAAAACAAAATTAAAAAAAGGAAAGAAGGACCTGCCTCATGTGTTCAAAGCCTGACACCTAACTTTGGGAATCACCAATGAGTCAGTATAGGGAGGGTGAGGGACAAATTGAAGGTTGATGCATTTCTCCACAAAATGTCCCAGACTATATATCTTAGCTGGGCTTTTCTATCCCTACATACTTTCTTAGTTTGGCATATAAAAATGGAAAGAGGTCAAGCACAGTGCCTCACATCTGTAATTCCAATACTTTGAGAGGCCGAGGTGGGAGGATTGCTTGAACCCAGGAGTTCAAGCCCAGCCTGGACAACATAGCAAGACTCCATCTCTACAAAAATAAAAATTGGCCAGGCATGGTGGCAATACTCCTGTAGTTCCAACTACTTGGGAGGATTGCTTGAGCCCAGGAGTTTGAGATTACAGTGAGCTATGATCTAGCCTGGGTGATAGAGTGAGATCTTGTCCCCCAACCACAAAAAAAAAAAAAAAGGAGTCCAGGCACGGTGGCTCACGCCTGTAAGCCCAGCACTTTAGGAGGCCGAGGAGGGCAGATCACCTGACGTCAGGAGTTCGAGACCAGCCTGACCAATATGATGAAACCCCGTCTCTACTAAAAATACAAAAATCGCTTTGGGAAGCCGAGACAGGTAGATCACGAGGTCAGGAGTTCGAGACCAGCCTGGCCAATATGGTGAAACCCTGTCTCTACTAAAAATACAAAAATTAGCTGGGCATAGTGGGATGCACCTGTAGTCCCAGCTACTCAGGAGGCTGAGACAGGAGAATTGCTTGACCCCTGGAGGCAGAGGTTGCAGTGAGCCGAGATCGTGCCATTGCACTCCAGCCTGGGCTACAAGAGGAAAACTCCATCTCAAAAAAAAAAGAAAAGAGAGAGAGAGAACGTGCCAGTGCTGTGTGATCTTGGGACAATCACTTTTCCCTTCTGGGCTCTGGTTTCTCAAGTCTCCAATGACAGGATTAAACAGATGGACTCTGAAGGCCCTCACAGCACATGATTCTCTGGAATGCTGCAGGAAACAGCCATTAATAAAGCACTCCCACTCAGGCCTCATTTTCACTCCAGTGGAGCCATGAAGAGAAAGTGGGGAGAGGGCTGGGCCCCACCCTGGCACCTGCATCGATAGGCACCCAGAACTGGGGGAGAGATTTAACCTGCACCCCCACACTCACACCAGGACCTCCCCCACAGGCCTGTGCCACTCACCCCCACAAAGCTGGGCAGCTCCTTGTGCAGAAGTTCCTTCATCTCCCCCTTACTCAGCTTGAACTTGTCGCCCTCTTGGCAGGAGTACTTGTGGAAGGTAGTAACCAGCACAGCCAGCGCCTGCTCCAGGGAACTGCACATCGTGGATCTGTGGCTGCAGAGGTGCCAGGTGACGGGTACACTGCTGAGGCTCTTGGGGCCTTAGGTCAGCCCGTAGGATCCACTTCTGCCCTATGCCCCCAAGCCACCTCACAAAACCCCTCTCTGAATGGGAAGGCAGGGGTTGCATCTCCCCCTCAGACTGGTACCCTGAGGCTGGAGGCCATACCTCCGCCTCACCCTGAGGGCAGACGCTAAAGCTTCCCTTATGTCTAGGAGTCACCAAGCCTCCTCTGATGGCACTTGGGACACCCCCCTGAGGGCAGGGCTCCCCACTTGAGTGTCTTCCAGAAGGGAAATGACAGGGTGACCAGAGTCCCATTTTGATGGCATCTGCCCAGTGCTAGGGAGCAGGGCCACATGCACCGGCTGGCAGATGGGGGCTCCTATGCAGTCTGGCAGGAGCCATGGCTACAGCCTAGGAGCAGGAAGCTCCCTGAAGAAGTCATTTCCCTCCTTAGACTCGGGACTCCTGAAGCCAGAGGCGTTTCTCTCTGCCATCTAACTGGAAGCTCCCTTGGGCAGGGGTGTTTCCTCTCTCAGACTAGGAGCTCCCAGAGGGTGGGGAATGTGTCTCCCCTCACCCTGAAGGCCCCTGAGCCTCTAGGCAGACAGGGGCATGGGTAGGGTGGGGGCAACTTAACATCTTCTCCACCAGGAAGGATCCTGTTGGAATTAGAATTAAAGATATGAAATGTTGCCTGGGGATCAGGATGGGACAGACCTCAGTGGCAAGGCCTCTGAGAATACTCAGACCAGCCTGGAAAGGTTAGGCAGGTTTCAGGGTGAGGCCAGAAGAGCTATGCCAGAGGCAGGGCATGCCCTGGGCCCATCCTGCCAGCCCTGCCTTCACCGAGGCAGGGGGAGAGCTTTGCTGCTTGGGGCCATGACCCAGGCAGAGTGTTGAGACCCCTGCCTCTTGCACCTTAGTCCTGCTGGAATCCAGGACTTTGCAAAACAAAAAATCTCAGGATTCTTATTGCAGCACCGCCCACATGCACACCTCCTGCTCCTAGGCCTAGACCCCCAAAGAAGGGTCCCTAGACTGAGATATCCAGGGGAGGGCCTCAGAGCAACCCCTGCACTGAGACCTCACAGAGGAACCTGGAGAAAAACCCTTCAGTCGGCCGGGCACGGTGGCTTACTCCTGTAATCCCAGCACTTTGGGAGGCCGAGACAGGTGGATCACGAGATCAGGAGATCGAGACCATCCTGGCTAACATGGTGAAACCCCGTCTCTACTAAAAATACAAAAAAATTAGCCGGGTGTGGTGGCAGGCGCCTGTAGTCCCAGCTACTCAGGAGGCTGAGGCAGGAGAATGGCGTGAACCTGGGAGGCGGAGTTTGCGGTAAGCTGAGAGCGCACCACTGTATTCCAGGCTGGGCGACAGAGCGAGACTCCATCTCAAAAAAAAAAAAAAAAAAAAAAAACCCTTCCGTCAACACTTCAGCACTTCACAAAGAGTTCTTCCAAGGCGGAAGACCCAGAGAGGCCCAGGTTGATCCCACCAGGGAAGCCAGAATGAGAGAACTGTGGAGACAAAGACAGAGACCCACGGGGATCCTCCCCACCCTGCCCTCAGCAAGACAGAGGTAACTCACCAGACCAGGTGGCAGAGACAGACCCAGGAAGGAGAGCAAGGCAGCCAGGCTCCCAGGGTGAGGATTTATATGCGGGCCCCACTGGCCCCCAACTTGGCATTTTAAGGAAACCAAACCTGCCTCAACCTGATCCCACCAAACCCTGGCTTCTTGCCATTCCCACTCATTCCCTCCCGGCCCCCTCCCTCCCAGAGAGTGCCAGCTCCACCACCAGCTGGGGGAGGGCCCTAGGCCAGGTCAAGGGCAACCCCAGAGCCCACCCAGGCCACAGTGGGAAGTGGGAGGTGTCGTGGGGCCTGGGCATCCTGGGCCGGGGTGAGGGGAGGCAACCCCTGCTCTGGGGCCTGGAGACTGGTGCCAGGCCTCATTCTCATGACATGCCTGTGAGTCACAGCCCACTCCTGTGTGAGAGGCTGTGAGCACACGCTGAGACTTCATAGCCCAGTGCTCGTGTACATACATGCGCCTGTGTGTGTGAGAGAGAAGCAACCTGGGGCCACCCTTAGGAAGCTGGGAGCCAGAGGAGGCAGCGGGGGGACATCAGGAGGAGAAGGACAGGACTGACTTCAGGGCATGGATGAAGTGAAGTGACTTTTAATGGCCAGCACCAAATACCTCTTAATGAGGTAATGAAGTAACTAAGTGTGCTTAGAAATACCTCGGAAGGTCCCTCTGTGTAGGAAGCGGTCTGGAAGGACAGGGAAGCAGTGAGAAATGGGGTTGCTCTGCACACAGCCGCAGCTGGGCTGGGCAACAGTCTGTGGGGAGCGTAAGGAAGTCCCGAGTTGTTAAAGCGTGAACAGGAACACTTTGGCCTCCTCTTCTCCAGCTTGAGGGCTGGGTGGGTGGGTAGGGGTACATCCCTACCCAGGGCTGAAAACACCAGATGGACAGCTTCCCAAGCCAGAGTCCAGGCCTAAAGCAGAGCCCTCAGCCACAGCCCTCTCTCACTGCCCCCCACACACATGTCCTTCCCAGACCCAGAGAAAGGCAAACACTGTGGCCATTCAGAGCCCAACCCAAGGGAGGGCTGCCCTCTCCCAGGGCCCCTTCCTCCTTGGCCCTTTGTCTATCCCAGCCCGCCTGGGCATCAGGGCACCGCCCTTCCTGTGGCCCAGCTCCCCTCCCTGCTCCAGATGTCGAGCAGCTTCTTCCCCTCCCCCAGCCCCTCTACCTCAGCCCTAAGTGACTCACCCGAGGTTCCAGGCCTAGATGCCCAGGCAGTGACTCAGCGGCACACCCTCCTCCCCCAGGGCCAGGGCAGCAGCAGTCCCAGAGCAGTAGGTGGAAGCCCCAGCCCCGCAGGGAAAGCACTGGCACGGAGACCCCAAACAGGCCCTGCCAGGAGGAGCTTTGGATAATGACACGGCAGGAGGATCAGACTGAGAACAGGCTGGTCCCTTCCTGGCGGTCACCGTGTGACTTGGGGGCCAGCCTGAGCAGTGTACATGAAGTCAGGCCTTGGGGCCCCCAGTGTCCTCTTCTACACCTTGGCACAGCCACCAAGTGTCCCTTGCTCCCCTCAGTACTTGAACCCCTCATGCTACTTGTCTTCCCATCAAAGCCTACTTCAAGTAGAACTCGGAATAAAAACCCTTCACACTGAGGGTGAGGGACAAGGGAGCGCAATGCATCGCTTTTCACAGCCATTCTTTCCTTTTAACTAAGGGCCTCCGCAGGGCCCTCCCTGCTCAGAAACTGCAGTGCATCCCCATGGCTGTCCCTTAAAGCCAGGCGGTATGTTCTCACTCATAAGTGGGAGTTGAACAATGAGAACACATGGACACAGGGAAGGGAACACCACATACCAGGGCCTGTGGGCAGTTGGGGGGAGAGGGATGGGGGCAAGGGGAGGGAGAGCATTAGGACTAATACCTAATGCATGCGGGGCTTAAAACCTAGATGATGTGTTGATAGGTGCAGCAAACCACCATGGCACATGTATACCTATGTAACAAGCCACATTCTGCACATGTATTCCAGAACTTAGAGTAAAAATAAAATTAAATTAAATTAAAATTAAAAAATTTTTAAAAGCCTGGCAGTGAGGCGCTCCAGACTTGGCCTGCTGCTGCGTGTCCCTTAAACAACCGGCACATGCAACTAGTGTGGCCAAGACCCTCGGCTTGCACTGACCCCTCTGTTCAGAATGTGCCCACATATGCCCACACCCTCTATCCTGCGGAAATCCAACCCACCCTTCAAAGACCAGTGAAATGCCACCCACTGCAGGGAGCCTTCCCAGGGCCCAACCGGATTCAGTCTCTACCTGTTCTGTCCTGTACAAAGCACCCCTTTTGCCCTTTTCGTGTGTACTTAGAGCATTCTGATTTTGACTGAATCATTTGTGTACTTGTTTTCTCTCAGCCTCACCCCCACATGGTGAGCTCACCAGTCTTACTCATTTCTGCATGAGGTAAGGGTCTCGCCCACACCAGGTGCCAACCAGTGCTTACGGCTACCACATGGCAACAGGGGTCACTGGAGGAGACCTTAGGAGCAAGGGAGTCCTTCTCACCCCGTGAAATCACACCACTGACTATGCTACGAAATAATCACCTCTCCTCTGGATCCCAAGAGTGGAACCGAGACAACGGGTCGGAAAAGAGCTTCAGAGAGCTACAAATCCCTGAGGAGTGACAGCAGGAAACGCGGCTCCCAGGACCCAGTGAGGGAGTTGAGCAAACCCCGCAGCGGGCAGAGACGGAGACAGGCAGGCAGACAAAGAAGACAAAGAGTCAGTCAGATGGAAAAGCCAGGGAGAAAAACAGAGACAGCAGCAGAGCCGCGGGTCACTAGGGTCAGCTCCTGAAGGCCTGTCCTTAATCAGGTGTCTCTGTCTCAGGAACTGAGGCTGCGACTGTGCTCATCAAATGGCCATATACCTGAGACTGGTGATAATCGTATTCATTTGCCACTAACTTGCTGCGTAACCTTGGGCAACTCCCTCCCCCACGGCAGGGCAGGAGAGTTGTACGGAATGGCCCCTACAGTCCGATCCCAATCCCACTCTCACATTCTCCAGCTGTCTACAAAGGCAGAGTAGTTAAGACACAAGCAGGCCCTGCGGACATCCAAGGCAGTGACTCTGCCCCGGCCCAGCCTCAGGAAGCTGGGTCCTCACATTCCGTCCACCCCATCTCCGGGCTCCAGGTGCCAGAAATTTTCCACCAGCGGCCCCGCGGGATTTTGCCCAGCTGCTTCGTGTCCTCTGGTGGCTAAGGCGTGTCATTGCAGTGCCGGCCTCCTGTCACCCTCCCTCTTTCTTGCCCACCAGACCCTCTGGCGCCCTGCTTACGACTCAAACAGGAGACAGTGCTGATTCATTTCCAAGCGGCCTTCCTACACCCACACCTGCTTCACATAGATGAGGTTTCCTGGACAGTCCCTGCCCAGAAGCCCAGGTGGATGTCTGAGACGGCAGCCAGATACCTGGAAGCCGTTTTAAAAGCCTAGAGATATCGGTACTCGGGAGACAGGAGGCGGAAGGACCGTTTGAGCCTAGGAATTTGAGGCTGCAGTGAGCCATGATCGCGCCACTGCACTCCAGCCTGGACGACAGAGCAAGACCCTGTCTCAATCAATCAATCAATGCAAGCCTAGAGATAAGGGCAGGAGAAAACCAGGGGTCAGAAGTGAGGGACTGGCCACTGCCAAGTTCTGCCCACCCACCCCCTTTCCCCAGGCCGTTCAGGGGAAAGAGAAATGGCCTCACTGTGGGGGCCACAGGTTTAGTTTAAGTCCTAACATTGCCTCTGGCTCACTGCGTCTGGCTCACTGCCTCTGGCCTCACTCACCACTTGGTTGAGTGGTGCCACGAACCTGAGCTTAAACGTTTTCAGCAGAAGGACCCCCTTTATTATGCTCCGCCCCACAAAATAAGTTCTGAGGTATTCTGTCTTAGCAAAATGCATTAAATAATTTATTTCCCCTGTTTTACTGATTGGATCCATAAGTGTCTCCCGACAGCATGACGAGCATGCGAGGACCCACGATATCACATTGGGTTCAGGTCGTTCTGGATTTGTCACTCACAATGGGCGTGTGAATATCCTTTGCTGGAGGGGTGCAGACTGAAATTTCGAAGCACCCGCTGTGTGTCAGGTGCTCTCCGTACATTACCCCATTTAATTCACACAACAATCCCAGGAGTTGGAATAAGATGACCCCACTTCACAGAGGAGAACACTGAGACTCAAAGTCTGCCCAAATTCACACAATTAGTAAGGGGTGGGGAGGCATGATGAACACAGGTGGTCACAACGTTAAACCTTTTCTAGAAGCTCCAATTATCCCCCGATAACCCTGAGAGCCCTAACATTTCATTTCCATTCAGACCAGCCTCGGTCTCTCTGCCCATCCTCTCTCCACCCCCACACTCAGCCTATCTGTCTCATTTCTCAACCTCAGCAGGCACCAGAAGCCCATCTTCTCCCCATCTCTGATTCTGGCATCTTTTCCTCTTGCCTTCAAATGCCCTGTGGACTGGATTCTTTTTAATTTTTGTTTACTTACTTACTTATTTGAGACATAGTCTCACTGTCGCCAAGGCTGGAGTACAGTGGCACCATCACAGCTCACTGCAGCCTCATGTGATCCTCCCACATTAACCTCCTCAGTAGCTGGGGCTATAGGTGTGCGCCGCTGTGCCCAGCTATTTTTTGCATCTTTTGTGGTGATGGAGTTTTGCCATCTTGCCCAGACTGGTCTTGAACTCCTGAGCTCAAGCAATCCTCCTGCCTTAGCCTCCCAAAGTGCTGGGATACCAACATGAGCCACCATGCCCAGCCTAGCCTGGATTAAATATAAATATAAAAGAGACTGGGCATGGTGGCTCACACTTGTAATCCCAGCACTTTGGGAGGCGAGGCAGGCAGATCACCTGAAGCCAAGAGTTCCAGACCAGCCTGCCCAACATGGCAAAACCCCATCTCTACTAAAAATACAAAAATTAGCTGCGTGTGGTGGCACACACCTGTAATCCCACCTACTCAGGAGGCTGAAGCACAAGAATTGCTTGAACCCGGGAGGTAGAGGTTGCAGTGAGCTGAGATTATGTCACTGCACTCTAGCCTGGGCAACAGAGTGAGACCCTGTCTCAAAAAAATAATAATACAATCAAATAAGCTTAAAAGAACCATTTCTCATTGTCCCACCTCCTCTTGGCTTCCCCTTTGCCGCAAATAACAACACCATCTACTCAATCACCCAAACCAGAAATGTGGCTGTCCTCCTATCCTCTAGCCTCCTGCTTCCCCTGCTCTGCCCTCCAGATGTTAGTCAGTCAACCTATTGTTTCCACCTTCTAAATACCCCCCAGCTTTGTCCACACTGCCTTAGGTCCCTCAGCATCATCTTGCTCCTGGACTACTGCAAACACATCCCAACTCCCCTCCCACCTCCATCCTCGCCCCCCAACTCTAACCCCTTCTCAGCTCTCCCACCAGAGTAACCTTTCTAAAATTCAAATATGAGCATGTCGGCCCAGATTCAAATGCTTAGTGAACCCCCATAACTTTCAGAAGATATGGCATGCCTTTGCTGGCACAGCAACTACACTGATGTGCATGCCGTGCCCTTCTGTGCTTCCAAGCACCTGCCTATGCCTCACATTCTCTTGAAAATCCTTTCCTCAGGGGGTCCACCTGTCAATCCTAATCACCCTTTAGACTCAGCTCAAAAGTCATTGTCTCCACGCAGCATCCCGGAATCTAATTCCCAGCCTCGCACATGCTAGAGCAGAAGACTGTGCACACACACATGCACACACACAGCTAGTGGTGTTCCTCCTGCAGCCCCTTGCCCATCGCTCTGTCCCTTTTTTTCTTTCTTTTTTTTTTTTTTTTTTTTTTTGAGACGGAGTCTTGCTCTGTCACCCAGGCTGGCGTACAGTGGTGTGATCTCAGCTCACTGCAACCTCTGCCTCCCGGGTTCAAGTGATTCTCCTGCCTCAGCCTCCCGAGTAGCTGGGATTACAGGCAGGCACCACCACGCCCAGCTAATTTTGTATTTTTAGTAGAGATGGGGTTTCTCCATGTTGGTCAAGCTGGTCTCAAATTCCCGAACCTCAGGTGATCCACCCGCCTCGGCCTCCCAAAGTCCTGGGATTACAGGCGTGAGCCACCACACCCAGCCCCCATTATTTCTTATGTTTAATTGTGACTATATATGTGTCTGTCCCACTAGACTGGGCTCCTAAGAAACAGGCACTGAGTATTGTCAATGCTCCATATCCCCAGTGCCTGACACAGAGGCACAAGTGCTGTCCGTCATAACCACCATCCTCTCTCCTCCCTTCAACACCACTTTTCCAGATATGCTCTAAATCCTCCACCTCCACCCTCAGAACCTCCTGAAGACTGACTTGCTACCATTCTACGGAACCAGCTTTCTCCTACGTCACCAGAAACTCTTCTTGCCAATGCCAGTGTTTTGGGGAGGGAGCAATCTAACACCCTACTCTCAAAAGAGTTCTTCAGCAGAGAGGAGACACCCACTTCTCTCTCCACCACTCTCTCCCTCTCCCAAAGGAAGAGGTGCGACTGAGGGATAGGCTCTGAGCAGGCTCAGCTCTGCCCCTTCTCACTGCAGCTTCCTCTTCCCAGTCAGTCTGCCCCCTGCCCCCGGGAAGACATGCCCTGCATCCTGTGCTCCCCACCTGCACTGATGACCCCACCACCACAAGGGTCGGCAGCTGGGCAGTTGCTGTCTAGAATGAGCTACAAGGAAGGTCCGTTCAAGAAGCAGCGGGAGAGGAATAGAAAGATCTTTCCGGCCTCAGCTCCAAATTACATTCTCTGGTCCGCAGCTGAGGCTTGGAGACCTGCTTGAGTACTTTTTCCTAGAACTCAAAAGAAAGAAGGATGTGACCTGGCATTGTGGCTCACACCTGTAATCCCAGCATTTTGGGAGGCCAAGGCGGGTGGATCACCTGAGGTTGGGAGTTCGAGACCAGCCTGACCAACATGGAGAAACCTCATCTCTATTAAAAATACAAAATTAGCCGGGTGTGGTGGCGCATGCCTGCAATCCCAGCACTAGAAAGCTGAAGCAGGAGAATTGCTTGAGGCCGAGTGTGAGACCAGCCTGGTCAACAGAATGAGCTATACAAAATAATAATGATAATAATGTCAGTGTATCATAGTTCCTGAGTTCTGACGCCTGACACCTGGCTCGAGAACACGGGATATTTCCACCCTGGCCTGCCAGCTCCTCATGGTTTCCCACAGCTAGAGGCCGCTGCTGTCCTGGCAAAGGCATAGGCCTGGGTATAAAACAGGCTTGAGTCTGAAGCCAAGCTCCACTATTTGCCAGCATAGAGGACCAAAAAGGAACAATGTCACTTGGTAAAACCGAAACTGGTGCTAACAGGGATCAACATAAATCAGGGTGATTCACAATCTTCCCAGAAACACCCAACTTGAGAGATGCATTCTGTGTTCTAATAAATCCAAGTTACTTTCTAAATCTTAGAAAGGGACTAAGGGCAGCTTCAGAAAAAGAAAAGTGACTCAGGAGAGGGGGTGGTGATTTTTAATATTATAGTGTGTTGCTCATGAGGAAGTGGTTTAAAGAAAGACATTTTTGGAGATCAATGTGTAATACTAGGAAATGGTTATTGCAAAGGAATTAAGACTTTGGATTCTGGATTTGAATCTTGACTCCACCATATTCTAATTTTGTCAATCAAGATCTTTCAGCTAAAAGAGACAGAAGTTTAATTCAAGCTCACCAAAGTAAAAAGCTGGTATATTGTGTTACATCGCATTAAGGTCACTGTGATAATTCACAGGATCAATAAACCACAGCCATGGGGACCAGAATGAGGAACTCAACACCATCCATCCATCCATTCTTCTGTCATGCTGTTTGTGTCTTTTTGCATGTGGGCATCACCCTTAGTGTAGCATAGCAGAGCCTCTCCAAATAATGAGGAATGTGGCCACAGACTGCTCCAGCTTTGTAAACCCATTATCTATATATTAATCCAGAGAAGAGCGCTGATTGGCCCTGCTTGGCTCATATACTTAGCCATGGGCCAATTTCTGTTGCCAGGGAGACGGAGTGCTATGATTAGCCAGTGTGATCAAGGGTCTCTTACTAAAAATAGGAAGCAAGTTACCACAGTTACTACACTCACCATGTAACCTTATAAACGTTACTTAACCTGTTCCTGAGCATCAGTTTCCTCTTCTGTAACATGGGAATACTATTGCCCACTTCACCTATCAAATGAGATAACACGTTTGTATGTATGTAAAGTGTACGGAGGACTCAGTGAGTGTTATTACATGTAGCAATAGAAGAAGAAACTGTGGGCAGGACGTGGTGGCTCACGCCTGTAATCCCAGCACTTTGGGAGGCCGAGGCGGGTGGATCACAAGGTCAGGAGTTTGAGACTAGTCTGGCCAACACGGTGAAATCCCAACTCTACTAAAAATACAAAAATTAGCTGGCAAGGTGGCACACGCCTGTAATCCCAGCTACTCAGGAGGCTGAGGCAGAAGAATCACTTGAACCCGGGAGACGGAGGTTGCAGTGAGCAGAGATCATGCCACTGCACTCCAGCCTGGGTGACAGAGCAAGACTCTGTCTCGGAAAAAAAGAAGAAGAAGAAGAAACTGACATATGCTTAGAGCCAGTGTCATGGCCAAGATGGGGCCGTCTGATGTATCAGCAACATAGAACCATGATCAAACCCCACATCCACTAAAATACAGGGATCATGATCTACTCCTGGTTTCCCTATCAATATTTATTTATCCTTTGAGCCCACTTTTTGTCATCTGCAAGTATCAGGTGTTAGTTTAAGAAAAATAGTAAAGAAAACCTTAAAATTGAGAATAATCTGTTAATTTGCTACATTATTTCTCCTAGTTTGGAAATGCCCATATTTTTCTCATTATATTTGGTAAAACATCTAAGTCTAGCTTCAAAAGTAATGGACTTTGATGACAGCTTGCTTGATCCCATTCAATGCTTCCCCCCATTTCAAAATAAGAAACTGGCTCCCTACAGGGGGATAGACACACACATCATCAACCAGGCTTACTCAAGCAATCCTTTAAGCTCATCCGCCTCCAGGCTCTCCATTCACCAACCAGCCTCTGGTTTGCATTCGGATTCTCAAAGGGACTTTACTTCTGGGAAGAAATTGAGCTAATTCCTGGAATGTTTGTGTTTATGTTGCGGTCATAAAGATGCACAATAATTAGTCTCTCAGAACAAAAGCATCCCTCAGTGAAGTGATAAAGAATGACCTTCTGAACTTGCCCAGCTTCTGGCTAGATAAACATCTGTTCCTAAGAAGGAAAGAAGAGGCCAGGAGCAGAGGTGCACACCTGTAATCTTAGCACTTTGGGAGGTCGAAGCAGGAGGATTGCTTGAAGCTAGGAATTCCAGACCAGCCTGGACAACATAGTGAGAGCCCATCTCTATGTATAAAAATGAAAATTAAAATTTTGTAAACTATATCTACATATAAAAATTAGCTGGGCATGGTGGCTCATGTCCATAGTCCCAGCTACTCAGGAGACTGAATCAGGAGGATCACTTGAGCCCAAGAAATCAAGGCTGCAGTGAGCCATAATTGCACCAATGCTCCCCAGCCTAGGCAACAGAAAAAGACCCTGTCAAAAAAAGAAAGAAAAGAAGAGAGGAAAGAGGGAGGGAGGGAGGGAGAAAGAGAAAGAAGGAAAGAAGGAAAGGAAGGGAGGAAGGAAGGAAGGAAAGAAAGAAGGGCAGGCGGGCAGGTACGGTGGCTCATGCCTGTAATCCAAACACTTTGGGAGGCTAATGCAGGCAGATTGCTTGAGCCCAGGAGTTCAATACCATCCTGGGCAACAAGGTGAAACCCTATCTCCATAAAAAACACAAAGATTACCCAGGCATGGTAGTATGCACCTGTGGTTCCAGCTACTCAGGAGGCTGAGGTGGAGGATCACTTGAGCCCAGGGAGCAGAGTTTGCAGTGAGCCAAGATCACACCACTGCACTCCAGCCTGGGTGACACAGGGAGACCCTACCTCAGAAAAAAAATAAAAAAGAAAAGAAGAAGGGAAAAAGAGAAGGCAAACAGGCAGGTAGGCAGGAAGAAACTAAAATTTGCTGAGTGCTTATACTGTGTAGGCATTACACTAAGTACTGTACATTTATTATCTAATTTACTCCTCTCAACCATTCTATAATGTGGGCAATGTCTGTGATTAATAGACCAGGAAACAGAAGCTCAAGGGATTAACTGTAGAGCTGGGATTTGAAGTCGGATTGGCATGGCTGCAGAGTACCACTCCGCAATCACCCTGGCTCTGCCACTCCTTCACCCAGAGTTTCTTCTCCAGCCCCTTCCGCAGGTCCTCTTCCTCCCTCTACCCCAGCTGGTGGAGCTAACGTTGGTCCTCTAAGCTTTTCTCTCTTGCTTGCTTCCCTCTGTCTCCTTTCTCTTTCTTCCTCTTTCTCACAGCATCACCACCCCTCAGTTTATTTATTTATTTTAATAGAGATGGTTCTTGCTATGTTGCGCAGGCTGGCCTTGAATTCCTGGGCTCAAGTGATCCTCCCACCCCAACTCCCCCCAGTCCTCCGCCCACCCACAATAGCTAAGACTATAGGCACTCACCACCACACCTGGCCACACCCCTCAGTTTACACAGCTCCTAAAAAGCGTTTGAATCTCCACTCTACCAGCTCCGCCCTTCCAACCCCAGGCTCTACCAGTGAGCTCACTGCTCCCCCGTACCTCCGCTCCATCCCATCATCCAAGCCCCAATGTGTATCATCTCTGCCTTGCTGTATAGAAACCCAGATCCAGCTAAGCAGCCACTGAGCACATACCAAGTGCTGCTGGGTTTTCCTTGGAAGCTCGCCTGGCTGACCCGTTCTGTCTGTCCCCAGAGCTACTGCCTCACGCCAGCCTGTCCTGGGACAGCAACCTCCTGGCAACCTCCTGGCTAGCTTCTCCTTGGACTCCAGTCTCTCTCTTCTTCATCCATTGTGATTATAGCTCTTTGTTCTGTCACTCACTTGCTCAAAAACCTTTTGGGTCTCTCCACAGACCACCACAACATTTAAACTCTTCAACACGGCTCTCAAGGATAAAACTCTCTAATTCATTCTCTATTCATGTACTTGACAAATGGTTATTAAGAACTGATATTGGACTAGATAGAGCCTGCAGAGAGATTGGTGAATAAAACAGACATATTTCCTGCTCTGGTGGAGCATAAAATCAACAGGGGGAAGAAAGGAGGAAAATATATAATTACAAGTAGTAGTAAGTGCTATGAATACAAATAGGTGTGATGATGGAGAACCATGGGGGGCCCCACGCACCCACCTGTGTACAGTCAGGAAAGTGGCTTGCTAAGGAGGAGGGCTTTTATCTGAGACTGAAGGATGAGGAGTTACTCACTCAGGGAGCGGAGCCCATGAGCATTCCAGGCAGTGGCCCCGGGATGGTAAAGAGTTTGGTACATAAAGAAAGTAAAAGAAGGCCAGTGTGGCTGGAGCATGGATGGAAAGAGATAGAGAATGGCACAGGGTGGAATTGGGGAGATAAGCAGGGGTCAAATCATGCAGAGCCTTGTAGGCTGATGTAAGGAATTTAGGTTTTTTCCTAACTCCAACAAGAGGCCAGTGGAATGTCATTCCATTCAAATGATAGAATGACATTATCTGATTTAGGACTTAAAAATGACTCTAGGGAACTCCCAACAAAGGATAGAAGATTAGATTCTTTCTTCAACCTTGGGACATCACTAAGAATAATCAAACAAAACAAATAGAGAAAGGGTAAAAAGCCATGTTTAATGAAACTGATACAACCCCAAGCTACAAATCACAAAAGGTATCTGCCAAATGTATCTCTGCAGGGAGCTAAGCAAGGACATTCAATGAGAGCAGAACATGCCACCCAAGCCCTTGGTGGAGCGCCCCGTGAAAGGAACCTAACTATTTGAGGTTGAGAAGAAGCTAAGGGAGAGGTTTCCCTGAGGAGACCGACTTTGACACCCCAAGACAGCAGGGAAGGGGAAGCTTAAGAAGAAACCATGCTGGCATGACATTCCTATTGCCTTGTCAGGGACACCACCAGAGATGAACTGGGATAAAGCAGGAGAGGAGAAAGAGAGTGTCAGACCACATTCCACCCAGCTTTGCTGTGATTCAACCTGGGGAAGCTGATTGGAAAAAAAAGAAAGAAAAGTTTTGCTGTGAAGCAACCCTGTCTGCCGAAAACCGAAAATGAAGAAAAGATGTGTTCCCCACCCTCTACCACCAAGTACCATGAAAGCCCACTACACTTCACTCCACTCTACCATACCACCCTTCAGCAGATAACTAGCCCCACTCCAAGTAAATAATAATCAGAAAGGAATTAACTTGGGAACTTTGCTTTTAAATGCTCCTTTAAAAATGAGAGAAATGGGGCAGGTGCGGTGGCTCACGCCTGTAATCCCAGCACTTTGGGAGGCCAAGGCAGGAGGATGGCTGGAGCCCAAGAGGTCGAGGATGCAGGGAGCCATGACTGTACCACCGCATTCCAGCCTGGGCCACAGAGCAAGACCCTGTCTTAAAAAAAATAAGAGACAGATAAATGGAGGAAAGAAACATAAGCAGCAAAAAATGAAGTATAATTATCAATATATCCAAATAAACTCAGGAAGAATTCTGACAAATACTTCTAAAGGAAAAAAAAACTCATATAACATGACCTCTTCTTTAAAAAATAATTTTTTAAATAAACTCCTAGCCTTGAGCAATCCTCTCTTCTCAGCCACCAAAAGTGCTGCAATTACAGGCATGAGCCACCACACCCAGCCTTAAAAATAATTTTTAAAATGAGATACAAAGTTTCAGAGAAAAGATTATATAGCAAAAGAAGGTGAAGAAGAGAAAATCAGCAGATTTTAGAAAATAAATAAAAGGGAAAAAGTAAAACATTTCAAAGTTGAAGGCCATATTTTTTTTTCTTTTTTCTATTTTCTGGCTTCTATAACTAAGAAGGCCATTTTTTTATTTTTTTGAGATGGAGTCTTGCTCTGTCACCCAGGCTGGAGTGCAGGGGCATGATCTTGGCTCACGGCAACGCCCACCTGCCCAGTTCAAGCAATTCTCCTGCCTCAGCCTCCCGCGGAGCTGGGACTACAGGCATACACCACCACACCCACCTAATTTTTGTATTTTTAGTAGAGTCGGGGTTTCACCATGTTGGCCAGGCTGGTCTCGAACTCCTGACATCAGGTGATCTACCCGCGTCAGCCTCCCAAAGTGCTAGGATTACAGGCGTGAGCCACCGCGCCTGTCCAAGAAGGCCATATTTTAAAATAGAATAAATGCAATGGAAAAAAAAATCAAGATTATAATGGATAGGTTTCTGAAAATCATAAAAATGAAATGGAAGAACACAACAATGAAAACAGCATTATAGAAAGAATGAGAAATGTGGAAAACAGAAAAATCCAAATGATTTATAATTGATATTTTTGAAGAAGAGAACAAAGCATAAGATAATGAATAAAATAATCCAAAATAAATACTTTCAAACATAAAATAAATAAAATAAAATAAATACTTGACTCCAGATCTAATGGACACACCCACCTTTTTTTTTTTTTTTTTTTTTTTTTTTTTTTTTTTTTTTTGAGATGGCCTCACTCGTTGCCCAGGCTGGAGTGCAGTGGCACAATCATGGTTCACTGCAGCCTCGACCTCCCTGGGCTCAGGTGATCCTCTCACCTCAGCCTCCAAGTAGCTGGGACTACAGGCGTGCACTACCATGCCTGGCTAATTTTTTTTTATTTATTTATTTTTTTTTAAGACCGAGTCTCACTCTGTTGCCCTAGTTGGAGTGCAGTGGCGCCATCTCGGTTCACTGCAACCTCCGCCTGCTGGGTTCAAGCCATTCTCCTGCCTCAGCTTCCCGAGTAGCTGGGATTATAGACGCAAACCACCACGCCCAGCTAATTTTTTATTTTTGGTAGAGATGGGGTTTCACCATGTTGGCCAGGCTGGTCTCAAACTCCTGACCTCAGGTAATCTGCCTGCCTCGGCCTCCCAAAGTGCTGGGATTACAGGATTGAGCCACCATGCCCTGCTAATATTTTTTTGTAGAGACAGGGTTTCATCATGTTGCCCAGACTGGTCTCGAACTCCAGGCTCAAGGGCACCACTGACCTCGGCCTCTCAAGGTGCTGGGATTACAGGTGTGAGCCACTGTTCCCAGCCAGGCACATCATGTTCTAAGAAAAGAAAATGATCCAGACTTATCAAAGCCAAGACATACTCTGATAAAGTTATTGTGTTAAGGAAAAATAGCTAGACTTCCATTTCTATCGGTTATTTTTCTTTTCTTTCTTTTTTCTTTTGTTTGTTTTTGTTTTTGTTTGTTTTTTTTTTAATTTTCAACAGGGGTTTCTGCGATAGAATCTATCTGGTTAAAACATGACAGTGATACTTTTTTTATTTCATAGCTAAGTTCACATTAAAGTAAAGAAAACCCTTCTAGGCCCAAAGCGAAGGGGAAACTAAAGACCAATTAGGCTTGAGTTAATGCTACAGCTGTTCTTGGGAAGGGACGGTTTCTAATCTCAGAAAACAAGGGGCTTCAGTTTTCAAGGACCAATCGTGAAGAGATGGGTCCTTATATCTGCAAGTACCTGGGAATCTGAAAGCCACCTTACGTGAAGCAAGGTGCCCCAAGTACTACTTCCTTGGTGAAAGAATGGGCTGAAAGAAAAAACCTCTCATGAGCAAAATGAGATTTCGAGGAAGCTTGTACGTCTTCGCCTGGGCTCTGGATGGAGAAAGTTTTCTTAGAGAAATTTTAACCTTGGGCCTGTCTTCATGCAGATTTGGGATTTTAGTTTGCATGGCTGGCATGGTTCAGAAAACCCCCAAGCCAAGAAATCAACATAAAAAGTAATGCTAAACTGGTTTTGGCCTTGGGGCACTTGGGAAAAGCAAAAGCAAAAGCAAAATTACTTTGAAGATTTCTTCTCTTAAACCAGATTAACCAGGATTCCCCCAGCTAAAGCTGAGGTTGACATTTTTTAAATTAGATAAAATAGGCAGCTTTGCAGGAAAAAAAAATTATATATATGTAAATTTTATGTATATGTAAATTATTTATATGTAAAACTGACCAACATTGACTAAGAAGGAGAAAATCTGAAGACCTATAATCATTAAAGAAATTGATTAGTAGTATAAATCTACCTAACAAAGATAAAATTGATGGTTTTCATAGACAAGTTTACCAAATAAGAAAAAAAAAAATCATACAAACTTAAATTTCCAGAAAATAGAAAAAGGAAATACTGCCCAACTGACTTTATGTGGCAGGTATAAAATAACATTTATGGTAGAGACTGCTAATTGTCCTATTACCTATTCTCCCCTTGTCTTTCACAGCAAAAGAATCTTTGCTTTTAAGTTCAAATAAAGGCCACGCTTCCCAGCCTTCCTTGCAGCTGGGTGTAGCCATATGACTAAGTTCTGGCCAAGAGAAGTAGAAATGGTGTATGCAACTTTTGATTCATGCTCAAAAGTCAGAGACATGCCCTTTCTTCACCCTGCCACTTAGAAAGTAGATGAGCTATTTGGACCACACGAACTAGGGGTGGTTAAGCAGAACCACCAAACCAGCCCTGGACCACCAACCTCCAGATAATACAGGACAGAAAAAAAAAAAACTTCCCTCTCATTCACGTCACCACTATTTTTGGTATCCGTTACATACAGCCAAATCCATGTACCAAGCAGATCATCCTACATACCAACACCAGAAATGTATCGTATGAGAAAGGAAAATTGAGACCCAATCTCAGTTATGATTATAGATGCAAAATCCTAAATAAACTGCTAGCAAATGGAATCAAGTATTATACTTAAGAAAAATTATGACTAAGTTGGGTTTATGCCATGATTGCAGGGATGACTTTAACATTAGAAAATACATTAATGTAAGTCACCACATTAAGACATTAAAAATTAAAACCATATGATGATGCCAGAATAAATTCAATACCCATTTATAATAATAATGCTTAATAATCTAGGAATAGAAAGGAACATCTTGACCAACAAAAGACATCCAGCAAAAACCTACTGCAATCTTATTCTTTTTTTTTTTTTAGTGGGGTTTCACCATGTTGCCCTCACTGGTCTCGAACTCCTGAGCTCAAAGGATCCACCTACCTCGGCCTCCCAAAGTGCTGGAATTACAGGCATGAGCCACCACACCCAGCCTGCAATCTTATTCTTAACAGTAAATGAATGAACAGTAAATGCTTTAAAAGTGTTCCTGTTAAAGTCAAACACAAGGAAAGGATTCTTGCTATTATCACTTTATTCAACATTAATTTGAAGGTTCTGACCATTACACTAAGGAAAACATTTTTTTAAGGTCTAAGGATTGGAAAAAAACAAAGATATGATACAATTGACTCCATAG
The DNA here is from genome assembly GCF_028885625.2 of Pongo pygmaeus. Taxonomy (NCBI): domain Eukaryota; kingdom Metazoa; phylum Chordata; class Mammalia; order Primates; family Hominidae; genus Pongo; species Pongo pygmaeus. Next base: position 96,777,484 of record NC_072373.2, on the reverse strand, counting down.
AAGAAACAAGCAGGGCAAAACACAAGGCCTATCAGGATAAAAAGCTGATGCAAGTAAGTCAGGGGCTGATCTGAGGCAACAAGCTTCCTCCCACTGCAAATCCACAGAGCTGGAGGTTTAAATCCAGGGAGACTGCCTTTTCCCAGAGCTGCTTTTTATTTTTTTTTCCCGCATGTATGAGTGAATATTTTATTTTTTTATTTTATATATATAGAGATAGATTTTTATTATACTTTAAGTTCTAGGGTACATGTGCACAACACAAAGCTTAAAGGCAAATTCCCATCCAGGATGTTGCCCGGCGGAATGACTGCAAACAAAATGGTGACGCTAGTTCTCCGGTGCCTTTGGCTGTCCACACTGAGGATTTCCCCCAATACCTCCAGATGCAGTAGCTGAGAACAACCCCCACTCCAGCCCAGGAAACACAGGCTCACTAGCCAAAATCACCAGGACCTGAGATGTACAGAAATTGTAACAAAATACCCCCCAAACAGACCAACATGAACCATTTGAAGAATAGTTATTGAAATTGGTGGACCAAAAAGTTAAATTAAGTTAATAAATATCCTCAAAAAGATAAAGGAGAGACTAGTGATAGAAATAAAAACAAGAAGTCATAAAAAAAAAACTGTCCAGGTGCAGTGGCTCACGCCTGTAATCCCCACACTTTGGGAGGCCGAGGCAGGCAGATCACAAGGTCAAGAGATCAAGACCATCCTAGCCAACATGGTGAAACCCCATCTCTACTAAAAATGCAAAAATTAGCCGGGTGTGGTGGTGTGCGCCTGTAGTCCCAGCTACTCAGGAGGCTGAGGCAGGAGAATTGCCTGAACCCGGGACGCAGAGGTTGCAATGCACCAAGATCATGCCACTGCACTCCAGCCTGGGTGACGGCGTGTCAAAAAAAATAATAATGGGGGGAGGGATAGCATTAGGAGATATACCTAATACTAAATGGCGAGTTAATGGGTGCAGCACTCCAGCATGGCACATGTATACATATGTAACTAACCTGCACATTGTGCACATGTACCCTAAAACTTAAAGTATAATAATAATAAAAAAGTAAAAGCAAAATAATAATAATAATAATAATAATAAAATAAAGAGCATAATAATTGGGAAAAATAAAAGATGGCTACAACTGGAGAATAAAGGGATGAGCTAAATGATCAGACTAAGAAACTCTCCCAGAAGGCAGAAGTAGAGAATACAGAGAATATTTTTAAAGGAGCTAAGTGCTATGGAGACTAGAAGTAGAGTGTTCATATCAGGATAACAGGATTCCCCAGAGAGGGAATTAAAAAAAGAAAAACAGAGAGGAGGAAATAATGAAGTACTAACATGGAAACACTTCTGAGAATTAGAGAAAAAGATCTCAGATAGAAAGGGCTCGTAGAATGCTAAATAGGGTAACTGAAGAAAAAACACATTTAGACTCATATTGAAGTGGAAGAAAATCAAATTCAATTAAAACTCTGAACATTTCCAAAAGCAATAGATTGCTTACAAAGGAATTGATAAGTAGGTCCGTTGTGCACTGGTTTCAACCTGTCTGAGTCAAGTTAAACAGACACACACATACACACCCAAGTTACATGAAGCAGGTTTATTACTTACAGATTGAAAGCAGGGGACAACAGAAGCCTCAGATTCATGGCAGGCTGGTACCCCAAGGCTCAGAAAAGCTGCCCAGGAACTACCAGTCATACTGGATTAGAAAAGGAAGAAAAAAAGAAAAAAGAAAAGCTGCCCAGGGCAGATGGAGTCTCAGTTACATGTGCCCCACTTGCATCTCAGCTAAGGGACTCCAAAAAGCAGCCTAAGGCTGGGCACAGTGGCTCACGCCTGTAATCCCGGCACTTTAAGAAGCTGAGGCAGGAGGATTGCTTGAGGCCAGCAGTTTGAGACCAGCCTGGGGAATATAATGAGACTCCATCTCTAGAAAATAAAAAACAGGCCAGGCGTGGTGGCTCATGCCTGTAATCCAACACTTTGGGAGGCCAAGGCAGGCAGATCACCTGAGGTCAGGAGTTTGAGACCAGCCTGGCCAACATGGTGATACTCCCATTTCTACTAAAAATACAAAAAAATTAGCTCGATGTGGTGATGGGCACCTGTAATCCCAGCTACTTGGGAGGCTGAGGCACAAGAATCACTTGAACACGGGAGACAGAGGTTTTAGTGAGCAGAGATCGGGCCACTGCACTCCAGCCTGGGCAACAGAGTGAGACTCTGTCTCAAAAAAAAAAAGAAAAGAAAAAAGAAAAAAAACCAGCTGGGCATGGTGGCACACACCTGTACCCCCAGCTACCTGGGGGGCTGAGGAGAGCAGATTTCTTGAGCCCAGGAGTTCAAGGCTGCATGAGCCATGATTATGCCACTGCACTCCAGCCTGGACCACAGAGCGAGACCTTGTCTCAAAAAACAAAACAAAAAAAGCAGCCTGCCCTGGATTTACACCCCTGGGGCAATGTGACATGCTCGGCTAATGAGTTGAAGGACATCCTGTTTCTAGGGGTTACTGGAACGGGGTCCAGGCTGTTCACCAGTCGCTCTTTATCTCAGGATGTTGTATCTCAGCACATTCTACAGTTATTCCTGAGAGCTCCAAGTGATAAAGGGGAGATAACTGGATAAGGCCAAGGCCACCGGGAGAACTGTCCTGCAGGAACATGAATCAAATTGACATCAGACTTCTCAATAGAAACACTGAATACAAGAAAGTGGCAAGGTTTGTAAGTATTGAAAGAAATTAGGCTAGGTGCAGTGGCTCACCCCATTAATCCTAGCACTTTGGGAGGCTGAGGTGGGAGGATCACCTGAGGTCCAGACCAGCCTAGCCAACATGTTGAAACCCCATCTGTACTAAAAATACAAAAACTAGCCGGGCGTGGTGACATGCCCCTGTAATCCCTAACTACTCAGGAGGCTGAGGCACAAGAATTGCTTGAGCCTAGGAGACTAAGGTTGCAGTGAGCCAAAATTGCACCATTGCGCTCCAGCCTGGGAGACAGAGCAAGACTCTATCTCAAAAAAAAAAAAAAAAGAGAGAGAGAGAAAGAAAGAAAAAAAATTCTGTGTAGCCAAATAGTCATTCAAATTTGAAAATATAATAAAAATATTCTCAGCCGGGCGTGGTGGCTCATGCCTGTAATCTCAGCACTTTGAGAAGCCAAGGCGGGTGGATCACCTGAGGTCAGGAGTTACAGACTAGCCAGACTAGCCTGGCCAACATGATGAAACCCTGTCTCTACTAAAAATACAAAAATTAATCGGGCATGGTGGCATGTGCCTGTAGTCCCAGCTACTCAGAAGGCTGAGGCAGGAGAATTGCTTGAACCCGGGGAGGCAGAGGCTGCAGTGAGCTGAGATCGCGCCACTGCACTCCAGCACTCCAGCCTGGGCGACAGAGCAAGACTCTGTCTCAAAAAAAAAAAAAAAAAAAAATTATCACATTACAAAAGCCTCAGAATGTTTGTCACACAAAGACCTACATTTAAAATTCTCAAAGTATCCAAATAAGCAGAGAAATAAGTTCAAGAGGATAGGATGATGCCTGCAATATAGGAAATAAACATAATTAAATGACATGATAAAATTGAATATCAACAAAAGCTAAAAGGGGGAGAGAGTCTGAGAAAGAAGAGGTGGAGGAGAGTGAGAGATAATCAGAATGGAATGATTGGTTGGAGAGTAGAGTCTCTAGTTACTGTGTCATATATTTGCAGCTGGACTCCGTCCCATAGATGAGCTGAAGCAAAAGGACCTTCACACAGAACTTTATCATCAGCCTGAGGAAAAGTACTCGAAGGACAAGGTCGTTGGTTGAGAACTTACACCAAAAAAAAAAAAAAAACCTGAATTCTAGATACTATGAATATGATGAAAATAAGCAGAAGGGACCGGGTGCAGTGGCTCATGCCTGTAATCCTAGCACTTTGGGAGGCTGAGGCAGACAGATCACCCAAGGTCAGGAGTTCGAGACCAGCCTGGCCAACCATGGCCAACATGGTGAAACCCCATCTCTACTAAAAATACAAAAATTAGCCAAGCACAGTGGCGCACACCTGTAATCCCAGCTACTCGGGAAGCTGAGGCAGAATTGCTTGAACCCAGGAGGCAGAGGTTGCAATAAGCCAAGATTGCACCACTGCACTTCAGCCTGGGAGACAGTGCAAGACCCCATCTCAAAAAAAAAAAAAAAAAGGAAAGAAAAGACAAGACTGACGGGATAGGAGGGTGTGAAAGGTACTTTCACACTTATATTAGGGAGAATATAAATAATTAAAAATTATTCAATGAAGTAGCATAAAGTCAAATTAAAGCAACTATATTAACAAGAAAATAGAATGTATAGTTTTCAAAACATGAGAAGAATGTTGGCTCTATCTAATGGAAAGTAACAAAGGTGGGGAAAGAAACAACAAAGAAGGTACGGTACATGAAAAATATAAAATTAAATGGCAGAATAAGTCCTAATATTATAGTAATTGTAATAAAGATGGGTAAAGTAAACACACTTCTTAAAAGACAAGCATTCCTGGGTTGAGTTTCTTTCTTAAGGTTCAGCAATATGTTGCATACAAGAGAAACACTGAAAATAAAAAACTTTATCACGGGCTGGGCACAGTGGCTCACACCTATAATCCTAGCACTTTGAGAAGCCAAGGCAGGCGATTCACCTGAGGTCAAGAGTTCGAAACCAGCCTGACCAACATGGAGAAACCCCATCTGTACTAAAAATACAAAAAAATTAGCCAGGCGTGGTAGCACATGCCTATAATCCCAGCCGCTGGGGAGGCTGAGGCAGGAGAATCGCTTGAATCCGGGAGGCAGAGGTTGCAGTGAGCCAAGATCATGCCATTGCACTCCAGCCTGGGCAACAAGAGCGAAACTCCATCTGAAAAAAAATAAAAATAAAAAAACTATTTCAAATATTTAAACAAGAGAATAGAAGGAATAAACAAAAGGAAGAAAATATATGAAGCAAATATGAACCAAAAAAAATCAGGGAAGTAATTTTAATATTTGACAAAAGAGGATACAAGAGGAAAAATATAAAAGACAAAGAATGATGTAATACAAGAAAATACAAACACCAGGAACATAAAAGCACCTACTCATATAGCCTCAAAATATATAAAACAACAACTGATAAAATTTCTGAGGCTGGGTGTGGTGGCTCATGCCTATAATCCCAGCATTTAGAAAGGCCAAGGTGGGAGGACTGCTTGAGCCCAGGAGTTCCAAGACCAGCCTGGGCAGAATAGTGGGACCTCATCTCTATTAAAAAATAATAATAATAAATTGAAAATTAAAAAGAGAAAACGTTTTTTGGAAGAAATAGATTAATTATGGTTAGAGACTTTTTACACACCTTTCTCTTAAACTGGTTGATCAAGGAGACAAAAATAAGCAGAGGTATAAAATAGCTGTATAATATCATTGGTAAATTCAAGCTATTGGGCTGGCCATGGTGGCTCACGCCTGTAATCCCAGAACTTTGGAAGGCCAAGATGGGTGGATCACCTGAGGTCAGGAGTTCGAGACCATCCTGGCCAACATGGCAAAACCCCATCTCAACTAAAAATACAAAAATTAGTTGGGCATGGTGGTGGGCACCTGTAGTCCCAGCTACTAGGGAGGCTGAGACAGGAGGATCACTTGAACCCAGGAGGCAGAGGTTGCAGTGAGCCGAGATCACGCCACTGTACTCCAGCCTGGGCGACAGAGCGAGACTCCACCTCAACAACAACAACAAAACATTTAAGCTATTGGTGTATATAGAATTTCACACTCAACAAAGAGAAAATACATAACCTTTTCTAGCATGTATGTATCAGGTAATATTGAATATGTTGGATGCTACAAAGAAAGCCTTGAAAAATTTCAGAGACTCACTATTATCGGATTAAGGCCAGATGTGTTGGCTCACACCTATAATCCCAGCACTTTGGGAAGCTGAAGCAGGAGGATCGCTTGAGCCCAGGAGTTCGAGGCTGCAGTGAGTTATGATTGTGCCATTGCACTCCAGCCTGGGCAACAGAGCAAAACGCTGTCTCCAAAAAAAAAAAAAAGGGACACGCGGTGTCTCACGCCTATAATCCCAGCACTTTGGGAGCCCGAGGCAGGCAGATCACAAGGTCAGGAGATCGAGACCATCCTGGCTAACATGGTGAAACCCCGTCTCTACTAAAAATATAAAAAATCAGCCGGGCATGGTGGCAGGCGCCTGTAGTCCCAGCTACTCAGGAGGCTGAGGCAGGAGAATGGCATGAACCTGGGAGGTGGAGCTTGCAGTGAGCTGAGATCATGCCACTGCATTCCAGCCTAGACGACAGAGCGATACTCTGTCTCAAAAAAAAAAAAAAAGTTTGCAATATTATACAGATTATGTTTTTCTGACTGCAATGCAACAAAATTTTTAAATTAATAGACAATAACGGCCAGGTGCGGTGGTTCACGCCTGTAATCTCAGCACTTTGAGAGGCCGAGGCTGGCAGATCACCTGAGGTCAGAAGTTCAAGACCAGCCTGGCCAACATGGTGAAACCCTGTCTCTACTAAATATACAAAAAATTAGCCAGGCATGGTGGTGAGCGCCAGTAATCCCAGCTACTCAGGAGGCTGAGGCAAGAGAATCGCTTGAACCTGGGAGGCAGAAGTAGCAGTGAGCCGAGACCAAGCCATTGCACTCCAGCCTGGGCAACAGGGCAAGAGTCCGTCTCAAACAAACAAAAATAGATAATAAAATAGTTTTAAAATAAATCGCCCAAAAAAACTGAAAACAGCCCAATGTCCATCAATAGGACTATAGATAAATAGGGTATTTTCATACAATGAAATATGATAGAGTAGTAAAAATGAATGAACTCCATCAATATAAATCTTAAAATAAATCTCTTATTTTAGCCAGGCACGGTGACTGACGCCTGTAATCCCAGCACTTTGGGAGGCCAAGGTGGGTGGATCACCTGAGGTCAGGAGTTCAAGACCAGCCTAACCAACATGGAGAAACCCCGTCTCTATTAAAAATACAAAATTAGCCGGGCGTGGTGGTGCATGCCTGTAATCCCAGCTACTCAGGAGGCTTAGGCAGGAGAATCACTTGAACCTAGGAGGCGGAGGTTGCAGTGAGCCAAGATCGAGCCATTGCACTCCAGCCTAGGCAACAAGAGTGAAACTCCATCTCAAATAAATAAATAAATAAATAAAATCTTATTTTAAACAAGAGAGGAAGTTGCAGAAGAATTTATACGTTATGACACCATTTATGTAAAGTGCAAAAACGTGCAATACTAAATAATATGTTGTTTAAAAATTAGCTGGGTGTGGTGGCGGGCGCCTGTAATCCCAGCTACTTGGGAGGCTAAGGCAGGAGAATCACTTCAACCTGGGAGGCAGAGGTTGCAGTGAGCCGAGATTGTGCCACTGCACTCTAGCCTGGGCAACAGAACAAGACTCCATCTCAAAAATAATAATAATAGTAATATATTGTTTAGAAATTTGTACACATGTGATCAAAAAACTTTTCAATCAAGGGGATCATAAATACACAGTTCAGGATAGTGACTACAGCTGTGGAAAGTGCAAGTACAATACAGAAGTGTACACAGAGGCCTTTAACTGGATCTGTAAGTTTTAGTTATTTATTTAAAGCAATCTAACACAAACATAGAAAAATGTCCAAATTCAACAAAGCTTATGATTAGATATTGTGTTATTTTCTGTACTTTTCTGTACCTTTGAAATACTTCATCATTAGAACAATAGGAAAAGAAAAAGAATCTTTAAAAAGGAAGAGCATCCATGAACAGAAAGCAAGCTGTGTATCAGGGAGGAGAGTCCAGTTCCCCTGAGATTTTCCCATGAAACACACAATGTCAGCAAACAATAGAGCGATGGTTACAGGGCTCAGAGAGAAAGAGTGACCCAGGAATTGTATTCCCTGCCAAGCAGCAACAGACTCGAGTTGAAAGAAACAACTCAGGGAATACATAAAACAAGGGCCCTTTGAAATTCAACCAACCAAATAATAAATCACATTAAGGATGCAGGAATTAAGAAACCAAGCTAAACGCTTTGTCTGTGCATGGCATTCAGAGAACTGAAGCTAAACTTACATGGAAATCATGGTTACAAGACAGAATGTAAATACTGTGTACATAATATAACTATCAGATAGTGCTACACTGGGGTACGGGAAATGGAAGTGTAAATGTATTATTTTCCTCATCCCCCTGGAATAATTCGTAAGTCACTGTCTAAAATGAAAACCTGTAGTAAGGGCCAGGCACAGTGGTTCATGCCTGTAATCCCAGCACTTTGGGAGGCTGAGGTGAGCAGATCACCTGAGCTCATGAGTTTGAGATCAGCCTGGCCAACATGGTGAAATCCTGTCTCTACTAAAAGTATTTTGAAAAATTAGCTGGGCATGATGGCAGACACCTGTAATCCCAGCTACTCAGGAGGCTGAGGCAAGAGGATTGCTTGAACCCGGGAGGCAGAGGTTGCAGTGAGCCGAGATCGGGCCACTGCACTCCAGCCTGAGCGACAGACTCCATCTCAAAAAAAAAAAATTACCTGAAGTTCAATATTTTGTTCATTTTCCCTTTGGCTAACTACAACTAAAATAATTTAAATTGTACTTTTTTGATAAATAACATTTATTATGATCTACTTTCGTAACTTTTTTTTTTCCAAGATGTAGTCTTGCTCTGTCACCCAGGCTGGAGTACAGTGGCACGATCTCGGCTCACTGCAACCTCCGCCTCCCAGGTTCAAGCAATTCTCCTGCCTCAGCCTCCAGAGTAGCTGGAATTACAGGCACGCCCACCACACCCAGCTAATTTTTGTTTTAGTAGAGACAGGATTTCACCATGTTGGCCAAGCTGGTCTTGAACTCCTGACCTCAAGTGATCCATCCACCTCGGCCTCCCGAAGTGCTGGGATTACAGTTGTAAGCCACTGCACCCAGCCTGAAGCACATTTTTAAAGAACGATTCTGGCTGCTATATGAGTATATAAGGTGAGTATGTTCCTGTAAAGGAACAAGGGGAGATGCTTGGAATGTCTAAGTAAGAGACAACCATGATTCTGATCAATATGGTAGCAGTAGAAGTGGAAAGAGGGATTAATTCTGGATATGTTTTGAAGATGGAACTAGCAGGATTTCAAAACAGACAAGATGTGGGATGCGAAATATAGAAAGGAACAATGAATGGCTCCATGCTGAGAACAGAGCTGCCAGTGAACCAGAGCAGGAAGAGCAGGTTGAGGACAAAAGGGGCATATGGAGTCTGCATTTGGACATGCCTTTTGGACAGACCCTCTTCTCACTCCATGCTTGCCATGGGCAAGCTCATCCATGCCCAATACTTAGGTTACCATCTAAATGTTTTTGGCTCCCAAATTGCCAATCCAGCCCTCCCCCATGAACTCTAGATGTGGATGTCCAACTATCCTTTTTTTTTTTTTTTTTTTGAGATGGAGTCTCACTCTGTCATCCAGGATAGAGTGCAGTGGCATGATCTCAGCTCACTGCAACCTCTGCCTCCTGGGTTCAAGCAATTTTCCCACCTCAACCTCCCGAGTAGCTGGGATTACTGGTGTATGCTTAGTAGAGATGTGGTTTCACCATGTTGCCAAGGCTGGTTTTGAACTCCTGGCCTCAAGTGATCCACCTGCCTCAGCCTCTCAAAGTGCTGGGATTACAGGCATGAGCCACCGCACCTGCCGTGCACCCCCCAACTACCATTTTGTCATCACCACATCGCTATCCCAAAGGGATGTTTGAAACTAAACTTGCAGTGTCCACATGTCCTCCTTTGCCACTCACTCTGAAAAAGGGTTCTGGGCCTCTTCCAGTATTGCCTGTATCAATGAATGGCACTACCATTCTGGCTGCACAAGCCAGATACATGGGAGTTGCCTGGACACCTTCCTCTCTCTGGTCCATCAGATTCAGTTCATAATCAAGGCCTGACTTTTTTACCCCTTACATTTCTCCCAAATCCATCCCATTGTTACATCTCTCCACCAGCCCCATTCCTCAGGACTCACTGTCCTCTTTCCTGCTTTGTTTTTCTCCATATGCCATATGATTTCCTTGTGTGCTTACTGATCGTATATCTCCACCTGAGTGGACTATGAGTTCTGTGACGGCAGAGACAGAACAGTGCCTGAGGCTGGGAGTGGTGGCCCGTGCCTGTAGTCCCAGCACTTTGGGAGGCCGAGATGGGCAGATCACTTGAGCCCAGGAGTTCAAGACCAGCCTGAGAAACATGGCAAAACCCTGTCTCTACAAAAAAATAAAAAATTAAAATTAGCCGGGTGTGGTGGCGGCACACCTGTAGTCCCAGCTACTCAGGAGGCTGAGGTGGGAGGATCACCTGAATCTGAGAAGTTGAGACCTCAGTGAGCTGCAATTGGGCCACTGTACTCCAGCCTGGGTTACAAAGAAAGACTCTGTCTTAAAAAAAAAAAAAAAAGAAAAAAAAAAGCTGGGCACGGTGGCTCACAACTGTAATCCCAGCACTTTGGGAGGCCAAGGTGGGTGGATCATCTGAGGTCAGGTGTTCAAGACCAGCCTGGTCAACATGGCGAAACACCGTCTCTACTAAAAATGTAAAAATTCGCCGAGCATGGTGGCAGGTGCCTGTAATCTCAGCTACTCGGGAGGCTGAGGCAGGAGAATCGCTTGAACCCAGGAGGCAGAGGCTGCAGTGAGCCAAGATCACGCCACTGCACTCCAGCCTGGGCAACAGAGTGAGACTCTGCCTCAAAAAACAAAAAATAAAAAATAGAACAGTGCCTGGCACATAGTGACCACTGCATAAGTACGTGTTGATTGAATGCATGGTGCATGAGTCCTCACTGTCACCACCCTAGTGCTCAGGAGACAATCAGTTAAGAGCAGAAGCTCTGAAATCAGAGCGTCTGGGTTCTACCACTTATCAGTTCTATGATCTCCAGCAACTTATGTAACTTTTCTGCACCTGGGTTTCCTCATCTGTAAAATGAAAATAATGGAAGTCCTTACTTCATAAGGTTATAAGGATTAGGGAGTTAATACATGCAAAATACTCAGAATAGCACTTGGAATAAAGTAAGTACTCAACAAATATTAGGTGTTATTTTTTGCCTCCTAGCTGGTCCTCCTGCATCTATTCTGCCCCTCTTGATCTTTTCCGTATTGCAGACTGAGTGAAATTTTCCAAAAGGCAAATCTATGTCACATGCACAAGCACACACACACACACACACACACATTCTCACATCACTAGAAAAACCATTCCTTGGTTTTTGTGTCCCCCAAGGCCTTGCCTACTTCTCCAGCCTTGCCTGGTACCTCTCTCCTCCTTGCTCTTGAGCTTCAGCCATGCCTGCTCTCTCTCAGTTACAAACTCATCATGCTCCCTCCTGCCATAGGGCTTTTGCCCATGATGGACCTTCTATCTGGAAAGTCCTTTTGCTCCTCAACTCCACTCTCACCTGCTCCCTTTGCATGGATAACTTACGCTCATCTTTCAGATCTCAGCTCAAGTGTCCCTTCCACAAGGATCTTCCCACACCAACGCTAAGTCAAGTTTCTTTGTTAAAAATTCCTACAAACGTGATCCTTCAGAAGTTATCTCAATTTGTAATTATCCACTTGTTTATGTGACCATGTGGCTGTCTGCTGACTCTTCCTCCAAATTGCAAGCTCCATAAAATCAGAAAGCATGTCTGTTTCTACTCTTTTTGCTACAGCATCTACTGTGTCTGGCATGTACAAGGTATGTTATTCTTTTTGTTTTTTTTTTTGTTTTTTTGAGATGTTTTTCCTCTGTTGCCCAGGCTGGAGTGCGGTGGGGCGATCTTGGCTCACTGCAGCCTCCACCTCCTGGGTTCAAATGATTCTCCCACCTCAGCCTCCCGAGTAGCTGGGATTATAGGCGTGTGCCACCACGCCCGGCTAATTTTTGGGGTTTTTTTTTGTTTTTTGGTTTTTTTTTAGTAGAGACGGCATTTCTCCATGTTGGCCAGGCTGGTCTCAAACTCCTGTCCTCGTGATTTGTCCACCTCTGCCTCCCAAAGTGCTGGGATTACAGGTGTGAGCCACCACGCCTGGCCTCAAGGTACTTTATTCTTATTGAATGAATAAATGAGTCTGCAGCAGAAACAACACAGCCACTATACAGGGCCTCTGAGGGACACTCTTAGTCCTCCATAATTATTGGGGCCAAAACCAGGCAAGAACCTCTGCCGTTTGGGCAGTCCACACAGAGTTAGTGAAAGATGGGGTCTCAGTCACAAGTCTCCTGATCACCAACGGTGAGTCCTTGGCTGAGTCACATCACCTCTCTGAACCTTGACATCTTCATGTGTAAAATGTGGGTCATGATTCTTATCTCACTGCAGTTGTCAAGAGAAACAAAAAAACCTTGAATGTGAAAGTGCTCATTAAAATTTTTCCCAGGCAGGGCGTGGTGGCTCACATCTGTAATCCCAGCACTTCGGGAGGCCGAGGCGGGTGGATCACAAGGTCAGGAGTTTGAGACCAGCCTGGCCAATAATGGTAAAACCCCATCTCTACTAAAAATACAAAAAAATCAGCCGGGCATGGTGGTGGGTGCCTGTAATCCCAGCTACTCTGGAGGCTGAGGCAGGAGAATTGCTTGAACCCGGGAGGCGCAGGTTGCAATGAGCCAAGATTGCACCACTGCACTCCAGCCTGAACCATAGAGTAAGACTCTGTCTCAAAAAAAACTTTTGCCAGGTGCAGTGGCTCACACCTGTAATCCCAGCACTTTGGGAGGCTGAAGCAGGAGGATCATTTGAGCCAGGGAGTTTGAAGCTGCGGTGAGCTAGGATCATGCCACCGCACTGCAGCCTGGGTGACAGAGTGAAACCTTGTCTCTAAAAAAAAAGAAAAGAAAGAAATCCACTTGTGTGTGTGTGTGTGTGTGTGTGTGTGTGTGTGTGTAGTCTCACTGTGTTTTTCAGGCTGGTCTGGAACTCCTGGGCTCAAACAATCCTCCCTCCTCAGCCTCCCAAAGTGCTGGGATGGGAGCTCACAAGTGTGAGCCACCATGCCGAGCCAAAAACAACACTTTTAACACTGGACAAAGAAAGTATTGTTTAGTATTTCAAAAGGGACTTTACTAGGAATCTAAATGTAAAATAAAACCAAATTTACAGAAAATACAAAAGTTGACACAGATAGTTTCATGTTTCTTACCCTATGTGACAAAATGAGCTAGGCTCTCACCCTAAAGAGTGATAGATCTGAGGCCAGGCGCGGTAGCCCACACCTATAATCCCAGCACTTCGGGAGGCCAAGGTGGGAAGATCACTTGAGCCCAGGAGTTCAAGACCAGCCTGGCCAACATAAAGAGACATCATCTCTACAGAAAACTTTTGAAAATTAGCCAGGCATGGTGACCCTGCACCTGTAGTCCTAGCCATTCAGGAGGCTGAGGTAGGAGGATTGCTTGAACTGGGGAGGTCGAGGCTGCAGTGAGCCGTAATCACACCCCTACTCCAGCCTGGGCAACAGAGCAAGACCCTGTCTCAAAAATAAAAAACAATGACAGGTCTGCTACAGATGGGTTTGACAGGCGCACCTTATGGGGCACCCACCACTTCAGTCCCAAGAGGGTTAGACACTGGGCCAGGCCAGCGCTGGACCCCAGACAGAGGAAAGGCCTTCTCAGCTCCACTGTGAGGCCCCACAGAGACCTGCTTCTGGCCCTTCTCTCTCCTGATATGCTCAGGGAGGCACCTGGTTCACAGCTCCTGGGTAAGGGAGGCATGCCCTTCTCTTGCCCCAGCAGTCCCGAGGGAGGCCACAGGCTGAGCCCACTGACCCTCCAGTGGCTGCTTTTTCTCCTTTGGGATCTCTCTGGCTCCAGGCTCTGAAGCCAAAGCTCTGCCTGCTGTTAAAGTCCTCTGACCTCCTCTGAAGTTCGGCTTCCTCCCCAGAGCCCTTAAACCCCCTAGCAACAGGCTTCTAATTAGCATCACACACATACTCATTTCCTGCCAGCGGTCCTACAGTTTTGGTAGGGTGGAAGGGCTGGTTTCATCCAAGTACTGCAGGCAGTGAGGGGAGCAAAGCCCATCTTCTCTCAAGGAAGCAGAAGTGGTCCTGGGTACAGAGATGGGGCTGGCCCAAACAGCCTGCAGCTGTTCCCTCACCCCTCCTAAGAGAGTCTCTGTCTTGTCTTTGATACAGAGATAATATTGCCCTCTCTCCCCAGTTTCCAACTCCTTTTATTTATTTATTTTTTATTTACGTATTTATTTTGAGACGGAGTCTCGCTCTGTCACCCAGGCTGGAGTGCAGTGGTGCAATCTTGGCTCGCTGCAACCTCCAACTCCCAGGTTCAAGCGATTCTCCTGTCTTGGCCTCCTGAGTAGCTAGGACTACAGGTGTGCACCACCACACCCAGCTAATTTTTTGTATTTTTAGTGGAGACGGGGTTTCAACATCTTGGCCAGACTGATCTTGAACTCCTGACAATCTGCCTGCAATCTGCCTGCCTCGTCCTCCCAAAGTGCTGGGATTATAGGCGTGAGCAACCACATCGGGCCCCTTCTCCCTTTGGAAGGAAAGATGGGAATGCTGAAGTGGGGAGAGAGGGAGCAGGCATAGTATTGAGGACTGGAAAATGAGAGAGGAGGCAGGAAGGGCAGCTCTATCCTGAATTGCCTCCAGGATTTTCCAGGAGATCCCCGATCCCCTGGGCTCTGAGGATCCACCTCCTTCGCCACCACAAGGCCTTGGCACCATCATCCTTGCTCTGTCTTCTAGAAGGCTCTTTGCCTTTTTTCCTCCTCACCCCCTCCAGGCCTGCCCCCTCCTGCCTTCTGTTCCAGCCCAGCTCTTGCCTCCTCTAGGAAGCCTTCCTAGGTAGCACCTACTCTGCATTGCTGGTGACCCTGCTGTTCCCTAAAGCAGCAGTCTGTCTTCACAAGGTTTGTTTCTGTGCTCCCTAAAGGAATTGTTCTTTTCTTGAGCCCTAAAGGAATTTCTTAAACTATGTACTGGCTTGCACATTTTTCAGGTTGACAGCTAAGATTTTTCATCATGCTTAAATCATTGTCAAGTGTGCAGTTTCAGAAGTGTTTTACATATTGCAATGTTTTAAAATAAAACTGCTAAGATTCTGTTCTAAATATGTGTTCAATTAAATCTAAATATTACAATGACTTGATACCCTCCACCATCCATTTATTTATTTAATTATTCATTTATTTTTTAAGACACAGTCTCACTCTTTTGCCCAGGCTGGAGTGCAGTGGCGCGATCTCGGCTCACCACAACCTCTGCCTTCCAGGTTCAAGTGATTCTCATGTCTCAGCCTCCTGAGTAGCTGGAATTACAGGCATGTGCCACCACACCCAGCTAATATTTGTATTTTTTAGCAGAGACGGGGTTTCAACATGCTGGCCAGTCTGGTCTCGAACTCCTGACCTCAGGTGATCTGCCCACCTCAACTTCCCAAAGTGCTGGGATTACAAGCATGAGCCACTGCACCCGGCCTCCATCATCCATTTAAAATATGTATGTATGATAGAACAACCAGACAGGAGATCAATAAGGAAACAGAGAACCTAAACAACATTATAGACCAATTGTCCCTAAGAGTATACATAGAATACTCCACCTGATGGCCGGGCGTGGTGGTTCATGCCTGTAATCCCAGCACTCTGGGAGGCCGAGGCGGGTGGATCACGAGGTCAGGAAATCAAGACCATCCTGGCTAACACGGTGAAACCCTATCTCTACTAAGAAAAATACAAAAAAATTAGCCAGGCGTGGTGGCGGGTGCTACTCAGGAGGCTGAGGCAGGAGAATGGCGTGAACTCGGGAGGCGGAGGTTGCAGTGAGCCGAGATCGCACCACTGCACTCCAAGCCTGGGCAACAGAGCGAGTCTCCATCTCAAAAAAAAGAAAAAAATAAAAAAAAAAGAATACTCCACCTGATAGCATCCGAATACACATTCTTCCTAAACACACACTGAATATGTTCCAGGAGAGAGCACAAGTTAGGTCACACAGTAAACCTTAACAAATTTAAGAAGATTGAAATCATGCCGAGCATTTTTTATGATCACAATGAAATCAAACTAGAAATCAATAGCAGTAGGAAAACTGGAAAACTCACAAATATGTGGAAATTGCACAACACACTCTTGAACAACCAGTGGGTCAAAGAAGAAACCACAAGGGAAATTATAAAGTATCTTGAGAAAGGCCAGGCGCGGTGGCTCATGCCTGTAATCCCAGCTCTTTGGGAGGCCGAGGCAGGTGGATCACGAGGTCAGGAGATCGAGACCATCCTGGCTAACATGGTAAAACCCCGTCTCTACTAAAAAAAAAATACAAAAAAAATTAGCCAGGTGTGGTGGCGGGCACCTGTAGTCCCAGCTACTCGGGAGGCTGAGGCAGGAGAATGGTGTGAACCCGGCAGGCAGAGCTCGCTGTGAGCCGAGATCGCGCCACTGCACTCCAGCCTGGGAGACAGAGCAAGACTCCATCTCAAAAAAAAAAAATTGAGAAAATAAAAACAAAAACACAACATACCAACACTTATGAGATGCAGCAAAAGTAGTATAAAGAGGGAAGTTTACAGTGGTAAATGCTAAATTTAAATAAAAGAAAGATGGCCGGGTACGGTGGCTCACACCTATAATTCCAGCACTCTGGGAGGCTGAGTGGGCGATCACCTGAGGTCAGGAGACCAGACTGGCAACATGGTAAAACCTTGTCTCTACTAAAAATACAAAAACTTAGCTGGGCCTTGTGGCATGTGCCTGTAATCCCAGCTACTCGGGAGGCTGAGGCACGAGAATTGCTTGAACCTGGGAGGCAGAGGTTGCAGTGAGCTGAGATCTTGCCACTGTTGTCCAACCTAGGCGACAGAGCAAGACTCCATCTTAAAAAACAAAACAAAAAAAAAGAAAAAGAAAAAGAAGAAAGATCTCAAATTGACAACCTAACTTTACACTTTGAGGAACTAGAAAAAGAAGAATAAACTAATCTCAAAGTTAGCAGAAGAAAGGAAATAATAAAGTTTAGAGCAGAAATAAGTAAAAGAGAATAGCCGGGCACGGTGGCTCACACCTGTAATCCCAACACTTTGGGAGGCCAAGACAGATGGATCACTTGAGATCAGGAGTTCCAGACCAGGCTGGCCAACATGGTAAAACCCTATCCCTACTAAAAATGCAAAAATTAGCTGGGCGTGGTGGCATACACCTATAGTCCCAGCCACTCGGGAGGCTGAGGCAGGAGAATCACCTGAACAAGGGAGGTCGAGATTGCAGTGAGCCAAGATTGTGCCACTGCACTCCAGCCTGGGTGACAGAGCAAGATCTGTCTCAAAAAAAAAAAAGAAAAAAGAAAGAAAAGAAAAGAAACAAAGTAAAATTGTATTCACTGTGGGGAGGGAGAAACAGTTGTTGTTCAAAGGGTACAGGGTTACAGTCGTGCAAGATGAAGAAGTTCTAGAGATCTGTTTTACAATGTATATACAGTTAACAATACTGTAATGCACACTAAAAAAAGAGAGTAAATTTATGTCTTTTTTACCAGTTGACAGATAGTGATAGATAGATAGATAGATAGATAGATAGATAGATAGATAGCAGATAGGTAGATAGGTAGGTAGAGAAATAGATGATAGATTGATAGATACATAGATGGATGGATGGATAGATAGATAGATAGGTAGATAGATAGATAGATAGAACCACCCCCCACCCCCCCCCAACAAGACATGCTAACTCATTCTTTATCATTCAGTCAAGGTAGCATAGTAGGCGGGGCACGGTAGCTCACGCCTGTAATCCCAGCACTTTGGGAGGCTGAGGTAGGTGGATCTCTTGAGGCCAGGAGTTCGAGACCAGCCTGGCCAACATAATGAAACCCCTTCTCTACTAAAAATACAAAAATTAGCTGAGTGTGGTGGCGCCAGCCTGTAATCCCAGCTACTGGGAGTGGGAAAGGAGGAACAGTACAACACCTTGAGGCCACCCTGTTCAAGGGCAGATCAATTTTAGAAGGCTGAGGATCTGTAAGTGGATACCAATAAAACTATTGTGCCTGTGAATCTTTTGGAAAGTCTTAAGCTGTTCCCATTTAAAAACTGCTGATGCCCAGTTCTGCAGGGTGGGTTTCCTACTGGGATCTCCCTCAGTGCAAGAGCAGGGAAGAAACCAAGGAACTGGCAATGTCCCCTCCAGCAGCTGCAAGTCATGGCTTCCATTCCACCTGGCCTCCCACACTCCTTCTTCCTTGCACCTCTACTTCTCCATCCCACAACTTCTGTCTGTATCGGGTTAGTCTACTAATGAGAATTCAGAGCCTCAGTGCCACTCATGGCTCAAGACTAAGGGTCATGGGGGTTCCCTCTCTTGGCTTTGGAGCCCCCCTCCCTCTGTCTCTGTATAGGGGAGCTTCTTCCTTCTCCCTTCCTTCTTGTCCCTCTTGCCTATTAAACTCTCCGCTCCTTAAAGCCACTCCACGTGTGTCCATGTCGTTTTATCCAAACCGGCATGAGGACCAAGAACCCTGGTGTCCCTCCACTCATCAGAGCCGTATCATTTTAGTACGTTGGCCAGGAAAGGAAATTCATTCATCAGACCGAGTCAAGGAAACTTATTTTAAGGTATTTATGGCCTTTAATAATTGAGTAAGGTGTACTCCTATGAACAAAATTTGGAGCATGTTTATTTCTCTGCCTGGTTCCTCTAGAATTTGGAAACTATCTGAATCAAGCTTGACATGCAGAGTCAATAAAAGCCCCTTCGGGAGAACTGGCCTCATACCTTGTCTACACAGTCTCTGGACAGGGTTCCTAATCTGTGGTCAGTAAAGAACGTCATTTTTTAACAGGTCTGAGAGCTCTGAGTTTATCTTGGGACCTCAAGAGGAGAGGATCACCCAACTAACAGGTATTTGAGGTTTGTATCCTCTAATACAAACTTTAGGCTTTAATAGTCTTATCTGAAATTCCTTGTGAAACAGAGTTTCATCAAAGCCAATCAAAAGGCCTGTGTAGAAATAACCATTCTTGCTGCACTTTATGCAAATAATCAGGGCAAGTATAAGACTACAGTTTATTCATAATTTGTTTTTACCAAAAATGAGGACTAGAGAGAAAAATTGTGCTCCAAAGATTATCATACATTTGTCATTAAGTCCTAGTCTCATTGTTTTCAAGCTTTTCGCCTACATTTTAGACTAACCCTGCTTATTCCTGTGAATCAAGCAGTGATCTCCTGCAGCTTGGAAGAAAAAGTAAGGGATGGGTAACATAAAATCTGAATCAATATATTAGTTCTGGGCAATTATTCTGCAAATTCTACCAGGTAATAAAAGTGAGTAGGGTGCCCATAACCCAGAGGTTTCTTCGTTTAGGAAAATAAAACCAAGGAACTTCATAGACCCCCTAAAGGGGAATTCTACATCTTGACAGGTAAAAGTTTAGATGAAAATTATCTACCATGCCACACTTATGGAAATAGCTATAGTCACTCTATTATTTGCAATAGGATTATACATGGTAGCACTTTCTAACTGAAATATTAAACAGAGTTTCCATTGCTGTCATATTTTGCTTAATCATTATCCTTATAAAAGGGATAATAGTTACTAATGAAAAGGAAGCATAAAAGTTTTACTACCACTGAATCTGCTAGGACTTTTTATTGGGTTTAGTGATGCAGTTTTAAATGAAACATGCTGCTTTTGGATTAACGCCTCTAGTTAAAGTAAAGGAAAATCTACAAGAACTTAAAAATCAAATCAAAATTATTGATCTCCGAGTGGCTACAATGCCTCTTTAATAAATTCCAGTCTTCTTTATGGAATTGGTTAACCCCTTTATTAAGCCCTCTCTTGCTTATGTGTCTTGTATTGATATTTGGACCCTGTATACACAATACTATAACTCAAATTGTTTCTTCTCATCTAGAAGCAATCAAACTCCAAATGGTGCTGTAAACAGAACCACACATGGACACACCATTCTTCTGAGGACCCTTAGATTGACCCTAGGAGGAGCCCTAGCTGCTGTTCCCCATTCAACGCCCTTTTGCAACAAGAAGTAGCCAGAAGGAGTCGTCGCCCAAAACTCCCTAACAGCAGTTAGTGTGGCATCTCCACAGGGGGGAATGTTGTAGGAGTTATTAAGAAATTATTTTAGGCAGATAGAGAGGAAAAGGGGTCCTTGGGTCCTTGGGAAGTTTTTTGTTTTTTGTTTTTTGTTTTGAGACGGAGTTTCGCTCTTGTTGCCCAGGCTGGAGTGCAATGGTGCAATCTTGGCTCACCACAACCTCCGCCTCCTGGGTTCAAGCGATTCTCTGGCCTCAGCCTCCCGAGTAGCTGGGATTACAGGCATGTGCCACCACGCCCGGCTAATTTGTATTTTTAGTAGAGACGGGGTTTCTCCATGTTGGTCAGGCTGGAGTTTTCATTTTTTTGAAGCATCTCCAGAAAAGTTTCTTGTAAAGCCCCGGCTCTTAGAGCCAGGTTGGCAACCTTTGATATGCAAATGCAAGCCCTTAGAAACTTGGTCCACCCAAACATGGTGATTCCCCCCGGCCTTCTTGCCCTTTCCCCACATGTTCCTGGCAATGTGGCCGCCCTCACGTATCCCCAGGTGTGTAGACCTGCATTTGCATATTAAAAGGCTAGGGTGGGGCAAGGTGCAGTGGCTCACGCCTGTAATCCCAACACTTTGGGAGGCCGAGGCGGGCAGATCACCTGAGGTCAGGAGTTCGAGACCAGCCTGACCAACGTGGAGAAATCTCGTCTCTACTAAAAATACAAAAAAAAATTAGCCGGGTGTTGTGGCACATGCCTGTATTCTCAACTACTCAGGAGGCTGAGGCAGGAGAATTGCTTGTACCCGGGAGGCGGAGCTTGCGGTGAGCCGAGATTGCAGCCATTGCACTCCAGCCTGGGCAACAAGAGTGAAACTCCGTCTCAAAAAAAAAAAAAAAAAAAAAAAAAAATGCTAGGGTGGGAGGGCCAGCTTTTTCCGAGGGCTACGTGAGTGACATGCATAGTCAAACCAATCCCCTGAGCCCTATGGAAATCAGACTCCTCCTCCTCCAGCCTCTGTATATATACCTAGACGGTATCTGTGGCAGGTGGGGTTCCCTCTCTCAGCTTTGGGGCCTCCCTCCCTCTGTCTCTGTACAGGGGAGCTTCTTCCTTCTCCCTTCCTTCTTACCCCTTCTTGCCTATTAAACTCTCTGCTCCAAAAAAAATTTTAAAATACTAAGGGTCATGGTCCCTCTCTCGTGGAATTGCAGTGAGGACTAAATGGGACTTATTGTGTGCCTGGAAGTTGAATTTGAGTCTGAGTCTGGGCTAAAAGGGCCCAGAGATGATGACCTAAGGCCTTTGGCCCTTCATGGAGGAGGATGGAGGGAGCTGCTGGCCCACAGCTGACAGTGCTTGTTGGAATTCAGGAGTTCTGGCTCCTTTCTTGCTCTGTCTTTGAGGTTCTTCTGTGAGATTGTCTTGTCACAGGGCCCAAGGGCTAAGACCACCGAAGCATAAAACGTTTCCAAGGGGTGGGAAGGTTTTAATGAGCATCCCAGAGGGACCAGGGGATACAAACTCCAAATCCAGCCTTTATATCACCATTATTTCAAGCAACAGGAGGAGGCTCAGCCTTGCTTAGCTCATTCCCAGATGAAGAGGCAGCTGGAGGGAAATCCCTGAAAGTGCCTCTCTACTCAGCAGAGGGGCTAAGGGAAAGTGAAGAGGTCTCTGCTGCTGCTGCTGCTGCTGCTGTTGCTGCTGCCGCTGCCACCAAGAGCAGGGAGACCTCAAGCACCAAGCTGACCTCTGGAGGTCAGGACGGACCCAGAATCAGGCAGGAATTGGGCAAGAACATCAGATATTGGAAGGTTAGATGAGACTGAACAGGTGAGAAAACTCTTAGGGTCCCCAGACAGCATTGAGATCTCACAGAGGGGCCCCAAGGGCCTGCTGACTCCAGGGGCTGAGACCCCTCAGGGAGGGAGGTACCCCTAGACTGAGACACTCACAAAGGGACCCCAGTTCAGCAAGGGTCAGAGGAAAGTCTGGAGGGAGAAGAGAGTAAAGGGCCCTGGGTGGGCAGGAGGCTGAGGAGGGAGCCTGGGGAGAGCACCAGGGCGGGGCATCAGGCCAGTGCCTGGAAGGTGTGGCCAAAGGGGTCTCTAGCTGCTGCTCTGCTGCTCCTGCTCACGGATGAGTTTGGCGATGGGGCCGGTGATGCCGCCTATCAAGGTCCAGTACTCGTCGAAGCTGATGCGCCCATCATGATTGGCATCCAGGTTCTGGATGAGCTTATCTGCAGCCTTCCGGTTCCCTGTGTCCTGGGGAGGAAGAAGGGGTCAGCAATGCTGACAGTGGAAGCCCCCGCGAGACTCCAGGCAGGACCCTAGGCAGAGACCCAGGATCTGGCCTGGATAGCTGCTTCCCTTGGGAAATGCAAATATAGCCCTCACTGGCTAGGGCTGAGCATCCTGAGAAGACAGAGGCCTGGGGGTGTAGGAGACCCTGGAGTTAGGGGGGCACTGGAAGGATAGAGGCCTCATCAGGGAAAGAAACCCTCAGAGGCCAGAGGCTTGCAGGGGAGGGAAGGAGAAAGGGAGGCAAGGCCCTTGGGCGAGAGGCCTTACCGACAGCATGTGGTTCAGCTCTTTCTGGAGCATCTCGCGGAAGCTGCTCTTGCTGATCTTGTTCTTGACCAGGCTGTACTTAGACACATATTTGTAGAAGTTTTCCACCAGGACAATGACTGCCTTCTCCAGCTCCGTGTAGCAGTCTGACATCTCCCTGCTTCGCCTGCTGGCGGGGCCTGGACACCAGGAGGAGGGCAGATGAGAAGAGACCCCCACAGGCCATACCTCCTCCTCCACGCCCACCCTAGGCCCTGGGTCCCTCCTCCTCCCTTGCTTCTGGTCCCTGGAGAAGAAAGTGGCAGGAAAAGGGGAACAGAGTGGGTGGGGAGAGTGAGCCCTGGAATGAGAACTATGCGGCTCCTCTAATCCAGGTGCTCCCCAGCTCAACCGCCTCAACAGGTTCTCCAGGCCCTGCCCCAGCCCCAGGCACCAGGTTCCAGCCCTAGGGAGCAAGATCCCTAGTGTCAGAGCCCTACGGGGCAAGAGGCTGTCATGGGAAGAGAAGAGTCCACCTGTTCTCCCACCCTGCTCCACAGCTGGCCCACCTCGCCTGGGGCCAAGCATGGCTGGGACAGCTGAGATGAGCCATGGAGGTTAGGGGCAGAGGCTACTGCCTCCCACTCCCAGGACTGGCTGAGACCCCAGCCCCAGGCAACAAAGCAGAAAGGAAGACTTAGGCCTTCCCCAATCCCTTGCCGGGCTCCAGGACAGTGAGTACCGGGTCTCAGAACCCAGCTGCCCCTTTTGGGAAAGGACAAGGTCCAGATCAATTGGATCAGATTTTGTGCAGCTCTCCCAACACACCTTGCCACACCCTGCTAGCCTCTCCTCCCTTATGCCCATCCCTAAATACACAGCAGGACCCAAGAACACCCCCACCCACACCTCGTTACCTAAGGCAGGGCCAAGCCCAGTTACAGCCCAGCTGGAGTTGGACTCTGGACACAGCAGCAGACTGCCAGAGGGCACATGCGTCACCCTCTCACCCCAGGACAAAAGACACTTTCTAAGCGGATACAGCCTTCTGAATAACAGGATATGAGGGGAGCAGGCGGATCTGGATCTACCCTGTGAGTCACAGCCCATGCCCAGAGCCCCCCCACATCAACCCCAGGCAAATCAGACTCCCTTCCCACCCCCAAGCCCAGGAATGTGCTTCAGCCACCCTCACCCGGCGGGTCCTGGTGAAAGGAGATGGACAAAACAGGGTCACAGCCACCATAGGGGCCTGAGCAAGCCACAGTCAGATTTGGAAGGAAAGGCTGCTGGGTCAGGCCCCACCACAGCCTCCTGTCCTGCCACCTGCTTTCCCTTGGCCTCTTGTAGCCATTCCTACTCCCATGCCGGCTGCCCTGCCCTCTCCAGCCAGCCTGCCAATCACTCTGGCCCCGCCCAAGCCACGCCTCCGAAGGAAGCCCGCCTTGACCCCTGCCCTGGGTGCCATCCTCCCTGACTCCCACAGACACGTCTGTCATCACCACTCAGCTAGCACTGGCTGGGGCCCACTAACTGGTGAGGCCACAGTGTCTTTCTGGGTCCTGTCTTGTTCCTTGAGACAAGCATAGTTTTTCTTACACATGGCCAATGTATTTTCTGAACCAAACGGCGGGACACAGACTTTAGGACAGTTTTTTTAATCCTGGATATACACCACCCCCTGCTTTTAATCTCTGCATCTCTCCAGCCACATTGCCTGGTCCAGTGCCTTGCTCAAGGTACACGTTCTATAAATATTCCATCTCCTTCCAGCCCTGATAACAGGTATTGCAGGTCCCTGACCACCTTTTAAGCTTTTTCTTTCATGAAGCCTCTTCTGAAGGAAGGGTGGGACCAGGAGAGAACAGGCCAGGAAGCAAGAAGGAAGGAGAGTTGAGAGAAAGAGTCAGGCTGCGACTTCTCTGAAGGGAAATCCTGCCCTTGTCTCCCCTCCTCCGCCTGCCCAAACCCTCTGGTCCTTGGCTGGGAGGATGGAACACAGTACCAGGATGGCAGGAAGCCACACACTTTTCCATATTCTTTTATTTAAGTGTGTAACTGCGTGGTTCCATGTCTATACCGCTGTAAGACTTTCATAGAAACACTTTAACATTCACAGTTGAAGAGGAAGACCATTGTTCAACCTATGGTCTGTCTGCTGTGCTGCCCTTGGGTTGGAGGTGGCTCAGGTTCATGACCAGTGTTCCAGGTGATTCTGAAAACCGTGCCCATTTCTGGAAGGACTGTGTCAAGTCCACTCCCAACCAAGCCTTGGAAGTGGGAAGATAATTCAGAGAAACTCCCCACACTTAACCATCCCAATCCTTGTTCCCTAAATGAGGGATCTTGTGGGAAACGGTCAGGGAGAGGAAGAGGGAAGGAAATGGGTGGTGCACCTCCCTCTGCCACTCTCCTCACAAGCCAGCCCACCTCTCCCACCACCTGCCTTCTTGGAGTCATTTCTCTGAGCTGTCTCCTCCTGGCCTTCCTCAATACCATGACTCAACCCCTGCTTGGCCTCTGGCAGCAGCCAAGTGGACAAGACACAGATAAGCCCCAGAGATGACTCTGCCACCTGCTCCCAGGAGTACTGGGAGACCCAGAGCGGGAGCTCCAGCGCCTCAGGGCTTCAGCTCCCAGTCCCTCCTCCCAGGAATCCGCCCGCTCCCCACCTTCGGTAAAATGGACAGTGCTGGAGATAACCATCTGACAAGTGCTTTTCTGGAGCTTTTTCTGAAGGAAGGATAGGGTAGCAGGCAGGCAGGGATCGTTACCCTCCTCTGCCTCCCCCCCTGGAGGCCAGGAGACAGGATCTGCCACCCCACCCACCCCACAGGCCACCTGCTCCTCCCACCTGCCCCATTCCCCTGGGTCTCGTGGTTCAGGGGTGGGGCAGATGTTCTATCCCATCAGCCGCTTCCTAGAAAGGTCAAGCAGGAGGTCATTCCTGCATTGGCCCTGCCACAGGTAGATCCTGGCCTGAGTGGACAGTGTACATAAGAGCCTTCCAGAAATGTGGGAATGGGAGGACCACGTGTCCTCCAATGGGCCCTCTCACCTCAGGCCTCCAGCCCTGCCCCAGTGCTCTCATTGTCTTCCCCTTGGCTGATTCATCATTGAGCAACAAGAAGTCTCCCACCCCCACCCCGCCCACTTCAGCCCAGCTTGCTGACTTCTCCAAAAGCACAAATTGCCCTGACACCATGCCCCTGGATCCCAACCACTCCAGCCCCACCCTCCCACCCTGAGGTTCTGGGCTCCACACCCTCCAAATGCCTCCTAACCACCCCCAGCATCCCTAGGCTCCTTCTATCTGGAGCTCCAAACATCCACCACACCCTCCTAAGTCCACCTTCTCCTCTCACCCCACACACACCCCTGGAGTCTTAAGTTTTTTCCAAGTGTTGGGATGTGTCCCTAGACTCCTGTCCCTCCTGGTCACTGTTCTCTCCAGAGCCTAGCCCACTGTCAAGCCTAAGTATGGATTCTCTGTGTCCCTTCCATCTACCTGGAATTCATTTGCTCACTTAGGCACCATGAGTTTGCTTACTCATACATTTATTGGCTCATTTATTCACTCTCATTCATTCACTTGCTCATTCAATAATGCATTCACTCTCTTGCACATTCATTCATTCATTCCCTTTTTCGTTTACTCATTTGTCCTCTCTGCCGTCAATATATAGGGAAGGTACCATCCGAACTGGGCTGACAATGCCACCTCTATCAGCAAGGCTGTTTCAAATGAAATTTCTCCAGCCTCAGCTGTTCCATTCTCTGCTCCTTCCCGTGTTCTTTCTCCAATTCCACAAGGCCCTCTCCAGGAACAGCTCCTGGAGCATAGTGGGGCCTGCTTGGGTTGTGAGGTAACCCCCCTGCCTCACCCCTCACCATCCTCACAGGACTCTGCATCTAACTCTCTCTCACACACACACACACGCACACACATACACACGGAGCAAGGACCTCGGCCATTCCTGATCCCCTCTGCTTGGGTAACCCATCACCCTTCCACTCACTTCAGCTCTTGGAGCAAGAAGCCAGCCTCTGAAATTTTTCCAAGCAAGTGAAGTTGGAGGAGTTCGGTATGGATCTTGCCCCCACCTCACCCAACACACACACAGCTGCCCCAGCCTCACCAACACTTACTAGAATGTGGGGAAAGGCAAAGCCGGCTCCTCAGCACCCCTGCCCTCACCACCATCCCCACTGGGCTGGGCAGGTGAAGGCTCCCATAGTGCAGGTGGCTCTGCCAAGAAAAGCAACTCAAGCCAGGGCCTGCCTGGGTCCTGAGGTGGAGAAGCTGCCGAGGTTCAGCCCCTCTCCCTCTATCTTTCCCTCTCCCAGGGAGCTCGCAGGCTCCCCACAACCTCACTCGGGTTCCTCCCAGATCTCATCATCCCTCTCAAGGAACAGCTCCTGGAACACAGTGGGGCCTGCTTGGGTCATGAGGTAGAGGAGACGCCACCTCAGTCCCTGCCTCCTCTTCTCGGAATCTCAGGCTCCCTGGAAACTGCCTGGTTCCTTCTGGACCCCATTGCCTCTCCCAGGACACAGTTCCCAGAGCCCAGCAAGGCCTGTGTCCAAGCTCTGACCACCCCCAACCCAGACCAATACGCATTTGTCCTCTCCTTTTGGGGAGGATCGAGTAGCTGTGGTCAAAGCTTCCAAATGCTCTGCCCCTATAGAGGAGCTCTGTCAGCTGCTGCGGCAGGGAGGGGGTCTCACCACCCCATCCATCCCTCTAAAGGCCTCACCCAGCCCCCAACCCCCCAGGACTCCCCATTCCCAAACTGGCCTGTGGGGGAAAGTTAATAATTACCAAAATCTTCCTGCCTGGTCTCTGGCAGGCCCCTCTCCCCAGGCCCCCTTCACTGCCCCTTCTCCTGGCCTCCCAATACTGTGGGGCCCTCCGGCAGCCGCAGACCTCCCAGGCCCGGCCTAGGGTGCTCACCTGCTGCCTCGGTCTGCCTCCTCTCCAGCAGGGCTCTGGGGCCTGGGCTCTGGCACTGCCAAGCAGCTCCCTGCGCTCAGCCCAGCCGGGACTCCTCCCCGCTGCACTCCCAGAATCTGTCCCACTCCCTCCCAGCCCTGCCCGCTGAGCTGGCTCGGTGGGGAGATAGTGGCTGAGCTCCCTCTTGACTTGGCCCTGGGGTTGGGCCCTTGTTAAAGGGATACACACCTTTTTTCACACCCCTCTACCCCCATCCCAGAGGGAGTGGTGAAAGCTGGCACTCCCCCAACCCCACCCTCCCAGCCCCGCAGGGGCTGAGCAGAACCTGACAGGGTAGAGAAAGGAAGGGAAGGACTGTCACCTGCCTTTCTCACCTGGGTCACTGGGATCCCAGTTTCAGGGGCTCCCAACAGACAAGTTCAGTTAACATTCCAGGCCAGCCTAACTGGCCACAGAAACCTCCTTGCCATTGGGGTTTCAGGAGTAACGCCTGACTTCTGTGTTCAAATCAGAAAGCAGATGCCAGGGACCTGTCTGGCTCCCTGGTCTTCTGTCTCTAGTCCGACCCATCAGCTCTTCTGAGACCCAGTCCTAAGATCCCTCATGTACACCAGAAGACTCCTCTGGAAACTCCCCACACCCCACCATTTCCCTAAGATACTCAAGGAAACTGGCCAGCTCGACCTCCCTATACTAGGGCAGCAGCTGAAACCAAAGAGGGGCCCACTTGCCCACTCCAGCAGGAATGACATTGGCTCACTGGGCACTCGCCATGTGTCATGCTCTCTGATAAGTGCTTTACATGATGTGTGACATTGTCCTCCTGGCAGTCCTACGGAAGTAATATTCATATCCCCCATTTTACACATGAGGAGACTGATACTAAGAGCATGCCCAAAATTCCAATGAGAAGTGGCAGATCTGAGATTCAAACTCAGGCCAGTCAGCCTGTTTCTAACCGCCCCCCACCCCCACCCACCCCATTTCCCTTGTTATGTCAGCCAGGGCTCAGAACACCTGGACTAATATCCTTTTCCTCAAGTGTGCACACATACCCTCCTCTCCTATAAGAGGGCCCGCCCATTGGCAAAGAGGAGCCTGTCCCTCAGAGAGGACCATGTTGCCCTTTTGGGCCTGATACCACCCTCAACCCAAACCCATAGGGAAAAGTGAGTCCCCATTCACTTCCACAGCCAACCACTCCAGCCCCACATGCCCCACCCTACCAATGACTTTGCCATTCACCCCCAAGCTCCCCTCACCCATGGACCCTCAGGGAGGGGGTGTCCAGTCAAGACAACATGTTTCACTTTTTTCATTTTTTTTAATTAATCAAATGATACAAAACAACCATCATTCTGTCAATGCCCAAGCACCCAGCTGGTCCTCTCCCCGCATGTCATACCCTCCTCAGCCTCTCCCCCAACCCTGCTGTCCCTCCTCCCCTGCCCTAGCCCAGGGACAGAGTCTAGGAGGAGCCTGGGGCAGAGCTGGAGGCAGGAAGAGAGTACTGGACAGATAGCTATGGTTTGGGTTGGGGAAGAGATTAGGAAGTAGGTTCTTAAAGACCCTTTTTTAGTACCAGATATCCAGCCATATTCCCAGCTCCATCATTCAAATCATTTCCCATAGCCCAGCTCCTCTCTGTTCTCCCCCTACTACCAATTCTTTGGCTCTTACACAATTTTTATCCCTCAAATATCCATCCCTGGCCCAAGCAGTCCCCTGAGCCTCCCTCTGGTGGAGACTCCTGCACCCATGAGCTCCACAGAGCATCCAAGACAGAGTGCACAGAGACCCTGGGGAAGGAAGCTGAACTTTGCAGAGATGAGGAGAGGTGCAGGCTAGGGTATAGGGTGGTGGTAGAGGAGAGGAGTTTTATTTCCAGGCCCACAGTCTCTCCCCAACACCCCCCAAGAATTCCAGAGGGAGTTCTCAGCGCCCCCGGACAGGCTTCTCCAGCTTCACACTCTTGGCCGCTTCTCCAATCAGCTCCCAGAAACTCCTGAACTCCAGTTTAGAGTCATTGCAGCTGCCCAGGTTGGCAATTTTCTCTTCCAGGCCACAGTTGCTCTGAGGGGAGTGAAGACACCATGGCTCAGGGAGGCAGCACCTTCCAATCTTCCCACTCCACCCTGCCCAGGGGCAGACTGCAGGAGCAGAGCCTACCTAGCACTGGCAAGGGGGAAGAGCTGGGGGTTGCAAGTGCCAGTGTGGGTGGGGTCCTGGAGCACTTGCTTGGGAAGTCAGGGTACTGGCTGGGGTGGGGTGTGGTCCCTCCATACCGGCATGAGGTGGGGCAGCTGCTGGGTGACCAGGTCCTGTAGCTCAGAGGGGGTCAGTGTGTCCTTCCCACCCTCCACAGAGTACTGGTGGAAGTTCTTGATGAGGGTCTCAATGGCCCTCTCCACATCACTGAATTCCTGAGCATCCTGAGAGCAGGGGATATCACAAACATCAGTGAAGCTCCATGCACCCCAAAACCCTGCTTCTCCAGGAGCCTAGCAAAGCCCCCAGGGCAGAAGGCGCTGGAAGGCACACAGCTCCCATCCACTCCAGAGCCCAGAATCTAGCCCCTCTCCCCCACCCCCTGCTCGGCCTCCAGGCCACAGCAGCTACAGGTTGGGGAAGGCTTCCCTCCCCACACCCCCCAGCTGCAGGCAGAGCAGGTCCCAGCATGCACCCAGGCATCCTCTTCCCAGGAGGACTCCATCTGCATCACCCTGTGTGGGCCTCAGAAGAGGGTTCACATCTCACTCACAGGGTCTGGGGTGCAGGGTAAGGCCAAGGTGAAGGGCAGAAGTCAGTGGGGGGACATAGACCCTCAGGGTGAAGGAGAGGAGTGTGGGAGCAGAAAGGCCAGGAGTGAATGAGCCCACCTCTGCGTTGGCTGACCGACACTGTCCCATGGTGCCCACTGTGTCTGGTCCTTTGGTGAGAGTTCTGTTGTCCTATAGCTGGCCCCAGAGGAGCTGATGGCTCATGATCTGCTTAGAGGAGGGGGCAGGCTTGAGCTGAGGGGAGAGTCTAGCATTTCTTTCTCAGCTGCCCCCTTTGGCTCCATCTCAGATATTCTGTGCCTCACCAGGGGTTCAAAACCAACACTACACAGGCCCAGGCCCCGCCTGGGCTTCAGGAGCCAAGGTCATATCCCCCAGGCCAACGCATCTGGGGGAATCCCTTGGGACTCACCTTAGCTTCATTCTTTCCACCTCCTCCAACCACCCACCTCTGCTTGAAACACACACACCAACCTCCAGGATCTGATCCCCCAGCCCTTACCCTAAGTGTGCCCTCTGGACAGCAGGCAGTATATTTGGGTGAAAAGCCCTGGGTTTCCTTACCTGCTAGCAGCCGCTGAGACAAGACAGGAGGAGCCAGCTCACCTGAGCTCAGCTCTTATACCTGGGGGAAGGGAGGGGAGGCAGGGGGCTGGGCCTAAGCCACCCCTGCTATTGCAGCAGCCTGGGCTATGAGCCAGCTTTATGGGCCCCACCCTCCACTGGCCAGAGTTCCAGAGCCTACCCTGACCCTGCCACGAGGAGGGAGCTACAGAGGGCTGGGGCTGGGAAACCCCTGGCCTCAGATCAGCATGCAGAGTCACAGAGAAAGACAGGCAAGAAGGCTGGGACAGGGAGGACTTGGAGACCTCATGGGGTCACCCTAGGAAGTGGAAGGGCCCTGGGGAACTGTAGGGCAGGGAAGGAGAGGGGGTCTGAATCTGCGACCAGGAAAGGAGAAGCAGGAGCCTCTGTACCCTCCATGTGTGTCTGTCTGTCTGTCTCTCTCTCTCTCTCTCACACACACACACATACACACACGCTTCTCCCAGCCAGGCCCAGCTTGGATACTGACACTCAAGCCTGCCTGGATCCCAGAGCCCAGCCTTTACCAGTCCTGGAGGCAGAGAGATGAATGTAGAGAACTTGGATCAGGAGGAAGAAGCCAGAGAAGGGCAGCCTGGTGGAGGGAGGCAGATTGAGTGAGTGTTTGCCTGACCTCCCTTCAGCTCCCCTCAGCGGCCCAGAGTGCACAAATGCAAGGCCCACTTGAGCTGCTTGGCAGCTAACACCCACTCCAAACTGGTCGGGCCACGTGTTTCTCTCTCCCTCAGAGCCCCATGCCTTCCCTAACCCAGCTGCAGAGCAACACCCCCCAGTCCAGGACCCAGAATGACATCCCAGAGAACCCAACCCCAGTGGCCCTCCTCACCTGCCCAGGCCCAGACACCTAGGACCTGAAGTCACAGGAGGGGGTAGGAAGAAGGACAGAGCAGTAGGCATGAGTCAGGGCAAGGATGGGGTGTGGCCCAGAGCCAAAGTTCCCAGGATCCTTTCCTAAACACTGAGATCAGAGCACACCCCACTACGTCCCTCCTCATGTCACCTTCTCAACCCGGGGCCCTCTGTGTCTCAATGGAGAGGACCTTCCAACAGTGTCTCATTCTGAGAGTTCCTCTGAAGGGCTTCAACCTGCAGGTCCCTCTGAGGGTCTCTCAGCCTGTGGGTTCCTCTGAGAGTGACTTAGCCTGGGTTCCTCAGGAGGAAGCTCAGGCTAGGGGGTTCCTCACAGGGCTTCTCACGGTAAGGAAGCCCTTCAGTGCAGGAGCCCCTCTTGAATGTCTCCACCAATGGCCCTTTGGATTCCCAGTCTGGGGGTCCCTCTGAGGTCTCACTCTGGGACCCTCTCATGGAGGGTCAGGGAGCTCCCTCAGCCTAAAGTTTCCTCTGGACTCATAGCTGCCCCGCATGGATGCCTGCCAGTGAGGCAGTGACAGCCCTGGGAGGCTGGTCACCGAGATGCCCGCCCCTGCTCCCTCTGGTGGTGGCCGTGTACACCATATGCCCCTCAAGTCAGGAAGGCAAGGCAAGTTCTGCCTCCGGTGGCACCACCACACCCTCACCCCACGGTCCTTGAGCAGAACATCGGGCCCCTCCTTCTGGCTTCCCCACTGCTCCAGAGGGTAAGGGGAGGAGGGCCTAGTGTTCCTGAGCACCCAGCCAGAGAGGATCCTGGTTAATCAGAGCTCTGAAATCCACCTATTCTTGTCTTTATGACTTTACCTAAGATCTGTGTCCTGATCTTTAATACAGGAGTTAAAAATAGTGCCTTCCTCAAAGGACTGTGAGAGTTAACTAAGACAATACAGGCAAAATGTTTAGCACTGCACCTGGTACTTAGTAAGCCCTCCATACCTGTTCACCACTATCATTGTCATCCAACGGACAAACTCCAAGAAAAAAGAAGCAGAGCAGGACCATGCAGCTGAGCCCCTGAGTCACCTCTCCTGCCCCATATCTCTGCCTCTACTTTTCTTTTTTCTTTTTATTTTTTCTTTTTTTTGTTTTGTTTTGTTTTTGTTTTTGAGATGGAGTTTCGCTCCTGTCGCCCAGGCTGGAGTGCAATGGTGCGATCTCAGCTCACTGCAAACTCCTCCTCCTGGGTTCAAGTGATTCTCCTGCCTCAGCCTCCTGAGTAGCTGGGATTACAGGCGCCAGCCCAGCTAATTTTTGTATTTTTAGTAGAGGCAGGGTTTCGCCATGTTGGCCAGGCTGGTCTCGAACTCCTGACCTCAAGTGATCCACCCGCCTCAGCCTCCCCAAGTGCTAGGATTACAGGCGTGAGCCACTGTGCCCAGCCCTCTGCCTCTACTTTTCATATATTCATTCAGCCATTTATTGGGCACCTGCTCTGTACAAGACCTGGTGCTAGATGCTGCGGAATTCAAAGATGAATAACATTCCCTGTCCTCAAGTGGCTCATAATTTTCAGATCCATCCTCAGGTCAAGAGAGAGCTTTCCCACTCTCTGGTCTCAAGAAAAGAAATCAGGATGGGGTGTAAGTAAGAAACATTTGTGTTTCAAGGAGGAAGTTTTATTTGGGAAGAGTGCGGTTCTGCTCGGCCCTGACCAGCCCTGCCCTGCCCACCCCCATCTCAGCCAGGCAGCTTTACTTCTTCCTGATCTTCAGGTCCTTCTTCTTCCTGATTTCCTTGGCCAGCTCCCCAATCAATCTCCAGTACTCATTGAACTTGAGCTCAGAGTCCTGATTCACATCCAAGCTCTTCATCTTCTCATCAAGAGAGTCCACATCCTGAGGAGACACCAAAGGGAAGAGTAGAATTAGAAACTGGGGTTCTTGAGAAAGTAGGGAGGGAAGAACGGTCAGCTGCCATTCTCTCAAGGCCCTTCCCTCAGAGAGCAGTGGTACCTGCCCCTTCTCTAAAGAATGAGGCTGCAGCCCCAAAACTGCACTGCCACGGGGTGCCTCTCCAAGGAGCACCAGCAGAGAGAGGTGGGGGGTCCTGAGTCCTAGTGCTCGCCATTGTGTAAATACTTCCACAATGGCCGCTTACAAACCACAAACAGGTTGTCACTGAATACAAAGCTGGAAAGAAATGCACACAATCTTCTCTCACCAGCACACCGCTGCAGCTGCTGTGGGATCGGCCCAGGGATTTGCCAGCATCTCAGGGAGATGCTGCAGGGTTGGACCCAATCTGAGCCTTCTGGGGCCACCCTCCTCTTTCTCAGAAAGCAGGAGAAGCTCCCAGTATTTAGCTGCTCATTTGCACAACCCTTGTGTCTTTTCATTTATCCAACTGGGTCACTAGATCAGGGGAATGGCAAGGACATGGAGTATCTGGGTTTTTAGGGGCCCTTGACAGGGTCTCTCTCATAGGCCTGTGAACTCAATGGCAACAGTAAACTGGATGTCCTGATCAAAGGACCTGTTGCCAGCTAAACAAGCACAACCAAAAAGTTGACTGTTGAACAATAGTTCAACATCAAACCAGAGAAGGGTGCCTCAGGCAGGGTGTGATGCTCAAAGTTTGAACCAACATTTGGATGCAGACAGAGAAGACTCACCGAATCTCTAAAAGGAACAAAGCTGATTCATAGAAGAACTAAAAAAGACTTTTTTTTTTTTAAGTTACAACCACGTTTAATTATAAAATACTATAAGCACTGCCAGTGGAAGGCAAGGATGGCTACTGTAACATTATATTGGGGGTGCATTCAATTAGTAAAGAGAAATAAATAAGTATTAAGAAGGAAGAAGCAGGAAGGGCGTGGTGGCTTACACCTGTAATCCCAACGCATTGGGAGGCTGAGGCGGGCAGATCACTTGAGGTCAGGAGTTTGAGACCAGTCTGGCCAACAAAGGGAAACCCTGTCTCTACTAAAAACATAAAAATTAGGCAGGCCGGGCGTGGTGGCTCATGCCTGTAAACCCAGCACTTTGAGAGGCCGAGGCGGGCAGATCACCTGAGGTCAGGAGTTCAAGACCAGCCTGGCCAACATGGCGAAACCCTGCCTCTACTAAAAATACAAAAATTAGCTAGGCATGGTGGTGGGAGCCTGTAATCCCAGCTACTCGGGAGGCTGAGACAGGAGAATTGCTTGAACCTGGGAGGCAGAGGTTGTGGTGAGCAGAGATCGCGCCATTGCACTCCAGCCTGGGCTACAGAGACTCTGTCTCAAAAAAAGAAAAAAAAATACAAAAATTAGCTGGGTGTGATAGTGCACACCTGTAGTCCCAACTACTTGGGAGGCTGAATCAGAAGAATCGCTTGAGTGTGGGAGGCAGAGGCTGTAGTGAGCCGAGATCAAGCCACTGCCCTCCAGCCTGGGTGACAGAGCGAGACTATCTAAAAAAACAAAGAGCTGTGGCAGAAATAAAACAAAGGCCAAATACCAAATACCATATCAGTATCAGTGGGTTCCACAGCCCTGGATTCAACCAACCTAGGACCAAAAATATTTGAAGAAAAAAATCCACAAAGTTCCAAAAAGCAAAACTTAAATTTTGCCCCATGCTAAGTACTAAGTTGAATCCATGTGAATGAAGTGATGAGTAGGCGTTGCATTATGTATTACAAGTAACCTAGAGTTACTTGTAATTTAAAGTATACAGGAGGATGTGCATAGGTTATATGCAAGTACTATCTGATTTTATATAAGGGATTTGAGGTCGGGCATGATGGCTCACACCTGTAATCTCAGCACTTTGGGAGCCCAAGGTGAGAGGATCGCTTGAGCCCAGGAGTTCAAGACCAGCCAGGGCAACCTAGTGAGATCCCCATCTCTACAAGAGAAGGATAAAAAAAGGTAATTGAGCATCCAAGGATTTTGGCATCCAAGGGGGTCCTGGGAACAATTCCCATGGATACGAAATGACAACTATATATTTCATATTATACCACAGGGATATTAAAAAAAAATTTTGAATAAACAGACAATTGAATAAATATATATTTTTCTTAAAGAGAAAGGCTCAATTAACCAAAAAATGTCGATTTTCCCTAAAATATATCTTTTATATGATCCCAATTAAACTATCTACAGGATTTTTTTTTTTTTTTTTTTGAGACGGAGTCTCACTCTGTCGCCCAGGCTGGCGTGCAGTGGTATGATCTCAGCTCACTGCAACCTCCGCCTTCTGGGTTCAAGCAATTCTCCTGCCTCAGCCTCCCGAGGAGCTGGGATTATAGGCACCCACCACCAAGCCTAGCTAATTTTTGTATTTTCAGTAGAGATGGGGTTTCACCATGTTTGCCAGGCTGGTCTCAAACTCCTGACCTCAGGTGATCCACCCACCTCAGCCTCCAAAATGTCTGGGATTACAGGGATGAGCCACCACACCAGGCCTACAGGATTCTTTTTAACATTATAAAATGTTACTGGCTGGGCATGGTGGCTCATGCCTGTAATCCCAGAACTTCGGGAGGCCAAGGCAGGTGGATAACTCAAGGTCAAGCGTTCAAGACTAGCCTGGCCAACATGATGAAACCCCATCTCGGACAACCCGCTCGGGTCTCTCACACTGTGGAAGCTTTGTTCTTTCACTCTTTGCAATAAATCTTGCTGCTGCTCAAAAAAAAAAAAAAAAAAAGAAAAGAAAGAAAGAAAGAAACCCCATCTCTACTAAAAATGCAAAACTTAGCCAGGCGTGGTGATGCATGGCCATAGTCCCAGCTACTTCGGAGGCTGAGGCAGGAGAATCGCTCGAACCCAAGAGGTGGAGGTTGCAGTGAGCCGAAATCACACCACTGCACTCCAGCCCAGCCTGGGTGACAGAGTGAGACCTCGTCTCAAAAAAAAAAAAAAAAAAAAATTTAAGTTCCATTTCACTCAGAATTATATAAGCGTAAATCAGAAAAATATACCATTTTCACATCGTAGATTAGCAAAAAGTAAAAGCTCAATAATACCCAGTTTGGACAAGTACACAGGCATCGCATGAAGTGTGGGTAGCCATATAAACTGGTACAATTTTTTTAGGAGGCAAATTGGTAATATTCACAAAAATTAAAAATGAAAGCCAGTCTCGGTGGCTCACCCCTGTAATCCCAGCACTTTGGGAGGCCGAGGCAGGCAGATCATCTGAAGTCAGGAGTTCGAGACCAGCCTGGCCAACATGGTGAAACCTCGTCTCTACTAAAAATACAAAAATTAGCCAGGCATGGTGGCACGAGCCTGTAGTCCCAGCTATTCAGGGAGGCTGAGCCAGGAAAATTGCTTGAACCTGGGAGGCGGAGGTTGCAGTCACCCGAGATCGTGCCACTGCACTCCAGCCTGGGTGAAAGAGCAAGATTCTTTCTCAAAAAAAAATTAAAAATGAACATGCCACTTAACCTAATATTTCTACCACCAAACATTTACCTTATGTTGTTATTTTTCCACCAGTATGTAGGTATACAAACACGGATATTTGCAAGAAGGAAGAAATGGACATAAGAAAAATTTCCATCAATAAAGGATTGGGCTGGGCACAGTGGCTCATGCCTGTAATCCCAACACTTTGGGAGGCCAGGGCAGGAGGATCACTTAAGCCTAGGAGTTCAAGACCAGCATGGGCAATATAATGAGGCCTTGTCTCTACAAAAAAATTTAAAAATTAGGCCTCAGTTTCCATATATGTGAAGTGGGGAATGCGGACTGTGTTTTCTCTTGGCCTCCTTCCAGCTGTGATGGTCTGTGAATCTCCTGGAAGCCAGCTCTGGGTCCAGTCCTGTTTTGGGGAAATTAGACCAGAAAGGCACAGAGCATACACAAGAACCCAACAGCATCATCTGATACAAGCCCATACTTCCACTGGCACACAGTATCTTTGCTTACCTAACTACATGCACACACACATACAGAGGCTCTGTCTCTACAAAAAAATTTAAAAATTAGCCGGACATGGTGGCACATGCCTGTATTCCCAGCTACTCAGAAGGCTGAGGTGGAAGGATCACTTGAGCCTGGGAGGTAGAGGCTGCAGTGAACTGTGATCACGCCATTGCACTCTAGCCTGGGCAACAAAGTGAGACTCTGTCTCAAAAAAAAAAAAAAAAGAGGTATCAGTTGTAAGCTGGTAAGAATGACACAGTGGAGAAGGAAAATTTGAGGACACAAGAAAGAGAGGAGTAATTTCAAGAGGAAAGTCTTTTTTTTTTTTTTTTTGAGACGGAGTCTCACTCTGTCGGTCGCCTAGGCTGGAGTGCAGTGGGTGAGAGGGGATGGGATCCAGGGCACCAGTGAAGGGTTGGCCTTAGGGGCAGTGACATATCATTTGCGTAACAGAAGACAACTGATTTCGGGGAGGGAGCACGTACAAGTTTCCTGATTGCTCCTATTTTCTTTTCCTTTTTTTTTTTCCTTTGAGACAGTCTCCCTCTGTTGCCCAGGCTGGAGTGCAGTGGTGAAATCTCAGCTCCCTGCAACCTCTGCCTCCCGGGTTCAAGCAATTTTCCTGCTTCAGCCTCCCAAGTCACTGGGATTACAGATGCACACAACCATGCCCAGCTGATTTTTTAAATATATTTTTTAGTACAGATGGGGTTTCACTATGTTGGCCAGGCTGGTCTCAAACTCCTGAACTTCTCAGTGAGTAAACTACTCAGGAAAAGGGAGAACGTGGAAAGACGTACTGAGCTTTGAGGAGAGAAGACAAATTGTGAAATAATCATCTGAAAGAACTGGTAAATGAATCAACCAGGGAAACACAGAACTGCCAGGCATTGTCAAGGGTCCCTTTTGGGGTCTGTGGTTATAGATTTAAAGTGAGACAAGTCAACAAAGCTGTGCATTTTTCTCCAGCCAGATTCAGCTATCCAAATGGAGGGGCAGAACAGTGGATTTAACTGGCAAGTTACTATAGGTGAAATGGTGGATTAACTGGGTTGAGAACAGACAGAGACAGAATCAATGGGGTTAAGGCAGTGATTACAATGAGAAGCCTTAGAACCTGAGGTGAGGAAGAAGGGCAATGAGGACACGAGGGATGTTGATGGAAGATGCAAAAGTGAGAGGGTCGAGAGACTGAAGGTACCTGAGGAGTCAGGGAAGTGCTGAAGTGGAGAAGCTAGAGAGGGGAACAGAACTGGAATGACAGGAGGAGGTCAGCAGATAAAGGGAAACTTGAAATCAAGATTTTGGAAGTGGTGCGTTATTTTGTTAATGACACAGTCTAAAGCATGAACAGAGGAGTGGAATGCTGAGCTGTAAGAAGACAAATCTTTTTGGAAATGAGGAGTTGAGAAAATTGAAAGGCCCAGGTGTTGGATGAATTGTCTGTGTGGATGCTGAAGCCACTGAGAATAACAACAGAAGCAGTGATGACAGGAAAACAGTGAGCCAGGAGCTGAAGAGCCGTAAGGAGTGCAATAAGAAGAATGGCAGGTGGCAGACGAGCTTCCAAGGAGCTGGGAAGTCTCAGAAAGAAGAAGAAACTAAAATCTAGAGATAATGAAAAGCAGAGAGGTCACTTCCTACATTTCCAGGCCCAGAGGAAGTTGAATTTAGGAAAAAAAAAAAAAACACACAATCACTGCTTGACAAGGATATAAGGAATGCTGTCCCTTCAGGAGAGAACCTGAAGTTTCCAGTAAAAAGATGAAAAGAAACGTCTGGCTGGGCACAGAGCTCACGCCTATAATCCCAACACTTTGGAAGGCCAATGCAGGAGGATCACTTGAGGCCTGGAGTTTGAGACCAGCTTGGGAAACATAGAGAGACCGCATCTCTACAAGTAACAAAAATTAGGCCAGGCACGGTGGCTCACGCCTGTAATTCCAGCACTTTGAGAGGCCGAGGCAGGCGGATCACCTGAGGTCAGGAGTTCAAAACCAGCCTCGCCAACATAGTGAAACCCCGTCTCTACTAAAAATACAAAAATTATCCGGGCATGGTGGCGGTTGCCTGTAATCCCAGCTACTCATGAGGCTGAGGCAAGAGAACCACTTGAACCCAGGAGGCAGAGGTTGCAGTGAGCCAAGATCGCACCATTGCACTCCAGCCTCGGTGACAGAGTGAGACTCTGTCACAAAAAAAGAAAGAATTAGCCAGGCAGTGTGGCATGCACCTGTGGTCCCAGCTACTTGTGAGGCTGGGGCAGGAGGATTGCCTGAGCCCGGAAGGTCAAGGATGCAGTGAGCTGTGATCACACAGTGGCCTGGGCAACAGAGTGAGACACCCTGTCTCAAAAAAAAAGTCTGAGAAGTTGGAAGTTGTAGGGGATTTTGCAGATGAAAGACCATGAGTTTCAGAGACTCATTGTGTTCAGGGAGTCCATATTCACACACTTCAATGTGCCTGTGGATTTTCAGAAAGGATGTAAAACAAACTGTCAACAGCCAGAATGACCAGGCCTCTTCGAGCCCAGAGTTGATTAAATTTAAGACCTGACCCCAGCCTGTGAGTGGGAGAGAAGGAATGACTCTTACACCCTAGTGAGAGGATGCCCATAGCAGGTAGGGAGTCTTCACAGATGCATCTCACAGACCCCCTACACTGAGGTCTATGACTCCATGAATTTGGCTGTGTTTTCATTTATGATAAGCCCCTTTC
The DNA here is from genome assembly GCF_028885625.2 of Pongo pygmaeus. Classification (NCBI taxonomy): domain Eukaryota; kingdom Metazoa; phylum Chordata; class Mammalia; order Primates; family Hominidae; genus Pongo; species Pongo pygmaeus. The sequence continues at coordinate 96,737,035 of NC_072373.2, read as the reverse complement.
CACTGCTAGGCCTCAGTTTCCATATACGTGAAGTGAGGAATGCGGACTGTGTTTTCTCTTGGCCTCCTTCCAGCTGTGATGGTCTGTGAATCTCCTGGAAGCCAGCTCTGGGTCCAGCCCTGTCTTGGGGAAGTTAGACCAGAAAGGCACAGAGCATACACAAGAACCCAACAGCATCTTCTGACACAAGCCCACACTCCCACTGGCACATAGTATCTTTGCTTACCTAATTATATGCATGGACACACACACACACACACACACACACACACACACACACACCAGGCAAGAAAACCCACAACCAGGTCAGGCGCAGTGGCTTGCGCTTGTAACCCCAGCACTCTGGGAGGCCGAGGCGGGTGGATCACCTGAGGTCAGGAGTTTGAGATCAGCCTGGCCAACCTGGTGAAACCCTGTCTCTAATAAAAATACAGAAATAGGCTCGGCGTGGTGGCGCACCCCTGTAATCCCAGCTCCTCAGGAGGCTGAGGCAGGAGAATCACTTGAACCCCGGAGATGGAGGTTGCAGGGAGCCAAGATCACACCACTGCACTCCAGCCTGGGCAACAGAGTGAGACTTTGTCTCAAAAAAAACAAAAGAAAACCTGCAACCATTTACACATGCAGTCACCCACACCCTTTCTTGTGGTCACATCATCGTACTCGGCACCATCATGTCCTAAACACAGTGTCCCACAATCACCATCTTACAAAATCTCAGTCCCAGATCTCTGCCTACCTTGAGCAGATGGGGCAACTGCTGGGTAACCAGCTCTTTGAACTCGTTGACACTGAGGCTATCCTTCCGGCCCTCCTTCCTTGCAAAGGTGAAGAAGGTGGTGACCACGGTCTCGATGGACTCCTCTAGCTCTGTCAGTGGTTCTGCTGCCATTAGGACCTTGAGGCCAAAGCTGATGTCCTCAAGGGGCTAGCTGACCTTTGTCAGGGCTGACCTGTGGAACAGAGAAGGAGCAGAGAGGGAGAGTCAGGGAGCCCCAAGATGCAGGAATGGTTCAGAAGGTCCCTGCCTTGGTGTTACCACATCAGTCTCAGCCTGGAGGGGGCATTATGGGGAAAGAGGGAGAGGACAGGGGTTGAGCTTGGGGCATCAGACCAGGCAACAGCATCTCAGTTTTGGTGGGGGCAGGAGACTCAGCTCCAGAAACCCCCTCTTCTGTAGGTCTCACAATCTGGGGTCCTTTTTAAATGTCTGTGGCTTAGGGACCCCTCTGTGGTGATCCCTCGATCTGGAGACCCCTCTACTTGAGAGGAGGTCTTCAGTTGACGGTCCTTCTTGGAGTCCTTCGAGTCTGGTGGCCCCTCTGTGGCGTGTCTGTCTCAAGAATCCCTTCTTGTCTCACCCAGCCTCACAGGTCATAAGGTTGTTTGTCTCCAAAGCTTGTTTATGTTGGGCCCTGGTCTCCGGCCACTCGCATCCGCCCACACACACTCTAACCGCTCCTCCCAGCAGAGAAGCACAGGGTCTGGCAAATGTCCCTGTGGTCAGAGCTGGCTCCATCTGAACAGACCCATTTTCTCTGCCCCGCTCCACCCTTACCTCTCCTCAGGGGCAGCAGGGCAGAGTGCTGAACCCAGGACCCCACAGATCCTCCCCGCTCCTGTCTCCCAGTGACAAGGGTCCTCGAACGGGGCGTCTCTGACTCCCTGCCCCAGGACGGGTTTAGTACAGGCACTCACAGCCCCCTGGGGTGCGGTGTGTGGGGCTGGAAGAGGCATTCTCTTTTCTGTCCACCCCGTCACGCACTCCTGCACGCACTGTTGCTCGATCATCCAAAGCTGCTTCCTGAATTCCTGTCTGAGCTGGCTCTGGGGGAGGGACCTGGGAGCCCAGGAAGAAAAAATGATCTCCAGCCTCCCTCCAGGGTCGGCCATGAGACTCACCCGGCAAGGAGATGGGGTAGAGTGAGCTGGAGCCTCAGGGCTGAGGTTTATAAGCAGCGGGGAAGGAGGAGAGAGCTGCTTCCAAGCCCGGAGGTGTCAAATTTCCGTGGTCGATTCTGAAGACCAGAGACAGCCCAATCACACCGCTCGCCCTGAGCCCTCAGGCCTGGACCCGGGCTCCCTGCCAGCCACACGAGCGCCCCCACTTGGTCAGGAAGAGGAGCTGCCTGGACAGATCTCATTCAGCAGGGGTCCCAGGGTCCTAGTCCTCTCAATACTGGGGGCTGCTGCCACCACACCCCACGTCTAATCAGGAGTGTGTATGCTGAGGGGGGAAGAGGGAGGCAACCAATTGAGGGAGCTCAACACTGAGAGGCCCAATCTGAGACACACACAGAGGCCCCTTAGAATGAGATCCCACAAAGGATGCTACAGACCAAGATCCCTCAGAGAACCCCAGGCTGAGGCCCCACACACAGAGGGGGATCCAGGTTGAGACCCCCAGAGAAGAGTCCTGGATTGAAATCCCTCTGTGGGTTCTCAGACTCCGAAGACTAAGTTTCTCACTGAGGGTCCTCTCAGCGAGGCCCCATAGAGGAGCCACAGACTAAGACCCCCTCAGCAGAATTCCCCACTTACCCAGCTCAACCAGCACAGCCAGCCACAGGTACTGCAAGGCCCAGCTTGGGGTAAGACATCCAGCGTCCCTCCCAGGACCTCCTTCCCATCTCTTTCCCTTGCACCATCTACTGCTGCCTGGAGAGAAAGGAACGGGGCAAGCAAGGCTGGGAAAGAGACAAGGGCCGCCTGTTCCAGCCCAGGAGACAGAGGGCGCCTCTGTCTGCTCCTGGCCCCGTGCCCCACAGGGTGTTCGTCTGTGAAGGGGTGGAGTCGATGGGGGGGTCAGCGGGGGAGGGACTGTTGAAGACAGGTCTCCACACACAGCTCCAGCAGCCACATTTGCAGCCTTGGCCGTCTGTCCAGAACCTGCTCCCACCTCAGGCCCAGGCCACCCGTGAGTACCCTGCCCCACTGGGCTAGTCCCTGGCCTGCCAGCTTCAGGGAGAGGGGTCTTCAGAAGGGCTCCAAGAGGCTGGGGACCATAGCACTGTGGAGCACTGAGGATCTGGGAGGAGTCAGTCAGGGTGAGGGAAGTTTGGGATTTGGGGGAGACAGGGTTTGGAAGGTGGTGATGAGAGACAAATGAACTGAAGGTCGGAGAGAGAGCTGGCAGCTCAGCAAAGGAGGAAGCCAGTGGGGAACCCACCACGAGCTTCCTGGCCACCTGGCCCTCCCACAGGGAGCCCTCAAGTCCCTGCCAAGGCCCCCTCTGTCTCCCAGGTGTTGAGAAGGGCCCCAGCCCTCCCCTGCCTCGCCTCCTGTGGGGTAAGAAGAAGAGAGCAGATACAACAGCTGTTTCTGCCCCCACCTCTCCTGCCAGCCTTAGTCTCTCACCCCCCCCCCGCCTTGCCAAGAGCTCAGGTCCCCGGGGAGTCTGGGGGTGGCAGGGCGAAGATCCCATGATATGGGGAAGCAGAGATGTAGGGTGCTGTGCCCCTTCCCAAAGCGACCTCCACAGGACCTCCCCTTTCTCCTCCTCCCCTTTTTGGCCCAGACCTTTTGACTCCTCTTTCCCCCCATTCTTACCTCTTTGTTTTCCCATCTGCCCTGCCCCCAAGTCCTCTCAGAACTGCCACCACATAAAATCCCAGGCTGCTTTAGGGCTCCAGGTGACCTCCAGCTGCCCCTCTGGCATGGAGCAGGTAATCAAGCTACCAGCATCCCTCCCTCAAGCACCCCTTATCCCCTCATCAGCCACGGCTTGGGTTCCATCTCCCCCACGTCTCTGACAACTGCTTCTCAGGTCTGGAGTTCAGATGACACTCACAAGGGCCCCATTGAAGAACTGGGATGTCATTCGATCAGGGGCCATTGTCCAGCCCCCTAGGCCTGGGGAAGGATGGGGACATCTGATCCGAGACACCTGAGCTGTCCCCCCTGGGGTTGTGGAAGGCCAGACTGTCCCAGGGCCAAGGGAAAGACGCCCCCTGGCTTGGCAGTGTTCTCTCTCAACAGACCACTCCTTTCTCCTCTCTTCTCCTACTCTCTCCCAGCTCCATGAACTCAAAGGACCGCATGCTTTCAGCCCTTTATCTCCCCCAACACACAGCAGCCCCATTCCCCTTGCTCCCACTATCCCCAAATCAAACAGGAGTGAGTAGTCGCAGGCACAACGCCTGCAGGTCTCCTCTCCCACTCCCTGGGAACTCTGGCTCCAAGGAAAAGGCTCAGACATTCCTCTCTCCCCTTCTGCCACCCACCAGATGGAAGGGATAATTTTGCAGAGGCAATGGGAGCATACCCTAAAGAAGCCAAAATGACATGTTCAGGAGAGAACAGAGTTGAAGGACCAAAAGGGGCCCCCAGCTGCTGACAGGAAACTCAGAGTCAGTGAGACCTCCCTCCCCTAGAAGGCTTAGGCCACCCACTGGGGCTGCCATCCCCTCTACCAGGCTGACCGAGGGTACCAGACTGACTCCTTGCTAGGGGTGGGCAGCAGAAGGAAGGCTGTAGTGGACACCCCAGCCCACCACCCTCAACAGCAGAGCTTGGCTATGCTAGACAGGCAAGGTCCAGGGTAAAAATAGAGCCAGAGGAAGCATGGCCCAGTCCTGTGACCACCCCTGCCTGCCCCACCCTCCTCAATCCCTGCCTGGGCAGCCACTGCAGACATCTACCACAGGCCTCTGGAGCCAGCCCAGCTCCAACTGCTCTCTCTCCATGCCCCAACCCTGATTCCCTCTGGCTGGGGTACAGACTGAGGGACACGGAGAACAGGTCTGCACTGAGGTCTGCTGGGGTTTCCCTCACATTGTAAAATCTCAGGGAAAGATCAATTGCAGTAAGGCTCTAATCCCACAGCTATTTGAGCTGTCAGCCAGGGCCAGGGCCAGGCCTGAGGGTTCCCGTCACCTAGACCCCAGGTACCCCAGGCCTGGTCCTCAGCTCACTTCCATGATGGGGGTGGGTAGGTGCACTGCTGCAATGGGCTCTGAGCTGGAGACGGCGATGGAGACCCTCATCAACGTGTTCCACGCCCACTCGGGCAAAGAGGGGGACAAGTACAAGCTGAGCAAGAAGGAGCTGAAAGAGCTGCTGCAGACGGAGCTCTCTGGCTTCCTGGATGTGAGCATAGAGTGGTGGAGTGGGAGTGGAGTGGGTGAAGGTTGGGGGAATGGGGTGGGCACCCTCTTGCTATTTCCCCACCCCACCTCCAGCTCAGCCTAGCCTCCTTCTTTCCTTTCCCAGGCTTCTCTCCTGGGTTTTTCCAGGCTCCCCTACTCCTCCTGGGTCAAGTCAAAACGCCCTGGTTTACTGATCACCTGTTAAGTGTTAGGCCCTGTGTAGATTCATCAATAATAAGACTCACAGACTTAGAAGGGAAAGATTGACACTTAGAAGTAAACCATGCACTCCAGGAAGTACACAGAGCCTTAACAGATGTGCCAGAAAGGGTTATGAGAGATTATTAACCTGATTGAAGCCAGATGGCTTTCCTGAAGAGGTGGCACTTGAACCATGGATTTCCATTGGAAGATTATCTGGGTAAATGCAGACATTTTAGGAGGAGGCAACTGAATGAACAAAAGCACGGGAGAAAGAAAAATGTGGAGCATGCCAGTAGTTTCATTCAACTGGCATGAAGGATGTAGAAAAGTAGGCTGCAAAGGCTAACCAGGGCCCCAAAGTAAAGAAGCCTCAGGATACGGTAGAAAGTGCACCAGTTTTGAGGTTTTATTGGACTGGGTTCAAATTCCAGCCCTGCTACTTTCTAGCTGTGGGACTTTGGGCATATTTATTTAACCACCGATTACCAATTTGTTTCTTCTCTAGAATGGAAATAGTGAAACATACCTCACATTATTTGTATTAGAATTAAATTAGACAGTGCTTGTAAAGCTCCTAGTATAGTGCTTGCTTTATTGTAGGCACTCAACATACGGTAACTGGTGTCATTATTATTCATTCTGCCAGGTGAAAGAGTTTATGCTGTAGGCAACAGGAGCCCTTAAGAGTTTTGAGGAAGCCCAGAAGAGTCCCATAATTCAGTGCAGTTCCTCTCGCTCATCTTTGCCTCCTGCTTCTCAACCACCCCCTTGCCTCTGACTCTGTACTGTACCCCTTCCTATACACCTCCCTCTTCCTCTTCTCCCACCACAGGCCCAGAAGGATGTGGATGCTGTGGACAAGGTGATGAAGGAGCTAGACGAGAATGGAGACGGGGAGGTGGACTTCCAGGAGTATGTGGTGCTTGTGGCTGCTCTCACAGTGGCCTGTAACAATTTCTTCTGGGAGAACAGTTGAGCAGACAGCCACATTGGGCAGCGCCCTTCCTCTCCACCCTCCCAGACCTGCCTCTTCCCCCTGCTTCCACCTCACCCCACTTATCCCTCTCCATAACCCCACCCCTGGCCACCCCACCCACACACACATCAAGGGCGCAAGAGTAGCGGTCCAAGCCTGCAACTCATCTTTCATTAAAGGCTTCTCTCTCACCAGCCATCCGATGTCTGTCTCCTCTGGAATCTGGAAGTGGGTGGAGACGTGAAGACTGTTCACTCTCAACTCCCCTTATTTGGGGAAGTGTCTTATTTAGAAAGAGGTCAAGGTGCATTACATCTTCCTACTTGAGGAATGCTCAAGGTCCAGGAATGTGGGGGTTCAAGGTTCCAGTTGGAAGTCGAGGAGACATCAGCTTCTCAGCTATAAAACCAGAGGAAGAAATAATCTCCTTTTTTTTTTTGGAGACACAGTCTGGCTCTGTCACCCAGGCTGGAGGGCAGTGGCATGATCTCGGCTCACTGCAACCTCTGCCTCCCAGGTTCAAGCGATTCTCCTGCCTCAGCCTCCCGAGCAGCTGGGACTACAGGCGCCTGCCACCACGCCCGGCTAATTTTTTGTATTTTTAATACAGACGGGGTTTCACCATGTTGGCCAGGATGGTCTCGATCTCCTGACCTCGTGATACCCCCACCTCGGCCTCCCAAAGTGCTGAGATTACAGGCGTGAGCCCCCGCGCTCGGCCGAAAGAATCTTCTTTCAATCAACAAACATTTACTTAAGTGGTACTATGTGTAAACTGCGTAGGAACTGAGGCTCCAGCATTAAGCAAAATAACCACGATCCTTACCCTCACGTGGGTGAGGATGCTGGGCCATTACTTACACACAGACACACACGAACACATACAAACACACGCACACGCCCAAGTGCCAGGAAGGAAAATGAAAGGGTCTTGACGTGCCAGTGGGGCAGAGGAAGGGTTGCAGATGTGTCATTCTCTCATTCCTCAAACATATGTACACTGTATTGTGCACAGTCATTAGAAAAATCCCTTATTGAGGCCGGGCACAGTGGCTCACGACTGTAGTCCCAGCACTTTGGGAGACAGAGGCGGGCAGATCACTTGAGGTCAGGAGTTGGAGACCAGCCTGGTGAAACCCCATCTCTACTAAAAATACTAAAATTAGCGGGGCATGGTGGCACGCGCCTGTAATTCCAGCTACTCAGGAGGCTGAGGCAGGAGAATGGCTTGAACCTGGGAGGCAGAGGTTGCAGTGAACCGAGATGGTACCACTGCACTCCAGCCTGGGTGACACAGCGAGACTCCATCTGCAAAAAGAAAAAAAAAGAAAGAGAGAAAAATCCCTTATTGAACAGGGAACATAGCTCATGCCTATAATCCTAGGAGTCGGGAGGCTGAGGTGAGAGGATCACCTGAGCCCAGGAGGTCAAGGCTGCAGTGATCCGTGTTTGATTGCGCCACTGACTCCAGCCTGGACAACAGAGCCAGACCCCGTCTCAAAACAACAACAACAAATCAGAGAGAGAGAAAAGAGAAATCCCTATGTAGGTCTGCAACAAAATAAACACGGATGGCAGGTGTGGAGGGAGGACATGGAAACGCAATCGAGGACGCAAAGGTGCCCCACCCCAAGAAGGAGTAAACAGTATTTAGGCCAAGTTGGGGAGGGGAGGAAGTGAGGAGGAAAACATGGACGGGCGGTGGTGTTGGCCGGTGCAGGATGGGAGAGGAATGTGCTCCCAATACTGGCCTCCTGGGCCTTGGCTGGAGCATTTACGGCACTTCACAACTCTCAGACTGGGCGAGTGGCCATGAGAGGAAAACCAGTGCAAATTCCCCAGGCCCAATTGTCCGGAAGAAGACGAGGCAAGTCCGCGTAAAGATTTTTGGACGGTGTACCTTGGCTAGGGAACGGAGGGGCGAGGGAATTCGGGACCCAAATCCCCTCTAAGGCCCACATTAATAACTACCCCAGGAGGTTGCAGCGCAACCACTACTGGAACGTGAAGTCCCTGCACGCCCCAACAACTGGGCCATTGGCCACGCCCCTAGCGGCGGGGCACTGCTTGGAAGCCCCGCCCTCGCCCTAAGGCTCCGCCTCTGATCTCTGCGCAGGCGTAGCTCAAATCTTTCCCGCCCTCTAGTCGTGCGCGGATCTGACACCTGACGTAATGGCGTAGACGCCATTTTAGCCGGTCCCACAAGCACTGGACGTGGCGGCCATTTTGTTTTGGACACCGAGCCGGAGCTGGCGGCCGCTGCAGACGAAAGGCAGGAAAGGGCAGGCCGGGTGAGCAGACGGATCGGCCGACTAGACAGCCAACCAGCAACAACGAACTGAACTCGCATACTACCGCTTACGCATCTAACCAACCGCCCATCTAGCTAACCCGAGCCCCTCCACCGTCAACTCAGGTTCGGCCGGTCCCCGGCCCGCCTGCCGGAGCCGTGGTGGCAGCCGCGGGAGGAACACTGGCGTCTGTTTCCTTCGGTGAGTTTCTGTGGTGAGAAGGGGGGGGGGTCTTGGGGAGCGGAAGGGGCCGGCGGACGCGGAAAGGGGGTGGTGGCATGTGCACATAGCTACGGTGTTGGAGCGTGGAGGCCCGGGGGAGGAGGCGGAGCCCCTGCGAAGGGACGGGGGAGGGGCTGAACTGGAACCTGGTGGCGGGATTGATGGAGGTTGGGGTTTGATAGGATAAAAAGGAAACTTGGCGGGTTGAGCAAAAGTGGAAGTCTTGACAGGGCTTTGAGGATGGTAGGGAGATTAAGAAGTACAAGACTTTGAGGAATGTTGGAAATTAATGGCGGCTTTAGGGTTAAGTTTTATGGAGGGCTCTTTGCAAGTTAATTCCCAGGTGAATTTAGAAAACCTTTCCTACTCCCCCAGGTCGTCAGTTTCTTGTTAAAGTCCCTGCTTGATTTTGGAGTTGAAAGCCACTTTTGAAACTAGGCATGCCTATATATATGGGGTTTTTTTTGTTGTTGTTTTTTTTTCTGAGACGGAGTTTCGCTCTTGTTGCCCGGGCTGGAGTGCAATGGCACGATCTCAGCTCACTACAACTTCCGCCTCCCGGGTTCAAGCGATTCTCCTGCCTCAGCTTCCCGAGTAGCTGGGATTACAGCCATGCGCCACCACGCCCGGCTAATTTTGCATTTTTAGTAGAGACATTTCTCCATGATGGTCAAGCTGGTCTCGAACTCCCAACCTCAGGTGATCCGCCCGCCTCGGCCTCCCAAAGTGCTGGGAAAACAGGCGTGAGCCACCGCGCCCGGCCCTGCCTATATTTTCACTCTAGATCAGTGGTTCTCAACTTTAGCTGCACATTAGAAGCACCTAGGTAGCTTTCCCCCGACCCCACGATTGGTTCATTTCCAAACCTCATTACCAGAGATTGTGGTTTAATTGATCTAGGCCCGGATATCTGTATTTTCTATTTTATAGGAACGGGGTCTTACCATGTTATCCAGGCTGGTCTCGAGCTCCAGGGCTCAAGCATTCCGCCCGCCTTGGCCTCCCAAAGTGCTGAGATCACAGGCGTGAACCACCGCGCCCGGCCTGTCCAGCCCTATGTTTTAAAAGCTCCTTGGATAAGTCATATGTAGTCAAGGTTGAAAACGACTGCTCTAGAGTAAAAGCCAAACTCGGCCCGGCGCGGTGGCTCACGCCTGTAATCCCAGCACTTTGGGAGGCCCAGGTGGGTGGATCAGGTGAGGTCAGGAGTTCAAGACCACCCTGGCCAACGTGGAGAAACCCCGTCTCTGCTAAAAATACAAAAAAATTAGCCGGGCATGGTGGCACGTGCCTGTAGTCCCAGCTACTCAGGAGGCTGAAGCAGGAGAATCGCTTGAACGGGGAGGCAGAGGTTGCAGTGAACCGAGATCGTGCCTCTGCACTTCAGCCTGGGCGACAGAGCCAGACTCCGTCTCAAAAAAAAAAAAAGCCAGACTCCATACTTTGGTTGCTAGATTGGGTGCTACCGTTTTTTAGAAATTCCTGGGTATTTTGTGGGCCTTGAAGTTTGTTTGTTTGGGATTGTTTGTTTTAAAGAGATGGGGTCTCAGGCCGGAGTGCAGTGGCGTGATCACAGCTCTTTGCAGCCTCCAACCCTTGGGCTCTAGCCATTCGCCCACCTCAGCTCCCCTGAGTAGCTAGGACAACAGGTGCTGGCCACCATGCACCGCTAATTTTTTATTTTTTTTTTTCTTAGTAGAGACTGGGTCTCGCTTTGTTGCCCAGGCTGGTCTCTAACTCCTGGCTTCAAACCATCCTGTGCCCTTGCCCTCCTAAAGTGTTAGGGTTACAGGCAGTGAACCACCACACCCAGCCACCTTGAAGTTATAATAATCTGAGGTAATTGCCATAGAAACTTAAGAATTTTTGCTGGGCGTGGCAGCTCACGCCTGTGATCCCAACACTGGGAGGCCAAGGTGGTAAAATCCTTTGAGGCCAGGAGATTACGGCTGCAGTGGCCACTGCGTTCCAGCCTGAGTGACAGAGCGAGACCCTGTCTCAAAAAAAAAAAAGAAATTTAAGCACTTGAAATGTGCCCTCATGTGCTCTTTAGTCGTCAGTGATAAGGCATTTTTATTTATTGTTGGCTTGGGCCTTGCCACTTATAGAAATGATGTCACTATTGTGATTTGCTCATTTTACGTATTGTCCTTTGTAGATTCTCGGGATTTGAAGATGGCTGCACAGTCAGCGCCGAAAGTTGTGCTAAAAAGCACCACCAAGATGTCTCTAAATGAGCGGTGAGGCAGCCAACAGCAACTTCAACTCCTTCCTAAGAAAACATTACTTAACTTGGCCCTGGGGTCCAATGCACAAAGCCAATTTTAAGCTAAATACCAACAGAAGGCTACAGACCTCTGTTCTTAGTTGCATCTCATGTGGTACACAAAACAAATTGGGCGGTTGTTTGAAAACCCCTTATCAGTAGACTTTTATGTTAAGCTGTCTGAAGTATTTATTTGGTGGGATGTATTTTAAAAGACTCCTAACACTTTCCCTTTTCACATTTTTTTACATTGATACAGGGGTCGTGCAGCACGGTAGCATGGTACCCTGGCTACAGTAGGCTTGCTGCCCAGTCCAAGGCCAGCAGTGTTGTGTCTGGCCTGTAAGAGGCAGGTAGCAAGCCATGAATATGTCCAAAGGCCCTTGAATGTCATTCTTGGGCCTTGTAAGAGGCACTCGCTTTGCTCCATTTCACTTTCCATTCTGCTTTTAGTTTGGTTTTGTTTTGGATTCTTTTACAGTTAAGTGTTCTTCTCTTCCATTCCATTATACTTCCTTGACAGAAATAATGAGTCTCTTCACAGGCTCATAAATGATCAAACTAATCTAACTTTGAAAAGTAACTACTTGGAGTTAGAAAAAGTGATGATTTGAGACTAAGAAAAGTAAAGATATTTAAAGGCAGTTTCTATCTCTGACAACTTTGTTCATTAAGAGTGCCTTTGGTTGGGCACGGTGGCTCATGCCTGTAATCCCAGCACTTTGGGAGGCCGAGGCGGGCGGATTACAAGGTCAGGAGTTCGAGACCAGCCTGACCAACATGGTGAAACCCCGTCTCTACTAAAAATGGAAAAATTAGCTGGGTGTAGTGGCGTGTGCCTGTAATCCCAGCTACTCAGGAGGCTGAGATAGGAGAATCACTTGAACCCATGAGGCGGAGGTTGCATTGAGCCAAGATCCCGCCACTGCACTCCAGCCAGGGCAACAGAGGACAGAGTGAGGCTCTGTTTCAAAAAAAAGAATGCCTTTGATCAGTGATTTCATTAAGTTGACTTTTGACCACTGAAATTTACTTAATGCCTATTTTTGCCTCTTCTGAGGCTTATGTGCTTCTCTCCTTATCTCTTTGGCTATGATAAGCTAATTATTTATGTTTGCATAATGTTTGTGTTTGCATGTTAGTGACATATATTTTAAAATGTGATACAGTCCTGTAATTTACGAGAGTATGTTAATTGCTGTGAGCTTTGAAGGTGCTCTCATCCTTCCTCATATTTGGCCTTAGAATGCACCTCGGATCCCCCAAGGTTTAGGCTTTCTTTGTTTGTCTTTGAAACTATATCTTCTGTCTCTTGTCATATCTGCTTATTGCGTGTTTTTCATACCTTCCACCTCTCTAAAAGCCGTTACCTGAGCCCTTGTTATCACTTTTGGTTGAATGTGCTGCACTTAGCTGCATTTCTAAGTTTCTGATTCTTGCAAGTTTGTGGAAACAGAGGAGTCTTTAACCCACATCAGCCTTGATCTAAGCGTACCACTTTACTTAAAAGTTCGTGGGATCTGGAGCTCCTGGTCTAGCAAGCCATGAAAATGCCAATAAATGTTTGTAATAAAGCTTTTATTTAAACATCCATTTTGTTCGACCTTGAAGCTTTACTAATATGCTGAAGAACAAACAGCCGACGCCAGTGAATATTCGGGCTTCGATGCAGCAACAACAGCAGCTAGCCAGTGCCAGAAACAGAAGACTGGCCCAGCAGATGGAGAATAGACCCTCTGTCCAGGCAGCATTAAAACTTAAGCAGGTGAGAGAATGGGTCTTAATGCTCCAGAAGCAGCTGGTGATCTCTGTCAGGGAGTCCACTGAGGCTGTCAGGACGTGATGGATGATTGCAAAGTGGCTCAGGGCAAAAAGCTGAAACTTCTCTGGAAGAAAGAGAAGTTCAGAGAATTCCATTTTTGGCAGGTACCAATAAGTAACTTTTTACTGTCTTTCTCTTTTAGGGAGTTTGCCATCTATGTGGCCTGTTTCTGTTACCAATGAGTATTAATCTTTCGTTTTCTGATCCTTAACCCTTAACATAGATTAATGGCTTATTCCACAAAGAAACTTTATTTCAGCTTTAGATAATCTCACAGCATCCTTTACTCTCTGTTAAATGATTTACCCAACAGGGAAATAATTTTATTCTTTTTCCCCTAGTGCAGGGAGTTTGCATGGCCTTAGTCAAAAGTTTTCAATGCTAAAATATACAGAGTAGAGTGACCCTCATTTCCACAGCACCTAAAGTTTTACCAGTAAAGTGGAGCAAGAGTACTGAGTAATTTGAGTTAGGGGTTCTCTTTTTCAAATTTACAGTGAGAGATAATCCTATTCAGACCTGAAATAAAACCTGCTCTTTATTATTCATAGAATTTATATGCAAGTCCGGACAGTGGCTGTGGAAGGATATGTCCAAGCTGTGGCTGGGCGTCTGGAGGGCGGTGCCATGCAACTGTAAGGGCTTTGGTAGCATTGCATGGCTGTGCATAAATTCAGCAGTTAAATATAACACCCTTACACCCCCACCCTGAACCACTGGGCTCACTGACCAAAAATAAACAAGGCTGTCTGCTTCGGCTACCTTAAGCCTTGGAGTGACTGAATTCCTCCCTGACTCAGGAAAGCAGCAAAAGGCACCACCATTTTCCAAGAGTAAATGGAAATTGCTGAAGATGAATCTCGGACAGATCATTCCAAAGGACCTTTCAACAAGAAGCTTTAAGTATAGGCTCTGCAGGAAGTAGTCCCTATCCAGAGTAGTACTATTAAATAGAATTTTTTTGTGTTTTTGTTTTGTTTTGTTTTGTTTTGTTTTGAGACGGAGCCTCGCTCTGTCATCCAGGCTGTAGTGCAGTGGCGCAGTCTTAGCTCACCGCAGCCTCCGCCTCCCGGGTTCAAGCGATTCTCCTGTCTCAGCTACAGGCGCCTGCCACCACGCGCGGCTAATTTTTGTATTTTTAGTAGAGACGGGGTTTTGTCATGTTGGCCAGACTGGTCTTGAACTCCTGACCTCAAGTGATCTGCCTGCCTCAGCCTCCCAAAGTGTTCAAATTACAAGCATGAGCTATCGTGCCCAGCCAGAACTTTCTGCAATGATGGAAATGTTCTGTATTTGCTATCCAGTACAGTAGCCACTAGCCACATGTGGCTATTGAAAACTTTAAATGTGACTCGTGCAATTAAGGAGCTTAATTTTTTTTTAATTTAATTTTAGGCCAGGCCTGTAATCCCAGCACTCTGGGAGGCCAAGGCAGGCGGATCACTCGAGGTCAGGAGTTCAAGACTAGCCTGGCCAACGTGGCAAAACCCCATCTCTACAAAAAAAAAAAAAAAAGCCGGGCAGGGTGGCGCGCACCTATAATCCCAGCTACTCGAGAGGCTGAGGAGAATCTCTTGAACCCAGGAAGTGGAGGTTGCAGTAAGTGGAGTTGGCACCACTGCATTCCAGCTTGGGTGACAGTGAGACTCCGTCTCAAGAAAATAATAAAATTTGCTTTTAATTTAGGCTGGGTGTGGTGGCTCACACCTGTAATCCCAGCACTTTGGGAGGCCTGGGCAGGTGGATCACCTGAGGTCAGGAGTTCAAGACCAGCCTGGCCAACATGACAAGACCCCATCTCTACCAAAAGTAAGCCAGGCATGATGACAGCTCCTGTAATCCCAGCTACTCGGGAGGCTGAGGCAGGAGAATTGCTTGAACCTGGGAGATGAAGGTTGCAGTGAGCCAAGATCGTGTCACTGCACTCCAGCCTGGGCAACAGAGCGAGACTGTATCTCGAAATAAAAATAATTTAAATAGCCACGTGTAGCTATAGAGGCTGCCTTACACAGCACAACTCTAGAGTGGAAACTAAGTGGTATAGTTGACATCCTTAACTTTCCTGTTAATATTAAAGGCCGGTATTGGTGGCACTTAAGGATTGGAATGGGTAAAGAACTTCCCAGCACTGTACAGTTCTCCCTTTAAAGCACAAAGCTTGGGAGAATTAGTACATGCAGGATAACTGAACGCAAGAGACTTGTGGAATGCAGTTCTAATCTCATAATTGTGTGTTAATCAGGGGAGTAACAGGACAGGCTGTTACGGTTGGTTACACCTACTTATGCTAGATGCATAATGTTTGGAGCCTTCTCCACTGATTAGAAGCAATTTATGATCTTATGCTAGAAAGTTAATAATAATGCTTCACAGCATCTTTTTGAGAGGTATGATTAGAAAACACACATACACATTGGTAGTCACTTGTGGGTGAAGCGTGAAGGGGCTGTAGAATTTATTTTCTTTCATATTGACTGATGGCTTTATGGACAACCAGTCTTGCTAGGACCTTGGTTGTGTTCAGGGCTATTGCTGTCCCATTTTCCTTTGAAGGAATTTAATTCTCTGACATGTAGTCTTAATGGTTTTCTTTTGAGAACAGATTCTTAAAAATACTCTATCTCTGTAGTGTGTCCTTGTATTTGTATATGGCCCTGAGTTTTGTGATCACCTGAATAATTCTAACATAGGTTTGGCTGGCTGGCTGTGGAGATACATTTGAGTTACATGTTTATTTTTAATTTAAGGTCATCATATTGTTTTAAAGGAGCTGTTTGCAAGTGCAGGCATGGAATTAGGGATTTTTAAGAAACATAAGGAAAGGAGATTTGACTTTCTTATGTTTATTTACATCTTAAGGTAAAAAGTGGACCGTCTGGAAATAGATTCTCAGAGGAAAAATGGAGCACACGGGCCTCTTTGAGAAATCAATCTTGTTCTTAAGTCACAAGAACTCAAGTGAACTTGTAATTTAAGTTTTGCCCAGAGTGTGATGAACTTCCTATGGTGTTTGAGTAAGCCTTTGAAGACAGTGGTAGTCCATGGGCAGGTATGAATCAAGTCATATAATTGTCAACCTGTAGTTCAAAAGCAGTACAATCCAGGATTGAACTATAGAATGTTGTTACTAAAACTTAAGTTTCAACTGGCAGTGTATGACCTCTGTAGCCAAACTAGTGAGGTACTTTGTGGAGATGCCCATTTCATGGGACCACACTTGAGCTTCTTGGAGTTTCTGCTCTGGATCAAAATTCTGCTGCTTGTATAACGTTCTGAGGCAAAGGCTTGCTTCTGGTTTGGGATCCTTATAAACCCACAACAGGTTTATCTCCCTTCACACCAACATCTCACTTGCTTCTTTTTCTCTGCACTTTAAGTTGCCAAATCCTGTTGGATTGCGTTTTTGATCTCAATCCCCTAACACCTTTTCTTCCAGAAGAGCTTAAAGCAGCGCCTGGGTAAGAGTAACATCCAGGCACGGTTAGGCCGACCCATAGGGGCCCTGGCCAGGGGAGCAATCGGAGGACGAGGCCTACCCATAATCCAGAGAGGCTTGCCCAGAGGAGGACTACGTGGGGGACGTGCCACCAGAACCCTACTTAGGGGCGGGATGTCGCTCCGAGGTCAGTGCTGTGTACCCTGATAATTGTCGGGCCCTACTCCCTTCCCTTTTCTCTTGGGCTGCTTATGGACACGTTCGTTTAACATCTTTAAGCCTGAATTTGTATTAATATAATAACTTCTGAAATCACATTTTTAATAGTGCTGCATGTCTTTTATCGATACCATTCCTTTTCTGATAATGTGCAATGGTGAGAGGCTATGACCTGCGTAACAACAGGTAATTCATGTCATCTCCATTCCATTTTAAAACACCCTGCTGCTGCTTGAATCAAAGCACATTCAAGTTCTAGAAATAAGTCAAACATAAGAAATTTATAGGTCTTTTGGCCTATATCTCTTTGTTCCTGGTGCTAGTAAAACACTGATACAGCTGGAAAAACAGGACAAGTTGACCCACAGCACTTACCTATATATGTTCATTTGGGGCACTCTTACTCTGTTCCCTGTATAGTTCTTGTTCCCTAGAAGAATCTGTTGAGATCAGGAACCATAGCATTTATTTTTAAATTTACCATAATGCTAGGCATCTATCTGATTATTCAGTAGATATTTATTAAATGTATGTACTTACTAATTGAATTAACTCCCAACTTCCAAAAATGGATTTGTGGTCAGACTTGTTGAATTGATTGAATAAAGAGTAGCTTAATCTATTCACAGTATGCAGCTTGCCCCAACCAACCTAAAAACTAACTGAATTACCCTCATTTAACCCTCACCACCTTCCTTTGGTTGGAATCTACTTTGTGTCTCTTGGATTTACCTGCATATACATTGTATGCCTCCTCTCTAAGGTCAAAACCTGCTCCGAGGTGGACGAGCCGTAGCTCCCCGAATGGGCTTAAGAAGAGGTGGTGTTCGAGGTCGTGGAGGTCCTGGGAGAGGGGGCCTAGGGCGTGGAGCTATGGGTCGTGGCGGAATCGGTGGTAGAGGTTAGTCAGCTACCAACTTCAGAGAGTAGCTCCCCCTTACTTTCCTCCCTTAAAAACTCAGAGCCACCTTTCTGCACAGCTTGAAGTCATAGGCAGGCTTCTTTGTTTGTCTTGTTTTGTTATTTGAAACTGGCTTATTTTTCAAATTACCATGCTGGTAGTGCAAAAGTCTCATGATTTTTCCAAGAATCAATCAAGTGCATATTATAGAGCCAGATTATATGCCATCTTCCTCCAAGCTCTTGAAAATTTAAATTGTATAGTTGAAAATACCCCCCAAAATGGTCAGTTTAGGGTTTTACCTTTCTCTGCCCCTGCCCCACCACCATCACCACCACATACCACCCTGTAGCTCCAAATCCTGGTTTGAGTCACATGAGAATATAGAAGAGAGAGAGAGATATAAAGATGAAGTAGAGTTAAGAGGGTGGTGAGACTTGGAGCTGGGCATTGGCTCTGAAACCAGATAAATTCAGTGTCACATTTGTGCCTGTGGAGAATCAAAGATGACTTTTTTTGCTCAAGGTAGAGAGCAAGATGGAATTATTATCAGTTAACTAACTGGCTCTTATTGATAATCTTGCCTTTGAAATTTATTGATGTTTGTCTTGTGACCTCATGACCCAGACTGGGAAAGAGTTTAATGATGTTGCTGCTGTTAATACTAAATCTCATGGGAGCCTTCTGGCTTAGAGCTTAGTGGAAAACTCCCAACACCACCTGTCCAGAA
Source organism: Pongo pygmaeus (assembly GCF_028885625.2). Classification (NCBI taxonomy): domain Eukaryota; kingdom Metazoa; phylum Chordata; class Mammalia; order Primates; family Hominidae; genus Pongo; species Pongo pygmaeus. Next base: position 96,718,881 of record NC_072373.2, on the reverse strand, counting down.
AAAAACACTATTGTAGCCCCTGTGTATATTTGCTTTGGTTCTCTTAAAAGGTGTCTTGGGTCTTCCATGACTTAATGACCTTGAAGTTGCCAAGGAATAATAACTGTTAGGAAAGAAAAGTTGATAACCAAGGGCTTGTTTTCTTCTCTCCCATTATATGATACTTGACTTACTGAGTGAAGTGCAAGCTAGTTTGGGTTTCAGGCTGAAATAACATGTTTCCAAATTATCTTGACTTGGATCCTGAGAGAGAGACATCAGGAGGGTGGGAGAGACTAAAATAGCTTTTCAAAAAGCTGATTTTGTTTTGTTAACTGAATTCAAACTGCTTCTCAGATAACCACAATTGTCAGTTGTCATAAGGTAACTAGAATTAAAGGTAGAAATAGCTAGGACAACTCAAAATATTTTTTCAAATCTCCCCTACATTGTTCCTGTGTCAGAAAAACTCAGTCTCCTGACACATGAGGTCAGCTAGCTCATTAGACTTGATAAGTTTAAGGAAAGATGAGATGACTTTCCAGAAGGGTCTCCAATAAACTTAATTTGAAAACTGTCTTATCTTCACACCCCTGATTCTCTGTGCCCTTGTTACCACCTCCCTATCTTACTAAATGGGATTATCTATCATGTATTTTAATTATGAACTTAGTGAATCTCAAATGTTAGGTAATTTTATCTTAGGATCGATTAAGGTTTTTTAAAATTATAGTTGCCAGTTAATTATTTTCCTTTATTGATAGAATAAAATTTGTTAAAATAGCATTTAGAGATGATCATGTGATAGAGGATTCATTATGTGTGCTTTCCATGTGTTGCTTTCTACCCAGTGTGTTTCCTTTTTTTCCAGATTTCTCCTCTTTGCCCTGCCCTTCAGCTTTTCTCAGCTAGGCCCCACTGCTCTAAGGGGCATTTACTACAGCACCTGTTAAACTTACTTGTAACTGTCTCTTTTTTTTTTTTTTTTTTTTTTTTTCCTCCTTTGGGCCAGGTCGGGGTATGATAGGTCGGGGAAGAGGGGGCTTTGGAGGCCGAGGCCGAGGCCGTGGACGAGGGAGAGGTGCCCTTGCTCGCCCTGTATTGACCAAGGAGCAGCTGGACAACCAATTGGATGCATATATGTCGAAAACAAAAGGACACCTGGATGCTGAGTTGGATGCCTACATGGCGCAGACAGATCCCGAAACCAATGATTGAAGCCTGCCCACCCTCCCATGAGAGACTCTTGTTAGTCAGCACATCTGTAAATAACCTTGAGATAACAGATGAGAAGAAATCTGATTGATGCTGGATGGACCTATCACAATAGGCTGTGGACTTACTTGCCACCAGCTTGTGCATTTAGTGTGTTCCTTTTACTTTTTGATACTGTGTTGTATGAAACCCTTTTGTCCTTTGATTTGGTTTTTTGTTTTTGTTTATTTAGGGGGGAGGGGGGGTTTCCCCTCCTTTGCCCAGACTTTTCTTTGAACACAAATGCATTAGCCTTGTGGCTAGAATACCCTTTTCCTACCTCTGTCTCCCCTCACTTGTCATATTCTCTGACATGCTAACGTTTCTTTTGTTCATCTCTGTTGCCCCCACAGAAAGATCGCAGAAAAACCGGTCAGTGTTCCTTCCTCCCTGATGCTTAGGTTTCTGAAATAGGGTTCTGTTACAGCCTCTTCGATAGCCTGTTTAAAATGTTTAGAAAGTCTGGAGCTCAAAAATGCATTCTTCCACATTGATAATTTAGTAAACTGAGAACATTGACATCACTACAGGGCAGCATAAGAGGTTGCTTACATGTGGTAGCAGCTCTGGTTTGATTCAAGTTGCTACCATGTGCATTGACACCACGTATACCATAACCAGCGTGCTGGGTTGAATTGCACTTTCTACCCTTGTATGAGATTTACAGACTTTCCTCCTGGGTTTGTATCATGACCAGAGGGGTACTATAGGGTTGGTTTATACTGCAGTATAGAGGAAGAAGCCATTTGATTTAGTAGGTGTGTCAGAAGGGAGAATGATGGCAGACGAACTGCTGGAAGAGGTCAGAAGATACCCATGCTAAAATGTAATTATATCCTCATGTTTATCCCAAACTAATCTTGGACTTTTCCACTCATTAGCTTTGTTTTGCCCTTATTTCCCTTGAAGTTTTAATTAAGTTCAACCATATTCTGTCAACTGTTCAGTTTCAGTGGAATCTTGTATTTCTGGTTCATTATAACAAATTGTTCGCTCAAATCCACCCAAGACTCTCTTTATTTGGGGTGCCTCAAAACGCCATGGCTACTTTAATGATGTCTTTTTTTTTTTTTTTTTTTCCCCTCGTGACCGAGTCTCGCTCCTGTCACCAGGCTGGAGTGCAGTGGCGCGATCTTGGCTCTGCAACCTCCAACTCTCTGGTTCAAGCGATTCTCCTGCCTCAGCCTCCCAAGTGGCTGTGACTACAGACACGCGCCACCACACCCAGCTAATTTTTGTATTTTTAGTAGAGATGGGGTTTCACCATGTTGGCCAGGATGTTCTTGATCTCTTGATTTGGTGATCCACCTGCTTCAGCCTCCCAAAGTGCAGGGATTACAGGCGTGAGCCACTGCACCCAGCCCCTTTCATGATGTCTTGATATACCCCTTGTATGGTTGAGAGTCTCTTTCTTCCTACTTGTGTTAAAATTCTGGAGAGCCTGTGGCTTTGAGCAGAAAGTGAAGAATTTGACTTCCTCTGAGCTCTGCAGAAATAATACCATGCCCACAAAAACTCAAGGAAGATTGTCTTGGGCAACATTCTGGGCCCTTGGGCCCTGGTACGTATTTCCCTTTCCCTAAACAGCTAGGAGGTTGTACTTACTGGGGGCTGGGAAGAAAATTTTGGTCAGGACAACCCAAACTTGAATCCTGTGATGTGTGGGGTGTCTGTAGGTCCCAAGGGAGATGGGCAGTGGGGGTCTAGCAGAAGGCTACAGGTTGGACGGTGACTGCAGAACTGAACCCCCAGTTCAGTTCCCTCTGCCTTTTCCAGTGCTAAAGCTTGAGGACTTCCCCTCCCAGCCAACCTCCCCGACAACCCCAACAAGTGCAAAATGCCAGGCTCCCTCCCACCCCAGAGGAGACTGATGCTTAAGAGTTCTCTATAAAGGAGGTGACTGCCGTATCCTAGGCTTCCTTCTCTCTACCTCCATGTCCTTCCTACCTCAAATAATTTATCCCCAAATCCCTTCTGTGGGGCACAGGGAACTCTCCTATCAGCCAAGTGTCCTCCAGCCCCACCTACTGCTCACTACAGTTCCCAGGGTCTCCTGAGGCGTGTGTCCTTGTCATCCTCAGTCACAGGTCGTGTGGGACAAGGTGAGTAAACCTGACCTCTGGGTCAGCCTTTCATTGAGCTGCCATGTGCTGAGGGCTTGCCATACCAACACAAGGCATCCTTTGTAAGGGTGACATTAGGAGTATAGGGAAGAGGTTGATGAGCTGGATCTTGTAAGACAAGGGAAAGTGTAGAGGAAATACACCAAGCAGAGGGAACCAAGTGTAAAGGTACACTGCTAAAAGAACACCTGAGGCTGGGCGCGGTGGCTCACGCGTGTAATCCCAGCACTTTGGGAGGCGAGGTGGGCAGATCACCTGAGGTCGGCAGTTTGAGACCAGGCTCACCAACGTGGAGAAACCCCGTATCTACTAAAAATACGAAATAAGCTGGGTGTGGTCGCACATGCCTGTAATCCCAGCTACTCAGGAGGCTGAGAGAAGATCACTTGAACCTGGGAGGCGGAGGTTGCAGTGAGCCGAGATGGCGCCTTTGCACTCCAGCCTGGGCAGCAAGAGTGAACTCCATCTCAAAAAAAAAAAAAAAGTGGTCCTGCTGCTATGAATAGATAGCTCCATGGACCCAGCAGGAGTTAGGGTAGAGGCTCCCACTTATGCCTCGGTGGGCTCTCCCACCTGCATCACACCCTGGCTAGTGACCCAGTCAGATGTGCTGGGGACCCTTGCTGACCACCTGTACCAGGGGCAAGGAAGGAAGGAGAGGGGAGCATTGCGAAGCAGGGCAGGATGACTCCTGAAGGTGGAGACTGAGGCCCTGGACAGCTCTGGGACCCTTAATGGTGGCAGCAGCCCCCAGTTATAGGCCTCATTGTGTGGGCAACATGGGGCAGCTAAGATCCCCATGAGGTCTCTTTAAAGGATTCACTAAATGCTCCATTTAGTCTTGGTTTGTTTTTTTGTTTTGTTTTGCTTTTTGAGATGGAGTCTCGCTCTGTCGCCCGGCTGGAATGCAGTGGTGCAATCTTGGCTCACTGCAAACTCCAACTCCCTGGTTCAAGCAATTCTGCCTCAGCCTCCTGAGTCGCTGGGATTACAGGCATGCGCCACCACACCAAGCTAATTTTTGTATTTTTAGTAGAGACGAGGTTTCACCATGTTGGCCAGGATGGTATCGATCTCCTGACCTCGTGAACCATCTGCCTCGGTCTCCCAAAGTGCTGGGATTACAGGCGTGAGCCACCACGCCTGGCAATTTGGTTTCTTACCCTTTAGTGTAAGGTGATTATCAGCTGAAGATTTAAACACATCCATGAGGAGATGGGGGAAGGGGTTCCTTCAGAAAGTCCTAAAGCTTTCCTCTGGAATTTTTTTTTTTTTTGAACAAAGTTCCACTCTTGTTCCCCAGGCTGGAGTGCAATAGCACGATCTGGGCTTACCGCAACCTCCGCCTCCCAGGTTCAAGCAATTCTTCTGCCTCAGCCTCCCCAGTAGCTGGGATTATAGGCATGCACCACCACGCCCGGCTAATTTTGTATTTTTAATAGTGATAGGGTTTCTCCATGTTGGTCAGGCTCGTCTCGAACTCCTGACCTCAGGTGATCTACCCGCCTCGGCCTCCCAAAGTGCTGGGATTACAGGCATGAGCCACCGCACCCAGCCTCCACTTTGGATTTTAATTCAAAGCACATACTCTCAGGAGTTTAATTTCAAGAGGAAAGCCAGTTCAGACAACAGAGAAGAGAAAGGAGGTGGGGGAAAGGTAGACAGGAAAGATAAAAGAAGAAAGGCCCCTAATGTTTTCCTCAGCACTGCCAAGGCAGGACCTCACCCTCAACCTCTGACCCCTTTGTGATAAGCAGGAGTCCTGGGGTCTGGCCAGATAATTCACCCATGGGGGATGTGGGCAGATGGCAGCTCTCCAGAAGCACCAGTTAAGATAGCTTGAACCACAGACCTGACTACCTGCCCTAACCCCTCCCAGCTCCCACCTCTACTGCTGCCCCTCCAGTTCCCCCACTGAAGCATCGTAAGGCTCCCCAAACAGAGGTTTGACCTCCCAGAAAGCAGGATGAACCAGGAATATCCTCATCCCTATCCTTTGGAGCTCACAGAGGCCCAAAGAAGTCTGACTCTCAGGTCTTCCTCCCCAGTTAAAGGCATTGCCAGACACCATTCTGTGAACCCTCTCTCCCACAAGAAAGGCCTTCTTCTAAGCCCCACCCAGGCTCTACAGAGGGTGCAGGTTGCAGGTGGCCTCCAGGCAGAGGGCGCTATGTGTGCTGCCTGAGAGAGTATAGCGTGTTCCGGCAGAGCTTCCACATGGGCGTACCCCAGAACCCACCTTGAGGTAGTCAGCAAGGAAAAGGCAGTTCAACCTAAGCATGGGGAGAACAGAGTCAGAAGGGTCTGAGAGGTAGGGAAGAGCCAGTGCTTCCAGGAGATGAGAAGAGACCTAAAGTCTAGAACAGAAAGGCTTGCAGGCACTGAAATCCTAAAAGCACCCAACTCATCACCCCAAGAAAACAAGCTGCTCCAGGATTCTGGCAGGGATGAGGATTGGCAGTGTGGATACAGCTGGGTTGGCAGGGTATCCTGACCACCAGCTTCCTGCCAAGTGTGTGTCTGTGCCAGTCAGCCTGTGGCAGACACAGCAGCAGGTGGCCCCAGCTCATGCGCAGTGGCCATGGGGAGTGAGATCCCTAGGTCTGACTCTTTGGGGGACATTAGCCCTGCCATGGGTGAATGGGGAGGAAGTCAATAGACTAAGATTATTTGGGGAACGTAGGGGCACCTGGTCCCATGCAGCCGATAAAACTAGAGGGGTACAGGATGTGAGTATTATAAAGTTTTTCCTAGTGGAGATATGGGAGGGAGCAGGCAGACAGACTGGAAGTGGCCTAGGTAGAAAGTCTGACCTAGGTGATTCTTGAGTTGAAGACAGGGAGAAAGTGAGTTGTTATTTCCTAGCCATTACTAACCAGTAGTGGCCGGGCACAGTGGCTCACACCTGTAATCCTACCACTTTGGGAGGCCAAGGAGGGAAGATCACTTGAGCCCAGGAGTTTGAGACCAGCCTGGTCAACATGGTGAAACCCCATCTCTACAAAAAATACACACACACACACACACACACACAAAATAGGTCAGTTGCTGTGGCTCACACCTATAATCCCAGCACTTTGGGAGGCCAAGGCAGGAGGAGCATCACCTGCAGTCAGGAGTTCAAGACCAGCCTGGTCAACATGGCAAAACCCCATCTCTATTTAAAAAATACAAAAATTAGCCGGGAGCAGTGGAAGGCGCCTATAATCCCAGCTACTGGGGAGGCTGAGGCACAGGAGAACTGCTTGAACCCGGGAGGTGGAGGTTGCAGTGAGCGAAGATTGCGCCATTGCACTCCAGCAGGGCAACAGAGCGAGACTCCATCTCAAAAAAAAAAAAGATTTTGGCCAGGCGCGGTGGCTCATGCTTGTAATTCCAGCATTTTGGGAGGCCAAGGTGGGTGGATCACTTGAGGCCGGGAATTCGAGACCAGCCTGGCCAACATGGTGAAACCCTGTCTCTACTAAAAATACAAAAAGTAGCCAGGCATGGGGGCAGGGGGCCTGTAATCCCAGCTACTCGGGAGGCTGAGGCAGGAGAATTGCTTGAACCCGGGAGGCGGAGGTTGCAGTGAGCTGAGATCACACCATTGCACTCCAGCCTGGGCAACAAGGGCAAAACTCCATCTCAAAACAAACAGACACATATACATACATACATATATATATATATATAGAAGCTGGGTGTGGTAGCATGTGCCTGTAGTCCCAGCTACTTGAGAGGCTAAAGTGGGAGGGTCACTGGAGCCCAAGAGGTCAAGGCTACAAGGCTATAGTGAGCTGTGATCACACCTCTGCAGTCCGACCTGGGTAACAGAGTGAGACTCTGTCTCAAAAAAAAAAAAAAAAAAAAAAAAAAAAACAACAAGCTGGGTGCGGTGGCTCATTCTTGTAATCCCAGCACTTTGGGAGGCCAAGGCAGGTGGATCACTTGAGGCCAGGAGTTTGAGACCAGCCTGGCCAACATGGTGAAACCCTGTCTCTGCTAAAAATACAAAAATTAGCCGGGCATGGGGGCAGGGGGCCTGTAATCCCAGCTACTCAGTAGGCTGAGGCAGGAGAATTGCTTGAACCAGGGAGGCAGAGGTTGCAGTGAGCTGAGATTGCACCACTGCACTCCAGCCTGGGCGACACAGCAAGACTCTGTCTCAAAAAAAAAAAAAGGAAACAAAAACACCCCAAAACAAACTAACCAGTAGAAAGTGAGATGTTTAGAGAGATGGTGGAAAGCTGTATAATACATCAAACTCAACCTGAGCTCCATTTTCTCTGCCCACCCAGGGCTGGCAGAGGCTGCAGTCATTGTGATGGATGCCAGGCAGTAAATATCTATACATCTGCTGCCTAAGTTGTAATGGCTGGCAGCCAGATTAACTGCACCAGATCATCATCCACACCTCCTGCTGAATGGAGATGCAGCTGCACCAGTCACCACAGCTGCTGAACCCAGGTGCTATACACCATGCCCAAGCTCAGCTGGGTCCCCAGCCCTAGCTGACCAGGCTGTGTGGCTGCAGGTCAGGGTGCCCCACCAAGCATCAGTCTGCTCATCTGTAAGCATCAAGTGAGAGTTCAGATGTAAAAATGATTGTAAAATATAAGTCCACTATCAGCTGGGCATGGTGGCTCATGCCCATAATCCCAGCATTTTGGGAGGCCAAGGCAGATGGATCACTTGAGGTCAGGAGTTCGAAACCAGCCTAGCTGACATGGTGAAACCCCATCTCTACTAAAAATACAAAAATTAGCCAGGTGTGGTGGCATGCGCCTGCAGTCCCAGCTACCCGGGAGGCTGAGGCAGGAGAATCACTTGAACCTGGGAGGCAGAGGTTGCAGTGAGCCGAGATCATGCCTTCACACTGCACTCCAGCCTGGGTAACAGGAGAAATTCTGTCTCAAAAAAATTTTATATATATATATATATACACACACCCACACATATATATGTATATAAGTCCCATATAAATAGCTGTAAATCCCCATGCTGGACTATTGTGGGGAAGATAGAAACCCAACAGGCTCTCTGAGGCAGTCTGCAGAAAGTGGGCGTTGCTTGTGGAGAACCATAGAAGGCTGCTGCAGGAGGATCATGGTCTCTGAATTTTCCTGCACAACGTCTCACTAATTCTGCCCCTCCCTGTCCTCTCCTCCTCCCTTTCTCCTCATATCTCAGTAGGTACCCTCTGCCCTTTTATTGCTCATACTTTTCCTTTATGATGCAATTCCTCCTAAGAAAACCAAATACTTGGAACAGAAATGGGGAGGTTGGAAAACAAGACTCATTAGAGAAGCCGTCTGGGTGGTGGTCAGGCCTTGGAGGTGGGAACACCAACATTTCCCTGTGACTTGTGCCCAAGTGAATAAAATCGTACTTTAGATCTAGAGCTTCCTGTAGAGCAGACAAGTGAATTTTCCAGCTGTTGGACAACCAGGAAGAACCTTGAAGCTCTAAATTAATCCTTTTTGCCAGCTCTGTGAAAATGATTCTGAATCCTTTAAATATTTTTCCTTTGCCAGCTGGCACAATGTTTGTCAATAGAGGACGCTGGAGGAACATTTCAGGAGGAACCATTACTTCCTTGTTCTGAGGGTCCCGGAACATGACTTCAGGACTCATCTCCGGCAGTGCATAGCAGCCAGTAGTACCCAGTGGGCAGTAGCTTCAGGCTGTTTCATAAGGGAATGCTTCCTGTGAGCCACCTCCCATACACAGCTTTCCCAGGCACTCTAGAGGGTAGAAGTCCTGTAAGTTCTGGAAGGCAGATTTCTGGCACATTCCACCAACATGCCATCACAGCAACTTCTGAGTCATTCAGTGAGCCACAGCCATGCCCTTTTCTTTTTTTCTTTTTTTTTTGAGATGGGGTCTCACTCTGTTACCTAGACTGGAGCGCCATGGCTTGATCTCAGCTCACTGCAACCTCCACCTCCCAGGTTCAAGTGATTCTCCTGCCTCAGTCTCCCGAGTAGCTGGGCTTACAGGTGCTCACCACCACACTTGGCTAATTTTTGTATTTTTAATAGAGACAGGGTTTCACCACGTTGGCTAGGATGGTCTCGAACTCCTCACCTCAAGTGATCCACCCGCTTTAGCCTCCTAAAGTGCTGGGATTACAGGCATGAGCCACCACACCTGGCCTTTTTTTTTTTTTTTTTTTTGGTGAAGCAGAGTCTCGCTCTGTCACTCAGGCTGAAGTGCAGTGGTGCCATCTTGGCTCAGTGCAACTTCTGCCTCCTGGGTTCAAGTGATTCTCCTGCCTTAGCCTCCCAAGTAGCTGGGATTACAGGCGTGTGCCACCACACCCGTATTTTTAGTAGAGACGGGGTTTTGCCATGTTGGCCAGGCTGGTCTCGAACTCCTGACCTCAAGTGATCCACCTGCCTCAGCCTCCCAAAGTGCTGGGATTACAAGCATGAGCCACTGCACCCGGCCAAGCCATGCCCTTTTCAACAATGTCTGGATCTCAGACCTGGTGGCTAGAGCTCTTCCCTATGTGCTCTAACTCTAGGAGTAACAGCTGCTCCTAACATCTGCTCTTCCTATGTGCTTTAGAGTTCTCTCTGCTTATTAGCCAATTCCTCATTACTCCAATCCCCCGTCATCAAATAGAGTTGATAATTCTTTACAGTAAGCTATCCCTGTTGATATTGTGTCATTTGTCTCTCTTCATTGGACCCTGATATACCAACAGCATGGTGGCTGTATGTGCAGTAGTTGGATGGGAAGGGGCGTTCTTAGGACCTACATCTTCAGTCTCTCTGGAAAAGCCAAGGCCAGGAGGAGGGCCACAGCTATATGATACAGGTGAAGGCAGGGAGGAAGGGGGTTTTGTGCTGAATACCTTGGGCCTAGAGTGTGATAAATGTTTAGAGAATGAAAAATTACACTAGCACTGGCCTTCAACCTATTATCAAACTTCAGGGATTCTTCAAGACCCTTGTCCAGTTTTCCTCACAAGTGTCCCAGGAACAAAGGACAGAGTCTAAAATTCCTTTCAGCACTACTTTTCTCTAAGCAGGGGTATTATGAAATCTGACTGGTATTTTAGAATGCAGACTGACCTGGAATATAGAGACTACAGGCAAGAAGATCAGTCAGGAGGCCTTTGCAATAGACCCCAGGAGAAATAAAGTTCAAGAAAAAGGAAAGCATAAAAACAAAACACATGCTTTTCCTCAGAGAACCAGCCTTTGACGTCAGATTACTAGATAACCATACTAAAAAAATTGTTGCTGCTGGGCAAGGTGGCTTATGCCTGTAATCCCAGCACTTTGGGAGGCCAAGGCAGGTGAATCACCTGAGGTCAGGAGTTTGAGACCAACCTGGCCAACATGGTGAAACCCCGTCTCTACTAAAAATACAAAAATTAGCCAGGCATGGTGGCAGGCACCTGTAAGCCCAGCTACTCAGGAGGCTGAGGCAGGAGAATTGCTTGAACTCGGGAGGCAGAGGTTGCAATGAGCCGAGATCGCGCAACTGCACTCCAGCCTGGGCAACAAGAGTGAAACTCCATCTGCAAAAAAAAAAAACAAAAAAACAGGCATGGTGGCGGGCGCATGTAATCCCACCTACTCGGGAAGTTGAGGCTGGAGAATTGCTTGAACCCAGAGGTGGAGGTTGCAGTGAGACGAAATCGTACCCCTGCACTTCAGCCCAGGCAACAAAGCAAGACTCTATCTCCAAAAAAAAAAAAAAAAAAAAAAAATTGTTGTTTATCTGAAATTCAAATTTACCTGGTGTCCCAAGTGTTTTGTTTATTCTGTTTGCTAAATCTGGCAATAGGGAGTATTTAAAGAATTGAAGAGGCACCTGAAAGGACAGTGGCCTAACACAAGGGCTTCTTGTGCAAACAGTGGGCCATCAACCTCCAAGGCCTTTTCCCAGCCCAGGTCAACACCTGTTCTCTCTTTCCAGTACAAGCCTCAGAGATTTCAACACTTTTCCATTCCTCTTCAACACTGTCACTACTCTCTCCCCTGGGCTTCCTTTTCCCAAGGCCCGACTGTGAAGCAGGTTGCAGTTGCCTTGCCACTTACTCCCAAAATAAGCTCCTAGCCTCTCGCAAGAGCTTTACCTCTAATCACCAGAGAGGAAGATGCAGGGACACAAACGTAATCAACGACAAAAAGTGTATAGGTGGTTTTTGGGGGGGGTGTGTGTGTGTGTGTGTGTGTGTGTATGTTTGAGACAGAGTCTTGCTCTTTCACCCAGGCTGGAGTGCAGTGGCATGATCACAGCTCACTGCAATCTCTACCTCCCAGGCTCAAGCGATCATCCCACCTCTTGAGTAGCTGGAACTACAGGTGTGTGCCACCATGCCCAGTTATTTTTTTTTATTAATTTTTTTGTAGAGATGGGAGTCTCCCTGTATTGCACAGGCTGGTCTTGAACTCCTGGCTTCAAGCAATCCTCCCGCCTCAGCCTCCCAAAGTGCTGGGATTACAGGCATGAGCCACCCCACCCAGTGTAAGTGTATAAGGTTTTAAAAGTTATCACAGTTGGGGCTGGGCTTGGTGGCTCACACCTGTAATCCCAACACTTTGGGAGGCCGAGGTGGGAGGACTGCTTGATCCAGGAGTTAAAGACCAGCCTGAGCAACATAGGGAGGCCTCGTCTCTACAAAAAATAAAAAATAAAAAAAGTTATCACAGTTGGGGTCTTAGGTTTAGAGCTGCTGACCACCAAATCTCACAGTGATTCAAATGCCTTATCTTCCTTTATTACTGAAGATGAAGCTCAAGGCTGAACGTTCTGGTGCCCATTTATCACTATGGATGCCTTTGCCTGTCCTCCAGGAGCATTTCTGCTCATACATCCTTCCCCATGGCCTAGGGAATTGGGAGCCACTGGAACACATTAGAGCCTAGGAGAGAGATGTAAATTGTCTGGAAAACCATGAAAAACCAAACTGAACTAAACTAAGGAATCATTGTCTTCATAATTCTCAGGGAAAAAGAAAACCATGGAAAAAGAAAATCATTGAGGCCAGGAGTTCGAGAACAGCCTGGGCAACATAGGGAGACCCTGTCTCTACCAAAAAAATTTACAAAATTAGCCAGGCATGGGGGCAGGTGACTGTAGTTCCAGTTACTTAGGAGGCTGAGGCAGGAGGATGGCTCGAGCCCAGAAGTTTGAGGTTACAGTGAGCTACGATAACATCACTGCACTCCAGCCTCAGCCAACAGAGTGAGACCTTGTCTCTAAAAATGAAAGGAAAAAGAAGTGAACTAATGAAACTTTAAAATTTATTTTTATGGCCGGGCGCGGTGGCTCACGCCTGTAATCCTAGCACTTTGGGAGGCCGAGGAGGGTGGATCACGAGGTCAGGACATCCAGACCATCCCAGCTAACATGGTGAAACCCCGTCTCTACTAAAAATACAAAAAATGAGCCGGGCGTGGTAGCGGGCGCCTGTAGTCCCAGTTACTCGGGAGGCTGAGGCAGGAGAATGGCATGAACCCGGGAGGCGGAGCTTGCAGTGAGCGAGATTGCGCCACTGCACTCCAGCCTGGGTGACAGGGCGAGACTCGGTCTCAAAAAAAAAAAAAATTTATTTTTATTTTTTGAGACAGGGTCTCGCCCTGTCACCCAGGCTGAAGTGCATGCAGTGCCACGATCTTGGCTCACTGTAGCCTCAACTTCCTAGGCTCACGGTCCTCCTACTTCAGCCCCCCAAGTAGTGGGGACCACAGCTGTGAGCCACCATGCCTAGCTAATTTTTTTTTTTTTTTTTTTGAGATGGAGTCTTGCTCTGTTGCCCAGGCTGGAGTGCAGTGGCGCGATCTCAGCTCACTGCAAGCTCTGCCTCCTGGGTTCACGCCATTCTCCTGCCTCAGCCTCCCGAGTAGCTGGGACTACAGGCGTCCGCCACCGCACCCAGCTAATTTTTTGTATTTTTAGTAGAGACGGGGTTTCACCATGGTCTCGATCTCCTGACCTCGTGATCCACCCGCCTCGGCCTCCCAAAGTGCTGGGATTACAGGCGGGAGCCACCGCACCCGGCCGCCTGGCTAATTTTTTATTTCCTGTAGAGACAGAGTCTCACTCGGTTTGTTGCCCAGACTGATCTCGAACTCCTGGGCTCAGGTGATCCTCCCGCCTCAGCCTCCCAAAGTGCTGGGATTACAGGAGTGAGCCACCATACCCCGCCTGCATGTTTATATTATTCAGCCTTAACAAGGAATGAAATTCGGATACATGCAGTTTTGTACATATTTAATGCCATTAAAAATATACTCTTTAGAAACAGACCAGGCGTGGTGGCTCACGTCTGTAATCCCAGCAATTTAGGAGGCTGAGGTGGGAGGATCACCTGAGCCCAGGAGTTCGAGACCAGTCTGGGCAACAAACATAGTGAGACCTCTTCTCTACAGAAAATAAAAAATTAGTCAGGCATGGTGGCTAACACCTGTGGTCCCTGCTACTTGGGAGGCTGAAGCAGGAGGACCTCTTGACCCCAGGAGGTGAAGGCTACAGTAAGCCAAGATCGCGGCACTGCACTCCAGCCTAGGCGACAGAGAGAAACCTTGTCTTAAAAACAACCAACCACAATAAACTCTTTAGAAATAGAAAACGATACTATGAATATAATGTGGCTTTCTCATAAACTGTTTTTGTTTTTGGTTTGTTTTCGTTTGGTTTGGGTTGCTTCTTTTTTTTTTTTTTTTGAGGCGGAGTCTCTCTGTTGCCCAGACTGGAGTGCAGTGGCGCAATCTCGGCTCACAGCAACCTCCGCCTCCCGGGTTTAAGCGGTTCTCCTGCCTCAGCCTCCCGAGTAGCTGGGTGCCCGCCACCATGCCCGGCTATCTCATAAAGTTAACATGGGAAGGCTATGGACAACTTAAGTTATTCGCGTTTATTTTCAGCTTTAGAGAAAACAAAAAGTATCCACTCCAAAAACTGGTTCCTTTCTACAACCTGACCTTTGGAGATTTTCAAGACCAGCCACAAGGCCTCTACTCCTATGGCCTGGCCCTCCTCCCCGCCCGGCTCGCTCCAGACTCCATTTCCCAGAAACCCCAGCGTCTTGGTGGAGACAGCATTTCCCGGGCGCCCCCTCGCGGGGCAGTGCGGCGCGGCTCCGGTTCCCGGCGGCCCTCGCGGCAGGTTCCGGGCGTCAGGATAGTTCGTGATGGCGGGGGCTGGTTCCGCCGCTGTGTCGGGGGCAGGGACCCCGGTGGCGGGGCCCACAGGCCGCGACCTCTTCGCCGAAGGACTGCTGGAGTTCCTGCGACCCGCTGTGCAGCAGCTCGACTCTCACGTGCACGCCGTCAGGTGTCCGAGAGGGAAGTTGGGGGCGGGGCCTGTCTCTCTGGCTTTGTAGGGGCGGGGCCAAGAAAGTGTTCTGGCTGGGAGTGGGCATAAATTTAGGAAACTGATTCGAGGCGGGGAGGACAGGCGGAAGGCCGCAGGTGGAGGGTTCGGCGGAGGCCGGCTTCTCTCAATACTTGGTAAATACGTAGGGGAGTTCGTTTCCTGAGCTCCAGTAGCTGCCTGACCTTGTAGGCCTTGTACCTCTTTGCAGAGAGAGCCAGGTAGAGCTCCGGGAACAAATTGACAACCTAGCCACAGGTGAGTGAGCATCCCTGTGTACCCGGAATCCTTCAGCCCACTTTCAGGACCTTAGGTTTTTGCCAACCCCTGGGCTGAATTTCTGTCACTTGTTTCCAGGGCATCAGGGCTGCCAAAGGACTCCTCCTTTCAGGGATGTCTTAAATCTCTAATGGCTGTGGCCCGTTTGGGTGCAAGTGTTTTCCATCCCATTACCAGCCTGCTTTCCCTCAGAACAACAGATGAACCGTTAGCTCTTAGCTGCACCTTACTTCCATCCCCAGAACTGTGCCGCATAAATGAGGATCAGAAGGTGGCCCTGGATCTTGACCCCTATGTTAAGAAACTACTTAATGCCCGGCGACGCGTTGTCTTGGTTAACAACATTCTACAAAATGCTCAGGTAAAAGAATATCATACCAACAGTGATTCTTTGCCCTTTTTTGTAAGTCCTCAACACAGTGAAAGCCACTGTAATTTTAAAACTCTTTGGGGAAAGGGAAATTCACTTCTCCCAGTACTTGAAAAATTCGTCTTATTCTCAGTATTCAGTTGCTGCCATTTACATTCTTGTGTGTGTGTGTGACCGTCTCCCTCTGTCACCCAGGCTGGAGTGCGGTGGCTCAATCTCAGCTCACTGCAACCTCCGCCTCCTGGTCTCCAGCCATTCTGCCTCCGCCTCCCGAGTAGCTAGGACTACAAGCGTGCACAACGCCCAGCTAATTTTTGTATTTTTTTCTAGAAGTAGGGTTTTGCCATGTTGCCCAGGCTGGTCTGGAACTCCTGGGCTCAAGTGAGCTTCCCACTTCCCACCTTGGCCACCCGAAGTGCTGGGACTACAGGAGTGAGCCACCACACCTGGCTGTTTATTTTTATGAGACAAGATCTGTCACCCAGGATGGAGTGCAGTGGCATGATAACGGCTCACTGCAGCCTCTACCTCCCAGGCTCAAGCGATCCATCCACCTCAGTCTCCCGAGTAGCTGGGACTACAGGCATGCACCACCATGTCCAGCTAATTTTTGTATTTTTTCTAGAGACAGGATTTCGCCATATTACCCAGGCTGGTCCCAAACTCCTGCATGCAAGTGATCCACCTGCCTGGGCCTCCCAAAACGCTGGGATTACAGGCGTGAGCCACTGCACCCGGCCTGCCTGGCCATTTTTTTTTTTTTTTAAATAAAAAGACAGGATCGGCTGGGCAAGGTGGCTCTTGCCTGTAATCCCAGCAGTTTGGGAGGCCAAGGCGGGTGGGTCACCTGAGGTTGGGAGTTGGAGACCAGCCTGACCAACATAGAGAAACCCCATCTCTACTAAAAATACAAAATTAGCTGGGCATGGTAGCGCATGCCTGTAATCCCACCTACTTGGGAGGCTGAGACAGAAGAATCACTTGAGCCCGGGGGACGGAGGTTGCAGTGAGCTGAGATCGCACCATTGCACTTCAGCCTGGGCAACAAGAGCAAAACTCCGTCTCAGAAAAAAAAGACAGGATATCACTATGGTGCCCAGGCTGGTCTCAAACTGGGCTCAAGTGATCTTCCTGCCACTTCCTCCTAAAGTGCTGGGATAGGCATGAGCACCATGCCTGGCCTACATTCTTTTTTTTTTTTTGAGACGGAGTTCTCCCTCTGTCACCCAGGCTGGAGTGCAGTGGTGCAATCTCATTTCCCTGCAACCTCCACCTCCCGGTTTCAAGCGATTCTCTTGCCTCAGATTACAACCGCCTGCCACCATGTCCAGCTAATTTTTTTGTAGTTTTTAGTAGAGACGGGTTTTACCATGTTGGTCAGGCTGGTCTTGAACTCCTGACCTCAGGTAATCCACCCACCTCAGCCTCCCAAAGTGCTGGGATTACAGGTGTGAGCCACCACGCCCAGCCTACATTCTTATATATACTTTAGAAGACTGACTTTGAGGTAGACCAAGCCCGGTATTTTTCAGCACCTAGTTCACTTACACTCTAGTCTTTCACAGCAGTTATTAAGATTCCAAACCTTCCTTGTCTTGTAGGAACGACTGAGGCGGCTAAACCACAGTGTTGCCAAGGAAACAGCCCGCAGGAGAGCAATGCTGGATTCGGGAATTTACCCCCCTGGCTCCCCAAGCAAATAACAGATGAGCCTATGGACTCAATAGCACAAGTACTGTTTCCCAGCTGCCTTGTTTCAACAGACATGCAAAGATCCTAGGAGATAGTCCCCGTAGACCTTCAGACACTAAAAAGGGAGCCGTACAGTTTGTTTGAAGCACTTCGTCTTACCCATTTACGTAGGGGCCCCAGGAAACCTACACACAGCCTGAATGAGGTTCCCAAGGACTTACATTAATTATGGCTCTTGCTTCCTTCCACAAATGAGCTGAGGCCTCTACTTTTTTTTTTTAAGCTGCATACTTGAGGCTTACCTTCTTCAGGCCTAGTTAACCAGAGGGGCTTCCTTTGTATGTTACATGCCTGGTTACATGGGCCTGGGCAGCACGTCCTCTACCTGTGACTTCTCATTTTCCTGTTTACACTGGGGATTTGGAGAGGGCAGGCAAAGTCAAAGTGAATGACCTCTGTCCACCCACTTTTTTATTGCACTGGCTTGAATACAATAGCAGTGTTGATAGAATCATTTTATTCAATAAATACTTAAAACGATATTCTAGTTTACTCTGGTATATGGAAAGGTTCCAGGAGTCTGTACTTTAATTCAAAGACAGCTTCAAATTGTGATCTGAGCATTTATAATTAAAAGACTCAAGTATCATTTTCAACGAAAGAGTATACAAAGCAAAAAGCAAAAAAGGTTGCCACATGCAAAAAAACAAAAAACACCAACCAAAAAGACCAAGAGCCCTACTAGGAAGTACTTTAATAGTTTTTCTTAGAAAAAAAAAATTTCCAGACACTTAACATTTCACAACATTTCAACAGCAAAGTATTAGTTGACAGAGGAGTTTTCAGGAGTTGGGGATTCTAGAATACTAGGAAGAAATGTTGGTATCCTCCATTATAGATGGATGGCATAGGTCGCAAATGGGAGACTGGCAGCTAAACCAATATCAAAACCCAGTGGAATGACACTTCTATGGAGTTTATGGAGTTTACTTTTCTTCCTGCTATCTTCCCTATCCCACGGAAATGTCTGTCACCATGTAAAGCCCAGTAGCAGGCAGCTTAGGCTCCAGTCTTCCCCCTTGGGTAGGAAAAGGAGTGAAGGGAATGTCACTCCTGAGTTTCCATGCTTTCTTCTTCCTCTCCTTGAGGTGGTTCTTCTGTATTCTCCTCTTCTTCCTCTCCTTCCTTCTTCTCTGGAGGCTTCTCATAAGCCTTTTCTGAAGGGGTTACTATCACTCCATCCCAGGTAGATATTTCAGAAGCAAGATCTAGGAAAGAGAAAAAGGTGATTTAGACAAGTAGCCCAGCATAAAAGTCATTATCCACAGCGTGGAAATATTAAAGACATTTAAGTAGTGTACAGCTTCTTTGCACCAGATTACAATACGAAACCCCTGCCCCACAGTGGCCACTCACAGCTGGCATCACCCTCCTGGCCAAGGATCTTCCTAAAGCCACCATGTGAGAGGATTCGGACGAGAGTCTGAGCTGTATAGCAGACCATGTCCTGAAGGAAAGCAAAGTGAGAGTAAGCAAGGAAAATCGAAGAACCTTACTTGAGTAATAAATACCCTTGTGAAAACAGAGATTAAGACAGTTTTTTATATCTCAGGACCAAAGTCTTTCAGAATCCCCAAATTCCTGACCCGTAAAGACCATATTCCACTTCACCTGCTGACCAGCAGTATTCAAAAGAGTGGGGCAAAACAACTCAGTTCATATCTGTCCCAATACCTGCTGTTCTAGAGTCATGACTGTGTGTACTCTGAAGTTGCCACTCTCACAGGGGTCAGTGATACCCACTGAACCTGGCAGGAACAGTCCTGCAGCCAGAATCTGCAAGCAGCGCCTAGAACACAGGGAGGTATGAGGTATTAAAGGAATGCACAAAATAGCTTACAACCAACCCTAAACCCAAAGAAGCATGCTGTACCTGTATGCAACGTTTAGGGCCAAAGGCTGTCTGGTGGGGTTGTTCATCACAGCATAATGGCCCTGAAAAATAATAAATCCAGTAGGTGTGCCATCAAAATGGCACTTCTGATAAACAGAACTTTATTTTTTAGAGACAGGGCCTCACTTTGTCACCCAGGCTGGAGTGCAGTGGCGCAATCATAGTTCACTGTAACCACGAACTCCTGGGCTCAAGCAACCCTCCTGCCTCAGCCTCCTGAGAAGCTAGGACTGTAAGTGCAAGCCACTACAACTGGCTAATTTTTTTTTTTCTCTTGTAGAGACAGAGTCTCGCTATTTTGCCCAGGCTGGTCTCAAACTCCTGGCTTCAAGTGATCCTCTGGCCTCAGCCTCCCAAAGTGCTGGAATTACAGGCATCAAACTAAAACCTTAAATCATCACAAGGAAAACTGGTCATTAAGGTCTAAATCTAGCCAAAATTTTCATGTTCAGAAGCAATTCTGAAATGGCTGCTCACTCATTTCTCTCTACTACCATGATTAAATGGTAGCAATCATGAGAAGAAAATGGGACACTATAACTCAGTAACTACTCATTTAATTGAATATACAAAAAAAAAACCTGAATTTTTTTCTTTTTTAAACAAATGTCTCTGAGTCATGTAAATGTTGAATTTTTATTGGATTACTTGTCTACCAATAAAATTTCTTTTAAGCTTCACCAAATTTCAGACTCTGGTCAATTTCAGAGTTACTACTACTACTACTACTACTACTACTACTAGTAAATAAGGATGATGAGGAACTCCAGTTGCCCATCTTTACTTACTAGTAGGTCAAGGATCCAGGGTGTGAGGGGCTCAAAGCCAGGAAAACGAATCCTCAAGTCCTTCAGTAGTCTGATGAGAACTTTAACTCTGAAAGTAACAGTGACCCAAACATTAAAATCAATATGATCATGTATTTCCACGCCTAAGGCAGAATTGAAGCTGACTATGCTGTTTCCAGAACTATACATTCTCTGCTTTCTCTAAATCTTAATTTGCTTACTTAAGGTAAAAATAAAAATCCAGACAAAAGGTCACAGGCAAAATAGTTCTGTCAGAGAAGTATGGGGGTATCCTGCTATTCACTGCAGTTAAAAAGTTTATCTTAATCCAAATGGTCAGGGAGGGACTCACGTGGACTGAGAAGCATTTTCCTCGAACCAGCGGGCATGTCGGATGGCTGCTAAGGCACTCTGCAGTACTTTGATATCCACTAAGAAGACAAGCATGATAGGCCAGGATGAAACATTTTCATTAAACAAGCTACTAATTACCACTGCTACAGTCTAAAAACTTGGAAGGAGGGCAGAATAGACGGAGTCTCGCTCTGTCATCCAGGCTGGAGTACAGTGGTGCGATCTCAGCTCACTGCAACCTCCGCCTCCCGAGTTTCAGTGATTCTCCTGCCTCAGCCTCCTGAGTAGCTGGGATTACAGGTAACTGCCATCATGCCCCACTAATTTTTGTATTTTAGTAGAGACGGGGTTTCACCATGTTGACCAGGATAGTCTCCAACTCCTGACCTCAGGTGATCTGCCTGCCTCGGCCTCCCAAAGTGCCGGGATTACAGGCATGAGCCACCGCACCCGACCAACTCTGCAATTCTTTAAGCCACCCCATGTTTCTCATATCAGCAAATCACTTGTCTAAAAATCACTAGAAGCATGCAAGATGTTTTCTCCAAAAGCCTATCCCCCTCCCTAAATATTTTCTCAGTCCTTTTTAAGCCCTCCAAATGCTTTCTAGGTCACCCCATCTGAAAATTCCACTAGCAAGCTGATAAAAAACTATTTCCAAATTACAGAGGGAGATAGCAGAGTTCAGAATAAACCTAAGTTCTTCAATTCCCAGAAAGCTGCATGTGGAATAGCAACAAGCTAAGTAAACTAAACAGCAACAATACCATGTTTTGAATATCCCCTAAATTTTCCAGCAATGGAAAAAAAGAACTAACAATGGAGTTCTGGATCCAGTTTTCGAAGATTGGGTGGCACTGTTGTAATGAGAATCTTCACTGTAGCATCAGAAGAACTGATTTCAAAGCCAGTTTCGTTGGTCAGCATGGTTAAAACTGAAAAAACAGAATAAACAAAAACTATAACTCACATTTCCATTAGATGACCAAAGTTAAATCCAGGGTAGGGGGGAACAGGTGGATTTTTTAAAACAGCACAAAGTCCAGAATGAGAATTTAGAATACAGAGCTTTAGAAGGGAGATCAGACAGATCTCCCTTGAACACCTTGAACACCTGAAGCCCCTGCTAAAAACTCCCACAACATAAAACTCTGCATTTACTCTTCCATCTGGTCTGACCTGATTTTGTTGAAAGTGTACTTACAATTAACAAGACCTGGTTCCTATGGCTACTAAATACAGAATCAGCAACAAATGCAAACCTTCAGAAGGATCCTGTGCTCTTAGGCTTTCCACGACTTTGTTCCCCAGGGCAGCAACAGCTTCCACTAATTGACAGAAAATGACATAATGTTATAATAACTTATTTACCTAGACTTTCTATATATCTCTAAGCTACTTTGCACTCTCATTTCTGTCCCATATCTAAGGCTGAAGCAAGGGTAAGTAATAGAATAAATACTTTTATAAGAGGAAGCCAAGGCCTGGGCAGAAAAATTGGAAGACTCAGGGAACAGGACCCCTCCTGTACTCATATCCTCTTTCTACAGCAGGGTTTTCCAGGTCAGTGGCAGTTAATAACATTTTGGGCTAGACAAATCTTTGGGGTGATGGGGACGTAGGATGTTTAACAGCATCCACGGCCTCTATCCTTTTTCTTTTTTTGAGAAAGGGTCTCACTCTTGTCACCCACGCTGCAGTGCAGTGGCACAATCACAGCTCACTGCAGCCTCAGCCTCCTGGGCTCAAGCCATCCTCTCACCTCAGGCTGCTGCTTTTTTTTTCTTTTTTTCATGACAGGGCCTCACTCTGTCACCCAAGCTGAAGTGCACTGGCACGATCTCTGCTAACTCCAACCTCTGCCTCCCAGGTTCAAGCAACTCTCCTGCCTCAGCCTCCCAAGTAGCGGAGATTACAGACACCCACCACCACGCCTGGCTAATTTTTATATTTTTGGTAGAGACTGAGTTTTGCCATGTTGGCCAGGCTGGTCTTGAACTCCAGGCCTCGGCCTCCCAAAGTGTTGGGATTACAGGCATGAGCCACTGCACCTGGCCCCACCTCAGGCTTCTGAGTAGCTGGGACCAAAGCATGCACCACCATGCCCAGCTAATTTTTTTCTTTTTGTAGGTACAGGGTCTCTCTATGTTACACAGGCTGGTCAAACTCCTGATCCTCTTGCCTCAGCCCCAAAGTGCTGGGAATACAGCCACCACACCTGGCTTCTACCCTTTTTTGATGCCAGTAGCACTCCCTTGTTTTAACAATCAAAAGTACCGCCAGATACTGCCAGATATCCCCTGGGTGGCAAATTACCTCCAGTTGAGAAACATGGCCATACAGTAACCTGCTATACATTCTTTCAGACACACACACTCCAGCGTTTGTCCCTTATCACTCATTAAAAAACATTTGTCAGGCAGGGTGCAGTGGCTCACGCCTGTAATCCCAACACTTTGGGAGGCCAAGGCAGGCGGATCACCTGAGGTCAGGAGTTTGAGCCCAGACTGGCCAACATGGTGAAACCCCGTCTCTACTAAAAATAGAAAAATTAGCCGGGCGTGGTGGCACTTGCCTGTAATCCCAGCTACTTGGGAGGCCAAGGCAGGAGAACAGCTAGAACCCAGGAGGTGGAGGTTGCAGTGAACCGAGATCACGCCATTGCACTCCAGCCAAGGCAACAGAGCGAGATCCGTCTCAAAAACAAAAACTAAAAACATTTGTCTTACAAACATCCTTTCTCACAAGAAATTTGAGCTTTCAAGATCCCTAAGGGCTGGGCACAGTGGCTCACGCCTGTAATCCCAGCACTTTGGGAGGCTGAGGTGGACAGATTGCTTGAGCTCAGGAGTTTGAGACCAGCCCGAGCAACACGGTGAAACCCTGTATCTACAAAAAATACAAAAATTAGCTGGGTGTGGTGGCACACATCTGTAGTCCCAGCTACTCGGGAGGCTAAGGTGGAAAGATCACTTGCTGTAGTGGAGAGGTCAAGGCTGCAGTGAGCCACAATGGCACCACTGCACTCCAGCCTGGCCAACAGAGGGAGAATTTGTCTCAAAACAAAAAAAGATACCTAAACCCCTAATCCAAGTGCTATGTTCTGTTCCCATGACCAGAAACAGGCACACTCACACGTTGGCAGAATCTTGAGTATCACCACCAGGTCAGCCACATTGTGTCCTGTAGTCATTGTCCCCTTTTTATAGGATCCCACCTGTCGAACTTCTTCTATTTGCTGTTGGAAAAAGGATTTCAGGGAAAAACAATTTAGAAGAAAAAAAAGTGCCTAGGTCCTCCCAGAACTGTTACAACACAGCTACCTGTTACCCAAATTAAGAAGTAGCAGAGGTGAAATCACCCCTAAAACCACCACATGAAAGCCTGATACATCACAGCTAGCATAACAATGATACAAGTCTTGTCCCCAAGATCAGTACTACAAAGAAATTCCACTGTACTTTCTCATTTTAGGCTTGGCTTTGGATAACAGACAACTGAAAATTAGAAGTCAAGAGCCAAGGCAATTTCCACACTACCAAAGATGCCCTTTCCTAAAACTAAATCATCAAAAACTCACCACTTCAAACGTCCCTGGAGCCACAATCAGATTATCAATCACATTGTTTATTTTTGTCACCAGAGAAAGGATAGACGCCTGAAAAACAGCATGAAACAATACTTGAAGATGAAAAATTATAAGCAGCTTCTCAGAGTTTGAATATTTTCTCCTAATCCCTTCCATACAAGCTGACTCAATACTGACATAAGGCTTTAAAAACACTTCATTCTGGCCTTGAATATATGGGAAGAGAACAACTCTTTGTCCCCAGTAAAAATAAGAATGCATATGTAATTTGTTTATATATCCACCTGGCTATCTCCACCCACAATGAGAAATAAGGAGAACAATTAAACCCTCTGTGGATTTCAGGCTCTGTTAACACCATTCTTAACATTACCAACAGTTACTCTTTACCGATACTTTTAACTGCTTTAGAGACATTTCTGGAAGACAGCCAAAAGAACGTACCTGTTCAGCAGAATTGGGAGCCAGGTCCTGATTCCTCTTCAGCAAGGCCTCACTGAAGGAAGTTTCATCAGGTGCTGGCTTGACCCGGGGAAAGGCCATTTCACACTAAACCAGAAGTAAACAACTACATTCTATTTGCCGAAAGTAATATACAGGAGAGATTGTTTTTTCTATTACTACGACAGAAAAAGGTTAAAAATAGAAAATTCTACACTTGTTTTTACTCCTTAATTTGTTCAATTAGCTGGGCTTGGTGGCTCACGCCTGTAATCCCAGCTACTCAGGAGGCTGAGGTGGGAGAATCCCTTGAACACAGGAAGCGAGGTTTCAGTAAGCCAAGATTGCGCCACTGCACTCCAGCCTGGGCAACAGAGTGAGACCCTGCCTCAAAAAAAAACATTTGTTCAAAGGCCAGGCACGGTGGGTCACGCACGCCTGTAATCCCAGCACCTTGGGAGGCTGAGATGGGCAGATCACTTGAGGTCAGGAGTTCAAGATCAGCCTGGGCAACATGGTGAAACCCTGTCTCTACTAAACAGATATACGAAAATTAGCTGGGCATGGTGGCAGGCGCCTGTAATCCCAACTACTCAGGAGGCTGAGGCAGTAGAATCGTTTGAACCCCGGAGGCAGATGTCCTGATTCCTCTGCCTCCCGGGTTCAGTGCAGTGAGCCAAGATTGCACCACTGCACTCCAGCCTGGGTGACGGAGTCAGACTCTGTCTCAAAAAAAAAAAAAAAAAAAAAAAAAAAAGTTCAAACAAGGATACAAGCTGGAATAGCCATAATTTAAGCTATCACTATCTTTATAGTAACAGATATACCATAAATACAATTACTTGTTCAGAACAAAGATTATAATCATGTTTAATGCCAACAGTAGCCAAGAAATTATTCTCCCCACCATGCTTACACTGTTTCTGTATGTAAAGCAACACACAGTTGACTCAAAACCTCAAGTCTTTTCACAAATCACTTTCCCTCCCTATTTCAACCAACTTTTTTTTTGTACTGGTGCCATCTCGGTTCACTGCAACCTCCGCCTCCCGGGTTCAAGCAATTCTCCTGCTTCAGCCTCCCAAGTAGCTGGGATTAGACACACGCCCAGCCAACTTTTTTATTTTTAGTAGAGACGGGGTTTCACCATATTGGCCAGGCTGTCTCAAACTCCTGACCCTCAGGTAATCCGTCTGCCTCGGCCTCCCAAAGTGCTGAGATTACAGGCGTGAGGCACTGTGCCTGCCCTCTTCAACCACCATCTAACTTCATTAACTGGGAGATACTGGGCTCCATTTCAACAGTGACCAGAAAATGTGTATCATTAACCCAAGGTACTCACCAAATAGAAGTCAAATGGGATATGTGGTACAAAGGGCCTGAACCTAAAACATGAAAAACAGCCAAATTATTCCCCAGGTAGGAATCAAGTGAGATGTAAATAACACGCCAACAATTTTGAAAACATGTCAGTCCTCAGAATGAATGACAAAGTCTCCGAGGAGGGAGAGAATCATTCTTAGCATAGTGGGGCCAAATTCATTTAGCAGGAGCGTAGGAAAAGACCACAGCTGGCTCTCGCAAAACCAAGTGACATTAGTCTACTTCAAAACTCCCATTTAGATGACAAGCAGAAACTAACAACCAAGTGCAGAGATGCTAAAAGCTGGTACTCACCCTCCTCCTGGGCCTCCTCTGGAACCAAAGCGCCCACCACGACCACGGCCTCTGTCACCCCTAGAAATGCAGAGTTTATTTTGACCTCATTGAAGGAATACCCACCGGCCATATCATTTTAGGTTGGCTACTTTCATCCCTCGGAATCTCCCAACGGTAGGCAAGAGACCCCACTCACACTTACACTTCTCCCCATTCCAAATGGTGCCCAGTTACACCCCCATAACCTCCTCTAAGTTAATCACAACCTCCATCAAGTAATGATGGGGCTCAGACAGTGAGCCCTACACGAAATAACCCATAATCCTGGGCCACACGAATCCTAATACTTCGGAGGCTAAAGATTGCTCATTTCTTCATTAACGTACACATTTATCGGGCATGTCCTATATGTCAAGGCCTTCGCACTGAGGATGAATGCGGCTCGCTCCAGCATTCTCAGCCCGGATGACGGGGGCGGGGGAAAAGTGGGGAGCTCCTCCGGGGGCTTAAGGACACACCCTCATGCAACCCTTCAGAGACAGAGGTGTCGAACCCGCCTCCCCACTCCTGGGCCCCAACCCCATCCCGGGCCCAAGTTTCCCCGCCTCTACCGGCCTCCATCTCTCCCACTATCCTAGACCAGGAGTTCTCAGGTTTTTGGCCAGCCCCCGGATACATGGCCCTTTTAGATACTCCGACTTCTTTCGGCCCACGTTCACAAAGTTTTCCGTCGAGTACCTGAAACCTTTCAACCACTTCGACCCCCTTACCTCATGGCGCCTTAAAACACGAACAATGGAGGCCGCACCAACCGCCCCTTCCTCTGAGGGGCAGACAACTGAAGAGGCGTCTTGCCGGCGTGTCCCAATAAAACCCAGCGCGATTGGCTCCCGCCTTACCCCATCGCTTATGCCTATTGGCTTACTTTGTCAAACCGGGCTTATGAACCAATAAAAAATGCCTACTGTGTCAGGAACTAGCCAATAATAACTGGTTCTATAGTACTGACGAATTTTTGATCAGACATTAGGTGGCACTAAAGAAGTCAGGACAACGACTATGTAGTGTCCTATAACAATCATGAGAAAGCTTACCTTTAGATAGCAGAGTGGCGCAGCGGAAGCGTGCTGGGCCCATAACCCAGAGGTCGATGGATCGAAACCATCCTCTGCTATCAGAGTTTTTTTCATTGCCCTGTACGGCACACGTAATTTACGTTTCTTCACTGAAGGAAAATATCTTGCCAATTTTCCTACCTCAAAAATGCAACCAATATCAGCCATTTTTGCCACTAGCAGTTGAAGTTGATGGGGAAAACGGAGTTTGGGCAACTATGAACACTACACGTCTACAAACTCGAAGCAGGAGAAACAGGTTTTAGATAGGAGAGGAGTATATTGATTGAATTAGTGTGGAAAACATGGCTTTCCATGTCCATGGAAACAGGTGATACACCCGCCTCAGCCTCCGAAAGTGCTGGGATTACCGGCCTGAGCCACCGCGCCCAGCTTGGTTACATAAATTCTTTAGTGGTGATTTGTGAGATTTTGGTGTACTCATCACCCAAGCAGTATACACTGAACCCAACTTGTAGACTTTTATCCCTCACCTACCTCCCTTCCATAAGTACTTTTTCGATATTTAATTTACTACAGCAGAACGTAAACATCTTAAGTCTAAACGTATTCTGTCCACGTAACCACCATCCAGATTAAAATAAATATTATTAATTTAAAAAAAAACAAACAAAAAGCGGGCCGAGTGCGGTGGCTTGTGGCCACCCAGCACTGTGGGAGGCCGAGACGAGGTCAGGAGTTCGAGATCAGCCTGGCCAACATGGTGAAACCCCCGTCTCTACTAAAAATACAAAAATTAGCCGGCGTGCTGGCGGGCGCCTGTAATTCCAGTTACTCAGGAGGCTGAGGCAGGAGAATCTCTTGAACCCGGGAGGCGGAGGTTGCAGTGAGCTGAGATGGCGCCACTGCACCCCAGCCTGGGCGATAGAGAGAGACTCCGTTTTAAAAAAAAAAAAAAAAAAAAAAAAAAAAATCTTGCTTGAGGTTTGTTGAGCTTCTTGAATCAATGGCTTGAGGTTTGTCGTCCATTTATTAATCAGCTATTATCTCTTCAAGTATTAGTTTTACCTATTATTTCCCTCCTTCCTGAACTCCAAATAAAGACGTGTTAGACTTTTCCCCCAGTAATCTCTTTGTCTCTTACCCTCTCTTCTATTATTTCATTTTATTTAGACACAGGGTCTCACTCTGTTGCCCAGGCTGGAGTGCAGTGGCACACCATCATAGCTCACTGCAGCCTCGACCTCCTGGCCTCAACAGACTCTCCCATTTCGGCTTCCCTAGTAGTTAGGACTACTCATAGGCACAGGCCACACCACTCCGAGCTAATTTTTTTTTTTTTTTGAGATGGAGTCTCCCAGGCTGGAGTGCCGTGGCGCTATCTCAGCTCACTGCAACCTCCACCTCCCCAGTTCAAGCAATTCTCCCGCCTCAGCCTCCCGAGTAGCTGGGACTACAGGCGCCCACCACCACGCCCGGCTAATTTTTTTGTGTGTTTTTAATAGAGACGGGGTTTTGTGGTGTTAGCGAGGATGGTCTCGGATCTCCTGATCTCGTGATCTGCCTGCCTCGGCCTCCCAAAGTGCTGGGATTACAGGCGTGAGCCACCACGCCCGGCCCTGCCCAGCTAATTTTTGTATTTTTAGTAGACATGGGGTTTCACCATGTTGGCCAGACTGGTCTCGAACTCCTGACCTCAGGTGATCCTCCTGCCTCTGTCTCCCAAAGTGCTGGGATTACAGGCGTGAGCCACCTCCGTTGGCCCCGGGCTTATTTATTTATTTATTTTTGTAGAGATGGGGTACTTTATATGTTGTCAAGGCTAGTCTTTGTTTTCTTTTTTGTTTTGTTTTGTTTTTTTTTTTGAGATGGAGTTTTGCTCTTGTTGCCCAGGCTGGAGTGCAATGCGCGATCTCGGCTCACAAACTCTGCCTCCCAGGTTCAAGTGATTCTCCTGCCTCAGCCTCCCGAGTAGCTGGGATTACAGGCATGCACCACCATGCCTGGATAATTTTGTATTTTTAGTAAAGAGAGGGTTTCTCCATGTTGGTCAGGCTAGTTTCGAACCCCCAACCTCAGGTGATCCGCCCACCTCGGCCTCCCAAAGTGCTGGGGTTACAGGCATGAGCCACTGCAAAGGCCTTTTACCCTCTCTTTTTATGTTTTTCATTCCTTTTTATCCATTCTTCATTTTAGGTAGCTTCTGCTGTCCTTTCTTCCAATTTATTACTTGCTCCTCAGTTTAGTCTAACATAGTATTAAATCTATCATTTGGTTCTTAATTTTGGTCTTTTAATATTTTGGGTCTGTATTATTATTATTTTTGAGACAGGGTCTCACTCCTGTTGCCCAGGCTGGAGTTCAGTGGCATAAACACAGCTCACTGAAGCCTCAACCTCTTGGGCTCAAGCGATCCTCCTGTATCAACCTCCAGAGTAGCTCAGACTACAGGCATATGTCACCACACCCAACTAATTTTTTAATTTTTGGTAGAGATAAGGTCTCACTATGTTGCCTAAGCTGGTCTCCAACTCCTGGGCTCTGGTGATCCTCACCTCAGCCTCCCAAAGTGCTGGGATTACAGATGTGAGGCATCAAGCGGGACCTTAGATTTTCTATTTATTCTACTCCCAGGTTGCCCCTAGGAGTGCAACCTTTTGAGATCCTAGCCCAAAACATGAAGGTGGTTTACCAAGGTTATCACCTTTGGGGACATTTGGACTCCTTTTTTTTTTTTTTTTGAGAATGAGTTTCCCTCTATTGCCCAGGCCGGAGTGCAGTGGTGCAATCTCGGCTCACTGCAACCTCTGCCTCCTGGGTTCAAGTGATTCTCCTGCCTCAGCCTCCCGAGTAGCTGGGCTTACAGGCATGCACCACCACGCCTGGCTAATATTTGTATTTTTAGTAGAGATGGGGTCTCACCATCTTGTGCAGGCTGGACTTGAACTCCTGACCTCATGATCCATCCATCTCGGCCTCCCAAAGTGCTGGGGTTACAGGCATGAGCGACCGTGCCTGGCCCTTTTTTTTTTTTTTAATTTTAAAAAATTGAAATGGGGTCTCGCCCTGTTGCCCAGGCTGGTCTGAAACTCCTAAGCTCAAGCCATCCTCCTGCCTTGGCCTCCTAAAGTGCTGGGATTACAAGTGTGAGCCACCACACCCGGCGTGGACTTCACCAGCCCCATACAGCCTGTTTTCTGCCACTAATTCCAAATCAGCAAATGACCCCAGGGTAAAATCAGCCCTACTGCTGGGCTTACTTCTCTACTTTCCTGTACTTTCGTGCTGTCACACCAATAATTTCTCACTATCTTATTTTTTTAATTATTATTATTTTTTGAGATGAAGTTTTGCTGGAAATGGAGTGAAATGGTACGATCTCAGCTCACTGCAACCTCCGCCCCTGGGTTCAAGCAATTCTGCCTCAGCCTCCCAAGTAGCTGGGATTACAGGCACCTGCCACCACGCCCGGCTAATTTTTGTATTTTTAGTAGAGACGGGGTCTTGCCACGTTGGCCAGGCTGGTCTTGAACTCCTGACCTTAGCTGATCCATCTGCCTCGGCCTCCCAGTGTGCTAGGACTATAGGTGTGAGCCACTGTGCCTGGCCTCACTATCTTATTAGTTCTTTTATTTTTATTATTTTTTATTTATTTATTTATTTATTGTTTTTTGAGACAGGGTCTTGCTCTGTTGCCCAGGCTGGAGTGCAGTGGCGTGATCTCGGCACACTGAAACCTCTGTCTCTGGGTTCAAGTGATTCTTGTGCCTCAGCCTCCCGAGTAGCTGGGATTACAGGTGTGCACCACCAAGCCCGGCTAATTTTTTTTTTTTTTTTTTTTGAGACAGAGTTTCACTCTTGTTGCCCAGGCTGGAGTGCAGTGGCGCGATCTCGGCTCACTGCAACCTCCACCCCCTGGGTTCAAGCAATTCTGCATCAGCCTCCCGAGTAGCTGGGATTACAGGCACCTGCCACCACGCTCGGCTAATTTTTTTTTTTTTTTTTTTTTTTAGAGACGGAGTCTCGCTCTGTCACCCAGGCTGGAGTGCAGTGGCGCGATCTCGGCTCACTGCAAGCTCCGCCTCCCAGGTTCACGCCATTCTCCTGCCTCAGTCTCCCGAGTAGCTGGGACTACAGGCACCCGCCACCACGCCCAGCTAATTTTTGTATTTTTAGTAGAGACGGGATTTCACTGTGTTAGCCAGGATGGTCTCCATCTCCTGACCTCATGATCCGCCAACCTCGGCCTCCCAAAGTGCTGGGATTACAGGCGTGAACCACCGCGCCTGGCCTAACTTTTGTATTTTTAGTAGAGACGAGGTTTCACCATGTTGGCCAGGCTGATCTCGAACTTCTGACTTCAGGTGATCCACCTGCCTCGGCCTCCCAACGTGTTAGGATTACAGGCGTGAGCCACTGTGCCTGGCCTCATTATCTTATAGGTTCTTTTTTTCTTTTTTTTTTTTTGAGACGGAGTCTCGCTCTCTCGCCCAGGCTGGAGTGCAGTGGCGCGATCTCAGCTCACTGCAAGCTCCACCTCCTGGGTTCACGCCATTCTCCTGCCTCAGCCTCCTGAGTAGCTGGGACTACAGGTGCCAGCCACTGTGCCCAGCTAATTTTTTTGTATTTTTAGTAGAGACAGGGTTTCACCATGTTAGCCAGGATGGTCTCGATCTCCTGACCTTGTGATCTGCCCGTCTTGGCCTCCCAAAGTGCAGGGGTTACAGGCGTGAGCCACCGCGCCCGGCCTGGTTCTTTTATTTTTATTTTTATTTATTTATTTATTGTTTTTTCAAACAGGGTCTTGCTCTGCTGCCCAGGCTGGCATGCAGGGGCGCAATCTTGGCTCACTGAAACCTTTGCCTCCTGGGTTCAAGTGATTCTTGTGCCTCAGCCTCCCGAGTAGCTGGGATTACAGGCATGCACCACCAAGCCCAGCTAATTTTTTTTTTTTCTTTGAGACAGAGTTTCACTCTTGTTGCCCAGGCTGGAGTGCAATGGCACGATCTCGGCTCACCGCAACCTCTGCCTCCCAGGTTCAAGCAATTCTCCTGCCTCAGCCTCCTGAGTAGCTGGGATTACAGGCATGCGCCACCATGCCCAGCTAATTTTTGTATTTTTAGTAGAGACAGGATTTCTCCGTGTTGGTCAGGCTAGTCTCGAACTCCCAACCCAAGGTGATCCACCCGCCTTGGCCTCCCAAAGTGCTGGGATTACAGGCGTGAGCCACCGCACCTGGCCTATGCCCAGCTAATTTTTGTATTTTTGGTAGAGACGGGGTTTGATCATGAAGGCCAGACTGGTCTTGAACCCCTGGCCTCAAGTGATCAGCCCACTTTCGCCTCCCAAAGTGCTGGGACTACAGCTATGAGCCACCATGCCCAGCCAGTTATTTGATTTTTAAAAAAGTATTTCATCCAACACTTTTAGTTGTCTGTAGCTTGAGGGCTAGTTCACCATTATTGAAAGGAGCTCAATTACTAAACTATATTTCTAGTCCAGTCATTTCTTCTGAGCTCCAGCTCCACTAGTCCGAGGCCTATCAGACACTTCCACTTGAGTATCTATAGGCACCTCACATCCAATAAACTAAAAGTATCATCTTTCCAAAACCTCCTTCTTCAGCTTCTCAACTAATGGGGTCAACATCACCTAGATCTGTTATTTGTATAATGTCCTCACTTCCCAAAGTTCAACTGATTCTACTCACAAAACATCTCCCCATCTCCATTTGCTGTCTAGCTCTACAATCTCTGGAATCCGCCATCTCCATTACAGGACAAGAACATTATGCCTGTCACACAAAAGCTTTCATAATCTTCCCTCCACTGCCCTCTTCCCTGCCTCTCTTCCTCAGTCATCCTACATGCACACACCTTACATCCTAGATCAGGGCTGAAAACACAAACTCCTACTACAGCCAGGCAGTTAATGCACCTGAGTGAAGCAGGGTGCCTAGGAACCATGATGAACTAGACTCATTTCAAGGAGATAATGGATACTTGCTCTGGTTGATTGCTCATGGAGGGATGCAGGACAATATATTGCCAGCTCTTCCAATATTTTAAGGAAAGTCAGAAATCCAGGTTGGGCCTGGCAGCTCACACATGTTATCCAGGAATTTTGGGAGGCTGATGCAGGAGGATCGCTTGAGCCTAGGAGTTCAAGACCAGCCTGGGCAACATAGGGAGACTTCCATCTTTGAAAAAAAAAAAAAGTCAGAAATCCAAATATTCGTGTACCATCTTATGTGTGTGTGTGTGTTTTTGTTTTGTTTTGTTTTGTTTTTGGAGACGGAGTCTTGCTCTGTTGCCCAGGATGGAGTGCAGTGGCATAATCTTGGCTCATTGCAACCTCTGTCTCCCGGGTTCAAGCAATTCTCTACCTCAGCCTCCCAAGTAGCTGGGATTACAGGCGGCCGCCACCATGTCCGGCTAATTTTTGTATTTTTAGTAGAGACGGGGTTTCACCATCTTGGCCAGGCTGGTCTTGAACTCCTGACCTCATGATCCACCCACCCTGACCTCCCAAAGTGCTGGGATTAGAGGCTTGAGCCACCTTGCCCGGCCCCATCTTATGATATTTAAGTGTGGGGAATTAAATACAATATATGTAGAGAGAATGCAAGCCAAAGCATGCCTACCATCTCAAGTTGGCCAATTGACCACAATTTGCTCTAGATAATAAGAATATTCAAGTCTCCTAAAATTCCATATATAGGAAATATACTTCAACATTCTGCTCTGTCTACACTGAATACCTTTCTCATCGTTCTATCCTCTTGAATTATTTCTTTTTTGGAGATTTTCTGGCCCCAATCCAAGCAGAATGAATAGCCCTCATCTGAGTCCTTTAGCAATTTATCCATATCTCCCCCGTAGTGCTTAATGCATGTTGCATTAAGGTTATTTGTCCCAAATGGAGCTCCTCAAAGGCACGGACTATATATATTCATCTTTATGCCCTCGGCACCTAGTGGGTGCTTAACGCACCGAAGGTTCTCTGGAAATGTTTGCTGACCTGAAGTTTGGTGATCTCCTGTCCTGCTTAGGCGCAGCGTTGGAGAGGTTGGCGCGGCAATGCCGTCAATGACCCCTGATGACCATTAGAGGGCACACTGATTCCACAGCAGTCTGTACCGGGGGGCCCAGCTGTCAAGTGCTCCAAAACCCACTCCCCAATTTACGCCTCCAATGGTCATCTCCCACAGCCTTCATTTTAACAACCCTCAACACAAAACAGTCATTTTCTTGGGGCGTCCTTGAGGTGTGAACCTCCTCCCTCCCAGAAACCCACCCACTCTCCCCATCTTCCTACAATTTGGGCGCTGAAGATTTAATTCCGCCCTGACACCAGATCATTTTTCACAGCTAATCTGCACAGTCTGGAAGGTGGCAGGGAGGGAAAGAGAGGGAGATCATAGAAGGACTGGGTAACAAGCACTCTGGGCTCGCCTTCAGCTTTAACGGACTTTCCAGAAACCCGTCACCTTCCACCCCACTCCCAAACACACACATCCACGCACTCACACAGTTTCCTGCCAGGATCCCAAACCAGCACATCTTTCCCTCTTCCCCCGAGGAGACCAGGTAGGAGGCGAGGGAAAAGGTGGGGCGCAAGCGGGTCCCGATTGCTTCCACACACACCCTCCGTTCAGCCGTCCTTTCCATCCCGGCGAGGGCGCACCTTCAGAGGGTCCTGTCCTCCAAAGACGTAGGCGTGGGGCGGCCGAGACCGGGGAAGATGGTCCACCGGGAAGTGAGCGGGCTGGGCGGCGGGGAGGAAGGAGTTAAAGATCCAGGATTGGCTCTTCTGTCACTGAGTCTGGGAGGGGAAGCGGCTTGGGAGGGAGGGTTCGGAGCTTGGCTCGGGTCCTCCACGGTTCCCTCCGGATAGCCGGAGACTTGGGCCGGCCGGACGCCCCTTCTGGCACACTCCCTGGGGCAGGCACTCACGCACGCTACAAACACACACTCCTCTTTCCTCCCTCGCGCGCCCTCTCCCATCCTTCTTCACGAAGCGCTCACTCGCACCCTTTCTCTCTCTCTCTCTCTCTCTCTCTAACACGCACGCACACTCCCAGTTGTTCACACTCGGGTCCTCTCCGGCCGACGTTCTCCTGGCACCCACCTGCTCCGCGGCGCCCTGCGCGCCCCCCTCGGTCGCGCCCCTTGCGCTCTCGGCCCAGACCGTCGCAGCTACAGGGGGCCTCGAGCCCCGGGGTGAGCGTCCTCGTCCAGCTCCTGCTCCTTCCCATAGGGACGCGCCTGATGCCTGGGACCGGCCGCTGAGCCGAAGGGGACCGAGAAGGCCATGGTAGGAGCGGTCGCCTGCTGCGGTGCCCGCTGAGGCCATGCCGGGGCCCCGGCGCCCCGCCGGCTCCCGCCTGCGCCTGCTCCTGCTCCTGCTGCTGCCGCCGCTGCTGCTGCTGCTCCGGGGCAGCCACGCGGGCAACCTCACGGTAGCCGTGGTACTGCCGCTGGCCAACACCTCGTACCCGTGGTCATGGGCGCGCGTGGGACCCGCCGTGGAGCTGGCCCTGGCCCAGGTGAAGGCGCGCCCCGACTTGCTGCCAGGCTGGACGGTCCGCACGGTGCTGGGCAGCAGCGAGAACGCGCTGGGCGTCTGCTCCGACACCGCAGCGCCCCTGGCCGCGGTGGACCTCAAGTGGGAGCACAACCCCGCTGTGTTCCTGGGCCCCGGCTGCGTGTACGCCGCCGCCCCGGTGGGGCGCTTCACCGCGCACTGGCGGGTCCCGCTGCTGACCGCCGGCGCCCCGGCGCTGGGCTTCGGTGTCAAGGACGAGTATGCGCTGACCACCCGCGCGGGGCCCAGCTACGCCAAGCTGGGGGACTTCGTGGCGGCGCTGCACCGACGGCTGGGCTGGGAGCGCCAAGCGCTCATGCTCTACGCCTACCGGCCGGGTGACGAAGAACACTGCTTCTTCCTCGTGGAGGGGCTGTTCATGCGGGTCCGCGACCGCCTCAATATTACGGTGGACCACCTGGAGTTCGCCGAGGACGACCTCAGCCACTACACCAGGCTGCTGCGGACCATGCCGCGCAAAGGCCGAGGTAAGACGCTGGCACACCCCGTCCCGCCGCTTAGCCGCAGGGCCTCCCCTCTGACCCGCCGGCGGCATCGGGACTTCCTCTCTCGTCTGGGGGCACTCTTCTTTCTCCTCGCCGTTCTTCATTCTACTTTCAGCTCCCCGGCCCTTTCTACAGCTGAGTTTCTATTTCCCTCTTCTTCCGCCACCCTCACCACGTCTCTATCCTCTCACCTCCCCGACCCCCACTCATTCCCTCCCACCCTAGCACAGCTCGGTTCCAGTCCCTTTTTCCCTCCCACATTTTCTCTCTTCCCTATAGCCTTCTCCCCTCTTTCATCCTCTCCTCTCGTTGCGCCTCATCCGCTCTCTTCTCCCCCTCCCTCTCGCTCCTCTCTCTCTCCTGGCCCCATCCTTCTCCACCTTCAGCTCCACTATTCCCCTCTCCCTACCTGTTCCTTCCTCCCTTCCACCTCCCCCTTCCTCCTCCCCCCACCCCCCGCCCCCGCCCCCGCCCCTTCCACCCTTCGTCCTTCTCCTGCTGTGGCCTAGGCTGAGCTGGGAGTTACCACTTAACTCTCACTGGGTCTCTCCTGCCCCCTATCTCTAAACTTCCTCCCCTGGGTGCCCCCGTTTTCCTGCTCCTGTCTCTCCCGCAGTACCTAGGCTTCTCTCTCTGACTCCCCGTCTTTCTCCAGTTATCTACATCTGCAGCTCCCCTGACGCCTTCAGAACCCTCATGCTCCTGGCCCTGGAAGCTGGCTTGTGTGGGGAGGACTACGTTTTCTTCCACCTGGATATCTTTGGGCAAAGCCTGCAAGGTGGACAGGGCCCTGCTCCCCGCAGGCCCTGGGAGAGAGGGGATGAGCAGGATGTCAGTGCCCGCCAGGCCTTTCAGGTGAGTACCTAGGTTTGAAGCCCAGGCTGTCTCAGCTTGTGGCACATCATTTCTGGGCACTGTGTCCCTCAGCATCTGAAAGAATTCCAGAAAAGAGTTTTTGGTCTGTTTGTTTCTTTATGCACTCCTGGTAACTCACAGAACAGAAAAGAGGTTGGTGATGCTCACTGGGAATTAGGCAATGAAGGGCAGGGGACCGCCCAGGGCGCTTAGGTGCCAGCAGGCTAAAAAGATAAGAAAA
Organism: Pongo pygmaeus; assembly: GCF_028885625.2. Classification (NCBI taxonomy): domain Eukaryota; kingdom Metazoa; phylum Chordata; class Mammalia; order Primates; family Hominidae; genus Pongo; species Pongo pygmaeus. The sequence goes on along the minus strand of NC_072373.2, from coordinate 96,681,822 downwards.
TGGGCTTGAGGTGGGAGGAGGATAAAGTCCCACAGCCTGGACAGGACTTGGAGAAGCCATCCCATTGGATCCGCTGCTTTGGAGTGGGCATCACTTCCTGCAGGGCATAGGGTCCAGTTTGACCTTGAGCTAAGCAGAGATGCAGCTCTGGGAGGTGGGCTCCCAACTGTTGGGGCCCCACAGTACTAGGGAATAGTCAGCTCCCAACTCTCCGCTCTCCACTGACCCCTTTCTCAGGCTGCCAAAATCATTACATATAAAGACCCAGATAATCCCGAGTACTTGGAATTCCTGAAGCAGTTAAAACACCTGGCCCATGAGCAGTTCAACTTCACCATGGAGGATGGCCTGGTAAGAAGGGGTCCCGGGACCCTCCATCATGGATCTCCAGCCCCCACTCCATGACCCTCTGCCAGCCTCCATCTTTCCCTATTCCCAGTTCTCCCCTTCCTTCCCTCCCTTCCCATTGTTCCATGTTTCTCGTGATGATGGAGGAGGACGCTGGCAAGTTCAGCCTCTGAAACTCAGGTCATCATCAGTAATATGGAGACGATACATCCTGCCCTGTCTACCTAGTGGGATTCAGGAAGTGATGCTAATCCAAAGGCATCGTTTAAATAGTAAAATCTCCCTGTGATGTAGGGGTGTTATTTTCTCCCATCCACTTCCAAAATCCCAGTGCCCCTTGTTCCCTTCCCCACAGCTCCCACCTCCATGCCCTTCATATGCCCACCCCAACCGACCTCTGTTTGCCCCTACAGGTGAACACCATCCCAGCATCCTTCCACGACGGGCTCCTGCTCTATATCCAGGCAGTGACGGAGACTCTGGCACATGGGGGAACTGTCACCGATGGGGAGAACATCACTCAGCGGATGTGGAACCGAAGCTTTCAAGGTCAGGGCCTGGAGGTGGCTGGAATGGGCTGCCTTGGGGGATGAATCCCAGGTGCCCAGTGTCAAGCCATGAGAAGCCTATTGTCCTGCAGCAGTTACCTATGCACACCAGCCTTTTCCTCCACAGCTTTTTTCAGGCCCATCCCTCAGAAGTCCTACTAAGTGTCCAATCTCAATCATCCCTGCTGGGCACTGAGTTCTTTTACCTTTCTTTTTCTTTTTTTTTTTTTTTTTTTTGAGATGGAGTCTCGCTCTGTCCCCAAGACTGGAGTGCAGTGGCGCAATCTCGGCTCACTTCAACCTCCGCCTCCCAGGTTCAAGCGATTCTCCTGCCTCAGCCTCCTGAGTAGCTGGGATTTCAGGTGCCCTCCACCAACACCTGGCTAATTTTTTGTATTTTTTTTTTTTTTTTTTTTAGTAGAGACGGGGTTTCACCACATTGGTCAGGCTGGTCTTGAACTCCTGACATCAGGTGATCTGCCCGCCTCAGCCTCCCAAAGTGCTGGGATTACAAGCATGAGCCACAGTGCCCAGCCGTTTTACCATTTACTATCATTCTGTACACATGTATGTTTGGAAGGCAAGGCAAAAAAGATTAGAGGATGAAGAGATGAAGCGGGGCACCCCTGAACTTCCATTCTCTCAAATACAGTCATCTTCCCGCACGTCCTCAGGTGTGACAGGATACCTGAAAATTGATAGCAGTGGCGATCGGGAAACAGACTTCTCCCTCTGGGATATGGATCCCGAGACTGGTGCCTTCAGGGTAAGTTTGTGCACCCAGAAGACAGTGCCAATTCCAAATGACATCTCACCCTCCTACTTCCCCCCACAGCCCTGCCAGGACACCTGTTTATCCTGTAGCCATTCCACCATGCCTGGACACTTACAAGAGCCCTGGATAAAACAGACCCAGCTCCAGTCTGGGGAAGCCACCAGAATGATAGGGACTCACAGGCATCACACTTGGGGAGCCCCATGCCTGAGGAGGGAGCACAACCCTGCCCTCAGGGAGCTCCAAAGGGAGGCAGGCAGAACCGCCTCCCAGCAGAGACAGGGCCGTGAAAGACGCACATTACACAGCTCTGCAAGCGACCAGGGACAGGAAGGCGCTGAGGCCAATGGCGGCAAGGGATAGGTCATCCAGAGAAGGCTTCCTGGAAGAGGGGCACATGGACTGGGCCTGGGAATGTAGGCTAAGGTGAACATTACCTTCTCCTGTTTTCTACCAAGAAAATAAGTAGAGAAAAATCAATGCTTGGTTGGTGCTTCAACCAAGATTATAAACTACCTGAGTGTAGAGATCGGGTTCTAAATGGAGTTTTCTTTATAAACCCCTTGATAGTTTTCAGGTGTTTCCACTTGAATAATATGTGTGTGGTATGAGGTCCTGTATCCAGTTGCAGTGGGGGCTTGGTAAGCAGGTGACAACCCAGATATATATGTAGGCTCTGGAAGCAGAGCTGGGGTAGGTGGGAGGTGAGACTGCTGCACTGCACAGCAGGCCTCCCCCTGCAGGCCCTGGCCTAGCCACCACTCCTGCTCTCCCTTAGGTTGTACTGAACTACAATGGGACTTCCCAAGAGCTGGTGGCTGTGTCAGGGCGCAAACTGAACTGGCCCCTGGGGTACCCTCCTCCTGACATCCCCAAATGTGGCTTTGACAATGAAGACCCAGCATGCAACCAAGGTGACTGCCCCTTGCCTTCCAGGACTCCATCCCGGAGATGCTGCATCCTTCCCCTAAGCACAGTCGAGTAGGTGCTCCTGTCCCATGCTGAGGGCTTTCTGGAGAATGAGTCCTGCCTTTTTCTTCCCTTCATCCATTATCCCAGTTCACTAATGGACTAAGAAAGTTCTTCCTCCTGCTATCTAACCCAAATCTCTCTTGCTGCAATATGGACTGTCTCCTGCAGATCACCTTTCCACCCTGGAGGTGCTGGCTTTGGTGGGCAGCCTCTCCTTGCTTGGCATTCTGATTGTCTCCTTCTTCATATACAGGTGAGCTGTGATGTGGGGGGGGTGAGTGAGGCTGGGGGACCCGGAGAACCAATAGCAGAGGAGGCGGTGGGGACCCAAAGGGAAGAAGGCAGGGGTGAAGGGACAGCAGGGGAAAACCAAGGGAGATGAGGAAGAAAGGAGGCTTAAAAGCCAGAGGAGAAAGAAAGAGAAGGGAATGGCAGGGTGAGGGGAGGAGACAAGGATAGGAATGGCCAAGGAGAGTCAGAGAGATCCAAGAAGCAGAGAAGTTGATGGGTGACATCATAGGGGCGTGGACTGGTTTTCCTTGCTACTCTTGCAGGCCAGATGGGAAGCAACGTTCTGAACCTTTGCAATCATGCCCATGTTAGTTGAGGAGGGTGGTGAGCCCTGGTGTGTGCCAGGTGCCCAACCTAGAATGGAGAAGGGAGCTGAATGAGCCTTGTTCCTGCCGTCCAGTGGAGGCTAAAATGAAGTACAAGAGGAGTTAATGATATACGAAAGCAAGGAGGGAGGGGAGAAAATCACTGCTGGTTGAGCATATAATATGTGCCAGGCACTTCCACATACACTACTTATTTATTTATTTATTTATTTTTATTTTTTTATTTTTTGAGACGGAATCTCGCTCTGTTGCCAGACTGGAGTGCAGTGGCATGATCTCGGCTCACTGCAGCCTCCACCTCCCAGTTTCAAGCGATTCTCCTGCCTCAGCCTCCCATGTAGCTGGGACTACAGGCACATGCCACCACACTCAGCTAATTTTTGTATTTTTAGTAGAGACAGGGTTTCACCATGTTGGCCAGGATGATCTCGATCTCTTGACCTCGTGATACGCCCACCTCGGCCTCCCAAAGTGCTGGGATTACAGGCATGAGCCACCGTGCCTGGCCTCATGTACACTATTCCTTTTCATTCTTATAATAGTTAAGAATGAAATAGATATTGAGGCCTCATTCCCAAATAAGGACATTGAGGTGATTCCCCCGAGGTCCCCAGTGAGGCAGAATTTCCCCCAGCCATCCTGATTCTCAGTCCGGAGGATAGAATTCCCCCTCCATATCTGAGTGCATGGTGTGGTCCCACGGCTCGAGGAGGGGCGGCTGAGCACCCTGCCCTGGGTCAGGGGCTCAGCCACAGGCTCAGATGCAGCCTTTGTACCCCAGGAAAATGCAGCTGGAGAAGGAACTGGCCTCGGAGCTGTGGCGGGTGCGCTGGGAGGACGTTGAGCCCAGTAGCCTTGAGAGGCACCTGCGGAGTGCAGGCAGCCGGCTGACCCTGAGCGGGGTAAGAACACTGGTGTTTGTGTTGGGGGGCAATAAAGGAGAGGTGGGTACAAGGGGCAGTGCCTGAGGGGTAGGGAAGGGAGCAGGATTCTAGTCCCAGCTCTGCTTTCACTTGCTGTGTGACCTTGAGCGACTCATAGTCCCTCTCCGAGACTGTCTCAGATGATGATTACAGCAGCAGAGCCTCCCTCACAGGGCTCTTTTAAAGGTCAGAGGAGATAGTCCTGTGAAAACACTTTAAAAAAAAAAAAAGTAAATGAGGAGGAGATTTTATGATGTGGAACATAAAGCAGGGTGGGCCAGGCACAGTGGCTCACATCTGCAATCCCAGCACTTTGGGAGACTGAGGCAGGAGGATTGCTTGTGCCTGGGAGTTCAAGACCATCCTGGGCAACATAGCAAGACATCGTCTCTACAAAGAATACAAAGATTAGCATGGTGGCGCATGCCTGTAGTCCCAGCTACTCTGGAGGCTGAGGTGAAAGGATCATCTGAGCCCAGGAGTCTGAGGCGGCAGTGAGCTAGGATAGCACTGCTGCACTCCAGCCTGGACGACACCATGATACTACATGTCAAAAAAAACCCAACAACAAAAAGGAAGGGCGACACAAAGATAAGGCAGAATAAGGCAGGGTAATAAAGACCAGAGCACAAGCAATCAGGATGCAGACTGGGCCCACCAGCTGACCATTCCTCCTGCTCTCCCTCCTTTCAGAGAGGCTCCAATTATGGCTCCCTGCTAACCACAGAGGGCCAGTTCCAAGTCTTTGCCAAGACAGCATATTATAAGGTGGGCCTGGGGAAAGATCACTGGGCCTTGGGACTGGGGCAGGAGTGTACCCTGATGGAGGACTGGTGGGAGGTTCTGAGGGAAGGAGTAAGCTGGTGGGGAGCAGCAGATGGGGGCCCTGGGGGTGGGCTATTGGGAACAAGTGAGGGTCCTGAGGGCAGGGATGGGCTGTCGGGAGCAGCTGGAATTCCCAGGACATGGGACCATGCTCTTCACAGTGACAGTCTCCATTCCATGCCCAGGGCAACCTCGTGGCTGTGAAACGTGTGAACCGTAAACGCATTGAGCTGACACGAAAAGTCCTGTTTGAACTGAAGCATGTAATGTGGGGAATGAGGCAGTGGCATGGAGAAAGGGCCCTCGGGGACGCAAGGGAGACTGGCCAATAGAACTAGTTATGGAGGGACCTCAGGGTACCCCAAGAAAGGGGCAGGGACTGGAGCCCTGGGATGGACCTTCATCTTGTGGGTGGGAGTGGGGGGATCCTAAGCTAGGAGAAGAGACCACTGGAGATAACCTGGAGGAATCTTGAGGGGCCCTATGTGATGTCCCTGGGGGAGACAGGGTTTAGGAGGCACAGGAAGTAGGAGCAGATTCTGGGGAGGGTGGGCTAAAGGACATGGGTGGGAATCACCAGGGAAGATCCTAGTGATGGTTGCAGAAAATGAATAAGGAGTTAAGAAGAGTGAGGGTCCCTGAGGCTAGTGAGCAGCTTGGTGAGGAGCGAGGTCTCTGTCAAGCTCCTGATGCCGGTCCCACTTGCAGATGCGGGATGTGCAGAATGAACACCTGACCAGGTTTGTGGGAGCCTGCACCGACCCCCCCAATATCTGCATCCTCACAGAGTACTGTCCCCGTGGGAGCCTGCAGGTGAGGGGGACAAGGGGTGTCAAGAAACCTGGGTTCTAGCCCTGGCTCTGCCCCTGACTGGCCATAAGACCCCAGGCATGCCTCGCCCTCTTTCTAACCTTTCTGGCCCCATCTGTAAAAATGGGAGTTGGGGAAGGGCAGTGGCACTAGAGTCAATCCAAAGTTTTGTCCTGTTCTACCAGTTCACATCAGTAGGACCCTGCACCCTCCTCCAACTCCCAGGGGGGTCTGCAGGGGATTGGTCTGACTCTTATTGCCCCAGCAGGACATTCTGGAGAATGAGAGCATCACCCTGGACTGGATGTTCCGGTACTCGCTCACCAATGACATCGTCAAGGTATGCCCCTAAGCACCTATTGGATGTGTAGGGGAGGGGCCAGGCATGCTTCTCCTGGCCATGGGTGTAGGTCCCACTCATGGCCAATACCTCTGCCCACTCACGTTTCCAGGGCATGCTGTTTCTACACAATGGGGCTATCTGCTCCCATGGGAACCTCAAGTCATCCAACTGCGTGGTAGATGGGCGCTTTGTGCTCAAGATCACCGACTATGGGCTGGAGAGCTTCAGGGACCTGGACCCAGAGCAAGGACACACCCTTTATGCCAGTGAGCCTTGACCCTTGAACCTAACACCTGCCCTCAGCACCACCCAGTAGGGAGACTGATGCAAGGCCTCTGATGGGCTTGGGCATGCTTGTCCTGACTCCAGCCTCAATTCATTCACCCGTGAAAAAGGGAAGGCCAGACGAAGTGGTCTCTAAGGCCTCCTCTAGCTCTAACACTCTGTGATGCATCCAGATCAGTTTCGGCCACATCCTTGTTTCCCCCTCACCCCTTAGCTCTGGGCTCCCTCACTCGGTGACTACCGACCTCTGACCCACAGAAAAGCTGTGGACGGCCCCTGAGCTCCTGCGAATGGCTTCACCCCCTGTGCGGGGCTCCCAGGCTGGTGACGTATACAGCTTTGGGATCATCCTTCAGGAGATTGCCCTGAGGAGTGGGGTCTTCCATGTGGAAGGTTTGGACCTCAGCCCCAAAGGTGAGAGGAGCACGCCTTCCTTAAACCCGGCCACAGTCTCAACGAACCCCAGCCCCAGGGAGAGGGTCCCCTGGCAGCACCACCACACCTTCCTTCTGGAATGGGGCTCAGTCACCACCCTTTGACCCATTGCTGCCAGTGACCAGTCCTCCGCCCCCACGCCTTGGTCTTGGACTTCCCTTGCCATCCCAGCTGGTTGCCCCAGTCTCTCACTACGCCCTTGGCCAGCCCCACCCCTCAGCTCCTCTACCTCCCAATACAGAGATCATCGAGCGGGTGACTCGGGGTGAGCAGCCCCCCTTCCGGCCCTCCCTGGCCCTGCAGAGTCACCTGGAGGAGTTGGGGCTGCTGATGCAGCGGTGCTGGGCTGAGGACCCACAGGAGAGGCCACCATTCCAGCAGATCCGCCTGACGTTGCGCAAGTTTAACAGGTCCCTGGTGTTTGTCATGGATCCCCCAGGCCCCTCCTCCATAGCCACCATTTACCTAACGCTTCTGGCTCCGGCTTATCTCAGCAGTGGCAGAGGGAGACCACTCACTTCTTCCCTGTACATAGTCAGCTCCAGCCCAGCACAGCCTCACAACCCTCTTCGAAAATACAGCATGACTCAGCTGTCCCCACAGTCCCCTGCCATTCATATCCCTTCCCTCCACCATCGACACCCCACACCCTTCCTGCCCACTCCCCTTGCTGGCCTCTAGACTTCTCAGCAGTGTGTAGAGTAGATGGGCCTCCTGCCTCCTGCCCTGTAGGCTCTTGGCCCTCCACAGGAGCTCCTGCCCCACCCCTTGATTTCCCTTCCCCAGCGTGCCCACCAGGCCCAGTTCCTCCAGACACACCCTTCTGTGGCTATCACTTTGTCCGCAATTGACCCTTGTCATTCTCCATCTCCTTTACCTCCTTCTAACTCACTGGGTTCAACAAAGATGAACAAAATGTCCATATGTCTGAAGCTTCATACTTGACCTTGGGATCTCAGAGGGGAATTGAACTTTCTTCCTTCTGTTTTCCCCTGCTCCCCGCTATCCTGCTATGCCCTCAACCCTGAGCGTCTCTAGAGACCTCACTGCAGCCTGGGCAGGGGAAGTGTCTAGGGGTGGGCGCTCATGGGTAGGCTGTGCTGCTCCTCTCTCACCATCCCCACCACCACCTCCTGCCCCCAGGGAGAACAGCAGCAACATCCTGGACAACCTGCTGTCCCGCATGGAGCAGTACGCGAACAATCTGGAGGAACTGGTGGAGGAGCGGACCCAGGCGTACCTGGAGGAGAAGCGCAAGGCCGAGGCCCTGCTCTACCAGATCCTGCCTCAGTGAGTGCCTGAGTCTGGGAACCCCCCCAACACAAAGCCCCTGTCCCAACCCCCCACTCTGATCCTGCACCTGCCCTGACCCCTTAGCTCAGTGGCTGAGCAGCTGAAGCGTGGGGAGACGGTGCAGGCCGAAGCCTTTGACAGCGTTACCATCTACTTCAGTGACATTGTGGGTTTCACAGCGCTGTCGGCGGAGAGCACGCCCATGCAGGTAGGCCAGGGTTTAGCCGCAGGTGCCAGGCAAGCAGGCTGGCCTGGCTCAGCATCTGGATCCCACCAGACCTGCCTTCTGGTTCTGCTTTACCCACCTGACCCCAGGTGGGGTCCCCTACTTCCTGTCTCTCTTAGCTTCTCTTCCCTTCCAGGTGGTGACCCTGCTCAATGACCTGTACACTTGCTTTGATGCTGTCATAGACAACTTTGATGTGTACAAGGTGAGGGTGGGAGTGGGGATGGGAAGGGACAGACAGACATGGACAAGGTCAGAAAAAGATGAGGGGTAGGCAGAATGATGTGGAGTCTTAAGAGAGGAGATCAGGGGACACGGGCAGAGACAGTGACACAGGGAGACCCGGGAACAGGCAGAGAACCCATGTGGGATGGGGGATGAGCAAAGACAGATGAGGGTACAGAATGACAGATGCTGCACCCGGTGTGACGGTGTGGCTGGCCACACAGTTGCAGCCCTCAAGTCCTGCACCCCCTCGCCACTCTCACAGGTGGAGACAATTGGCGATGCCTACATGGTGGTGTCGGGGCTCCCTGTGCGGAATGGGCGGCTGCACGCCTGCGAGGTAGCCCGCATGGCCCTGGCGCTGCTGGATGCTGTGCACTCCTTCCGAATCCGCCACCGGCCCCAGGAGCAGCTGCGCTTGCGCATTGGCATCCACACAGGTAAAGCCACTGAAGGTGCAGGCGGGCATCCAGAGGCCAAGGCTTCGCAAGAGAAACTTGTCCCCTGGCCCAGCCCCCCTCGCCCTTTCATCTCTCTCTCTGTCTCTCTCTCTCTCTCTCACACACACACACACACACACACACACACACACACACAGCTGGGACTTCAGATCCTGCCTCCTGCCTCTCTTGGATTGTCCACCTACCTCCCTTAACACCCCTCCCTCCCTCACTCGCTGATGGGCTCTGCTCCTTCCCTTGCTCCTCCCAGGACCTGTGTGTGCTGGAGTGGTGGGACTGAAGATGCCCCGTTACTGTCTCTTTGGGGATACAGTCAACACAGCCTCAAGAATGGAATCTAATGGGGAAGGTACAGCGCCCCCTCCTAGATGGAATGGGGAGGGCAGGGTGGCTGAGGGAAATGCCACTCTGGGGCAGCCTGTGCCTGCACAGCCCGTTTCAGCTCCTAGCCCTTTCGCCTCCCAAGTTCCCCTTCTCATAATATTAATAGTTCAACCTGGGCTTATCACCTTGACTGTAATCAGAGACTCAGGTTCCTGCTGTCCCTCTTGTCAAACGATGTAAAAGTGTTTCCAGGCCAGTGTTGGAGAGTTCCCAGCAGGAATCCTATTTTAAGACCCTCTGTGGGCCGGGCGTGGTGACTCACACCTGTAATCCCAGCACTTTGGGAAGCCAAGGCAGGCGGATCACCTTAGGTCGGGGGTTCGAGACCAGCCTGACCAATATGATGAAATCCCGTCTCTACTAAAAATACAAAAAACTAGCCAGGCGCGGTGGCGGGCGCCTGTAATCCCAGCTACTCAGGAGGCTGAGGCAGGAGAATTGCTTGAACCTGGGAGGCAGAGTTCGCGGTGAGCCAAGATTACGCCATGTACCCCAGCGTGGGCAATAAGAGTTAAACTCTGTCTCAAAAAAAAAAAAAAAAGACCCTCTGCTCCACCTTTGATGTGGTAAAGATGGCTTCAGAGCCAGCATACTTGGCTGTGAATCTCAGCTCCACAGCTGGCTGTGTATCAGTTTGCTATACCTCTCTGAGCCATGGTTTTCCTCATCTGTAAAAAGAGGGAAAAAATCTACCTCACAGGGATTATGTGAGAAACCCATAAAAAATGTCTACCACATAATTGTCATTTAACTTTTCTGAGCCTTAGCTGATTATCTGTAAAATGATGTGTATCTCAGGATTGCAAGAAGCCTAGTCCCTGGTACCCAGCAGGCACCTAATAAATTCTTGCTCCCACCCACCCCTTGCTCTTGCCTCCTGTTTATATTCTATCCTTCTGCTGTATTCGACACAATTCAATGCAGTAAACATTTATTGAGTGACTACTGAGTGCCAGGCCCTGGGATAGTAACATGGCCCAGATCCAGAGTTAGCTGAGAAATTCATGTGGACCCCATCTAAACCTTATGGTAAAAGAAAGGCTGCTTGGGAGCCAGTCCTGGGAGCCCAGAGGGGTCTAGTTCGGCAAATACTCCCTGGGCACTATTTTGGGGGCTGTCAGAGTAGAGCCCCTTGCTGAGGGTCCAGTCCTCAAGGAGCACATTCCCAGAAATTGTTCAACATTCTGGGTGCTGGGGATGCTTGTAATCCCAGCACTTTGGGAGGCCGAGGCGGGCAGATCACTTGAGGCCAGGAGTTGGAGACTAGCCTGGCCAACATGGTGAACCTCCTGTCTCTACTAAAAATACAAAAAATTAGCCGGGCGTGGTGGCTCATGCCTGTAATCCCAGCTACTCAGGAGGCTGAGACATGAAAATCACTTGAACCCGGGAGGTGGATGTTGCAGTGAGCCGAGATTGCACCCCTGGGCAACAGAGCGAGACTCTGTCTCAAAAAAAAAAGAGAGAAAGAAAGAAAAGAAAAGAAAAGAAAGAAACTGTTAAACATAGTAAGGCCACTGTGATTGATGCAAACCCCAGAAGTAGGGACATGAGTTCAGACAGTGGTCAAAGAGGGGGTGTGGCAATATTGGGCCCCACTCCATCACTGACCTCGTCAGCCACTTGGGCAGATCACCTTGGGCCTCAGTTCCTCGGCCACAAAATGAGGGTATAGCATTAAATCATGGAAGCGACAATTTACATAGTGCTTCCTAGGTAGCACATTCCGTTTGAATACTTTATGGATGTTAAATTTAATCCTCATAACAAGATCTTGAGATGGGTACTAACACTATCAGCATTTTACAGATCAGGGAAATGAAGCAGAGAGAATTTGTATTACATACCCAAGCAAGTATCCAAGCTGAGGTGCATACTGAGGTAGTGCAGGATCCAAAGTGCCAGCTCCTCACCACTATGCTGTATAGAGCCCTGTGACACTCCAGAGACTGCTGTCCAACAGGATGTTCTGCAGTCATGAAAATGTTCTGTATTCTGTGCTGTCCAATACAGTAGCCTCTAGGCACATGTGGCTACTTATCACTGAAAATGTGACGGGTGCAACTGAGGCCCTGATTTTTTTTTTTTTTTTTTTTTTTTTTGGAGACAGAGTCTCGCTCTGTCGCCCAGGCTGGATGGAGTGCAGTGGTGCGATCTCGGCTCACCGCAACCTCCGCCTCCCAGGTTCAAGCGATTCTCCTGCCTCAGCCTCCCAAGTAGCTGGAATTACAGGTGTGTGCCACCACACCCAGCTAATTTTTGTATTTTTGGTAGAGACGGGGTTTCGCCATATTGGCCAGGATGGTCTCGAACTCCTGGCCTCAAGTGATCCTCCTGCCTCAGCCTCCCAAAGTGCTGGGATTACAGGTGTGAGCCACAGCACCCAGCCTGAATTTTTAACTGTATTTAGTTTAAATTAATTTAAGTTGAAACAGGCACATGTGATTAGTGGCTACTGTATTGGATTACACAGCGCCAGAGTTCTAAATGAGAGGCTAATGTGGTCACGCACTACATTCAGGGGGTGGGGCCTCTCCGAGCTAGAGGGCTTCCTGGCCCAAAAGAGGGAGAGAGGGTACCTGTCCACCTGTCCACCCCCACAGTCCCTGGTCTCTTTTGCCTCTACTTTCCTGCTCTCCTCTCTCACATTGCTCACCTTCCCTTCTCCCCTGTCCTACCCAGCCCTGAAGATCCACTTGTCTTCTGAGACAAAGGCTGTCCTGGAGGAGTTTGGTGGTTTCGAGCTGGAGCTTCGAGGGGATGTGGAAATGAAGGTAGAGGGAGAAGCCTCTGCCCTCCCCACCTTTTGGGGTCCTAGAGGGAGTTACCCTTCTCAAGCAGCCAATGCCACTCCCATCCCTAAGGCTCTCATCTGACTGGGGAAAGGGCATGTGCCACTCCCCAGCCCATCCTCTTTTTTCCCTCCAGGGCAAAGGCAAAGTTCGGACCTACTGGCTCCTGGGGGAGCGGGGGAGTAGCACCCGAGGCTGACCTGCCTCCTCTCCTATCCCTCCACACCTCTCTACCCTGTGCCAGAAGCAACAGAGGTGCCAGGCCTCAGCCTCGCCCACAGCAGCCCCATCGCCAAAGGATGGAAGTAGTTTGAATAGCTCAGGTGTGCTGACCCCAGTGAAGACACCAGATAGGACCTCTGAGAGGGGACTGGCGTGGGGGGATCTCAGAGCTTACAGGGAGCCAAGCCCACGGCCATGCACAGGGACACTCACACAGGCACACGCACCTGCTCTCCACCTGGACTCAGGCCGGGCTGGGCTGTGGATTCCTGATTCCCTCCCCTCCCCATGCTCTCCTCCCTCAGCCTTGCTACCCTGTGACTTACTGGGAGGAGAAAGAGTCACCTGAAGGGGAACATGAAAAGAGTCTAGGTGAAGAGAGGGCAGGGGAGCCCACATCTGGGCCTGGCCCACAATACCTGTTCCCCCGACCCCCTCCACCCAGCGGTAGACACAGTGCACAGGGGAGAAGAGGGGTGGCGCAGAAGGGTTGGGGGCCTGTATGCCTTGCTTCTACTGTGAGCAGAGACTATTAAAATCTTTATTCCAGTGACAGTGTCTCTTCTTGAGGGAGAGAGGGTTGCCAGAAAACAGTCAGTTCTCCACTCTCTACTTCAAATAAGACTCTCGCTTCTTGTTCTACAAGGTCCTAGAAGGAGAAGTAAAAAAAAGACTCTCGATTCTTAGGCTGGGAATGCAGGCTCTGAGAGTAGTAACAGCCTATGAATTGCCCAGCAGTGCTGAAACTGGTTTAAGGACCCATTTACATCCTTAAGAATTATTATTATTGGCCGGGCACAGGGGCTCATGCCTGTAATCCCAGCACTTTGGGAGGCTGAGGTGGATGGATCACCTGAGGTCAAGAGTTCGAAACCAGCCCGGTCAACATGGTGAAACCCAGTCTCTACTAAAAATACAAAAATTAGCTGGGTATGGTGGCATGCGCCTGTAATCCCAGCTACTCAGGAGACTGAGGCAGGAGACTCTCTTTTTTTTTTTGAGACAGGGTCTCGCTCCTTCGCCCAGGCTGGAGTGCAGTGGTGCGATCTCGGCTCACTGCAAGCTCTGCCTCCCAGGTTCACCCCATTCTCCTGCCTCAGCCTCCCAAGTAGCTGGGACTACAGGCGCCTGCCACCTCGCCCGGCTAATTTTTTGTATTTTTAGTAGAGACGGGGTTTCAAGGTGTTAGCCAGGATGGTCTCAATCTCCCGACCTCGTGATCTGCCCGCCTCGGCCTCCCAAAGTGCTGGAATTACAGGTGTGAGCCACCACACCCGGCCGAGAATCTCTTGAACCCAGGAGGCAGAGGTTGCAGTGAGCCGAGGTGGCGCCACTGCACTCCAGCCTGGGCAACAGAGGGAGACCCTGTCTCAGAAAACAAAAAACAAAAAACAAAAAACAGGCACAGTGGCTCACTCCTGTAATCTCAGTACTTTGGGAGGCTGAGGTGGGCGAATCACATGAGATGAGGAGTTCGAGACCAGCCTGACCAACATGGAGAAACCCAGTCTCTACTAAAAATACAAAATTAGTTGCCAGACGTGGTGGCTCACACCTGTAATCCCAGCACTTTGAGAGGCCGAGGCAGGTGGATCATGAGGTCAGGAGTTCGAGACCATCCTGGCCAATACAGGGAAACCCCGTCTTTACTAAAAATAGAAAAATTAGCCAGATATGGTGGCGCATGCCTGTAGTCCCAGCTACTCAGGAGGATGAGGCAGGAGAATCGCTTGAACCTAGGAGGCGGAGGTTGTGGTGGGCTGAGATTGCACCATTGTACTCCAGCCTGGGCAACAGAGCAAGACACTCTCTCAAAAAAAAAAACACATACAAAATTAGCCGGGCATAGCGATGCATGCCTGTAATCCCAGCTACTCAGGTGACCGAGGCAGGAGAATTGCTTGAACCCAGGAGGTGGAGGCTTCAGTGAGCCAAGGTCTCACCACTGCATTCCAGCCTGGGCCACAGAGTGAGACTATCTTAAAAAAAAAAAAAAAGGCTAGGTATAGTGGCTCAACCCTGTAATCCCAGCAGCTTGGGAGGCCGAGGTGGATGGATCACAAGGTCAGGAGTTTGAGATCAGCGTGGCCTACATGGTGAAACCCCATCTCTACTAAAAATACAATAATTAGTCAGGCACGGTGGCTCATGTCTGTAATCCCAGCACTTTTGGGAGGCTGAGGCGGGTGGATCACCTGAGGCGGGAGTTCGAGACCAGCCTGACCAACATGGAGAAACCCCGTCTCTACTAAAAATACAAAATTAGCCAGGCGTGGTGGCACATGCTTGTAATCCTGGCTACTAGGGAGGCTGAGGCAGGAGAATCACTTGAACCTGGGAGGCGGAGGTTGCAGTGAGCCGAGATCGCGCCATTGCACTCCAGCCTGGGCAACAAGAGTGAAACTCCATCTCAAAAAAAAAAAAAAAGTACAATAATTAGCTGGGCGTGGTGGTGTAATCCCAGCTGGGTTGGGTGTAATCCCAGCTACTCAGGAGGCTGAGGCAGGAAAATTGCTTGAACCCAAGAGGCAGAAGTTGCAGTGAGCCGAGATCGTGCCATTGCACTCCAGTCTGGGCAACAAGAGCGAAACTCAATCACACAAAAAAAGTATTAGGGACCTAAAGAACTTTTGTTTATGTGGATATCTATTGATATTTGCCATAGTAGATATTAAAACAAATCCTTATTTATTTATTTTTTAATTTTTTTTTTTTTTGAGACAGAGTCTTGCTCTGTCACCCAGGCTGGAGAGCAGTGGCACGATCTCAGCTCACTGCAAGCTCCACCTCCCGGGTTCACCCCACTCTCCTGCCTCAGCCTCCCGAGTACCTGGGACTACAGGCGCCCGCCACCACGCCCGGCTAATTTTTTTGTATTTTTAGTAGAGACGGGGTTTCACCGTGTTAGCTAGGATGGTCTCGATCTCCTGACCTCGTGATCCGCCCATCTCGGCCTCCCAAAGTGCTGGGATTACAGGCGTGAGCCACCGCGCCCAGCCACAAATCCTTATTTATTAACTCATGTAAGATAACAATAATAAGCCTATTACATGTTAATAATTTTTGACTGCTTTATCAAGAACATTCTTATGTGAAACCAGCCTTTTCAATGTGCAGTGGTGAAGAATGCATGCAATACTAATTGGGTGCCACTGCCTTGATTTATGTAAAGCCACAGCAGTTTTGCCCCATTGCTTTTGCACTTCGATGCAATGTGTCAACTCTGTCAAAAGGGCAAATAACGTATTAGAATTATTATGAAAATCATTTGACCTCATCTGTGCCCTGAAAAAACATTTGGGACTCCCAGGAGTTGCGGACCACACCTTGAGAACTGTTATGTTACTCAATGGCTGGCATACAGTAGGAATCAGATAATTAGTATGGACTGAATGGAGAGGCCTGGGAGCTGGGGAGGAAGTGGGGGTCGGGTGGGAACATACGGGTGCCTTTCAGCCCAGGTGAAATTTGGGGATTGTCCACCTGCTCCTCCATTCCCCATGTCAGTGTAGACAAATGTTGAGTCATAGTTTGCAAAATGCCTCTCAGCTGGGCCAGGAGCCCTGGTTTCCCTGCTGGACCCACCCCTCACCCCTCCTTCCCAGGCAGGCAGGCAGGAATGCGGGGGAGAGGTGGCTGCAGCTCCACCGCCCTCATGGGGGAGGAAAGTGCCAGACATTTCTTCAGGACCATCCATCAAGTGCAGGCAGGCCTCTCCCCTGACCTCCCAGGCCTCTTCCTGGAGTCCACCCTGTAGGACCTGGACGTAGGATGGCCACTGGGAGCTTGGAGGTCTGGCGTGGCACAGCTCACTGGGACACAGCTGGCAGTTTGGGATGAAGAAAGGATAAATTGCTCCCGTCCTGTCCAGTGACTCTTCTTGTTTTGTGCTTCCTGCCCACCCTTTTTGGCCCCAGTCAGGCTCAATTTATTGGGAGAGGGAGCAGACATGGTCCAGTCCTCTCACCAGCCAAGCCGGGAATGAACAGCACTGGGAAGGCCTAACCAAGAATGGTTGTCCTGTCAACCACAGCTACTGAACTTCCTGATGGGCCCTAGTGGCCCTGTAGCCTCTCATACCCTAGTTCCTCCCCACAAGGGTAGTAGACAGCCCCTGAAGAGACTGGCTATGATAAAGAGAGCTGTGAGGCCTAGGAAGTTAGATCAGGGTGGAGCTGGGACAGCTACGGGGACTTGGGCTCTGGGGAGAGGAGCCTTAAATGAGGTGGGGAAGAGGGGCAGGGAGTGGACGACTGAGGAGCTCCAGAAGCACAATTCTAGGAAATTGCCGGTCAGATCCTTCCGAGGCAGCCTGGCTCCACTGCGGGCACCGGGAGGGGAAGGGGCTGTGCGGCGGAGGTGAGGAGGGGCCAAAGGGGTCGATGATTTCAGCGGCCCGAGAACTTTCACTGGAACTAAGGAGATTTCCTTCCGGAGGAAGGCCCCTGAAGCCAGGAAGAACTGGGAAAGCCATTCCTGAGGGGGCAGGAGGGTAGCTAGCAATAAAGCCCTCCCCACAGGCCGGGGAGACCGTCTTGTGCCAGGAACCTCCGCCCACATGGGAGGGGCAGTCTAGCCTCTCAGTTTCCCGGGCTGTCCCGCCTAGTACGTTTGGGAGGGGTGGGGGCCACAGGGTTTCCCCAGAGTATGGTAAGAATAACAATAATAATTGGCATTCAGTTGTGCCTTGCAGTTGACAAAGGCTTTCACATACATTATCTCATCAGCCCACGTGACGCCCCTGGAAGAGTGGGGCGGGCTGAGAAGGCAGCTCAGCAGGCGGGTGGAAGGGCCAGCTGGAGGCTGTGCAGAGGGAACCCCCGCCCAGCCAGCCCCGAGCAAGGCCATGGCCTGGAACAAAAATGGAGCTGACAGAAACAGACAAATAACCTCCTCCCTCACCCGCTCTTTTCTCTACGTCAAAGGGTTTGAGTAATGTATTTATCATAGCAGTATATTTAGTAATAATTATTTTTAAAAAAGATTTATACCTTTCAGGACAGATCCGTGGAATCTAATTAAGCAGAGGCCAGTTTTGCAGACTGAAAGTCAATTTTTTAATTAAATTGCAGGAGCTATAAAAATAAATAAATTAACCATTAAAAAAAAAGAAGAAGAAGAATGCTGTCCAGGGAGATTTAATCTCTTTGGGTTGGAACGCAAGTGAGATTCCAGGCGAGGTGTTTACCGCCAAGATGAAGGGTCGGGATGCGGATGAATTTGGTGTTGCACAAAGACAGGAGAGGACACTCTGGAGGAAGATGAAACCACATCCCGTGCCTGCTCCGAGACTGCATTCTACCAGGAACAGGGGAGGTGGTGGCAAAAACCTGCTTGACTGTACCTCAGACCAAGGTTAGAGAAACAGTGAGAGAGTCCAGACAGGAAAAGACCCCAGCCATCCACTTCCATACCACATACACTGGCACCAGTGAGTCAGAGGATAGGCTGGTTGCCCTTTAAGAACCTTTCCAAAGGGAAGATTCCATAATCAGGCACATCTGCTCATGACAGTGGCACCCTGTCTGAACTTGATGCAATCATCCCAGTATGACTGACTGTCTTTGGCTTCCAAATGTGGACTACATATGGTATGCCTTGGCTATTGCATGTCCGATGATCTGGTCAGCCCACTAAACTTCAGGCAGGGAAAAACTAGGCCAAAATACCATGCAGATCTCAGTGTTCAAAACTGGCACAATTACACTCCTCTATCAAATGAGAGGCAGTGCAAAGTTGGGTAAGAGGCTGGACTCTGGAGATAGCCTGCCTGGATTTAGATCCCAGCTCTGTCACTCATAATCAATGTAACCTTGTGCAGACTACTCAGCTTCTCTCTGCCCTGAGTTTTCTATTCTGTAACTCAGGAGTGATCATAAAACCTACTTCATAGGTTTGTTTTGAGAATTACATGACTTAATAATTCCTGTTACGTGCTCAGAACACTGGCAGGTAATAACAATTAGGTAAGTGTTTGTTGGTATGATTAAGAGTCAACATTATACAAACCATAGCGCTAGACTTTTTTTTTTTCTTTTTCTTTTTTTTTTTTTTTTTTTTTTTGAGACAGAGTTTCACTTTGTCTCCTAGGCTGGGCAAGAGTGCAGTGGAGCAATTATAGCTCACTGCAACCTGGAACTCCTGGGGTGAAGTGATCCACCTACCTCAGCCTCTGGAGCAGCCAGGCCTACAGGAGCACACCACCCCCACCAGCTAATTCTTCTTTTTCTTTTTTGGAGATGAAATCTCACTCCGTCGCCCAGGCTGGAGTGCAATGGCATTATCTCAGCTCACTGCAGCCTCCACCTTCCAGGTTCAAGCGATTCTCCTGCCTCAGCCTCGGTGGGATTACAGGTGCCTGCCACCAAGCCTGGCTAATTTTTGTATTTTTAATTAATTAGTTGTTTATTATTATTATTATTGAGACGGAGTCTCACTCTGTTGCCCAGGCTGGAGTGCAGTGGCATGATCTCTGCTCACTGCAACCTCCGCCTCCCGGGTTCAAGCGATTCTCCTGCCTCAGCCTCCTGAATAGCTAGGATTACAGGTGCCTGATACCATGACTGGCTAATTTTTGTATTTTTAATAGAGACAGGGATTCACCATGTTGGTCAGGCTAGTCTCGAGCTCCTGACCTCGTGATCTGCCCGCCTCGGCCTCCCAGAGTGCTGGGATTACAGGCGTGAGCTGCCACGCCTGGCCTAATTTTTGTATTTTTAGTAGAGATGGGGTTTCGCCATGTTGGCCAGGCTGGTCTGACCTCAGGTGATCCACCTGCCTTGGCCTCCCAAAGTGCTAGAATTACAGGCGTGAGCCACCATGACTGGCCCCCAGCTAATTTTTAAAAAATTTTAGTAGGGACAAAGTTTCACTATGATGCCAAGGGTGGACTCAAACTCCTGGCCTCAAGTGATCTTCTTGCCTTGGCCTCCCAAAGTGCTGGGATTATAGGTGTGAGCCAACGCACCTGGCCCATAATGCTAGATTTAAGGAGTTGCTTATATCTGGAGAATAGTTGGAAGTAAAATGCAGCACCTGATTGAACCCCTTAATGAGAGATACTAGTAAGATCTAAAAATCTTTGTATTAGAAAAAGTACAGATTAGGCCGGGCGCGATGGCTCATGCCTGTAATCCCAGCACTTTAGGAGGCTGAGGTAGGCAGATCACCTGAGGTCGGGAATTCGAGACCAGCCTGACCAACATGGAGAAACCCCATCTCTACTAAAAATACAAAAAAAAAAAAAAAAAAAATAGCCAGGCGTGGTGGCACATGCCTATAATCCCAGCTACTGGGGAGGCTGAGGCAGGAGAACCGTTTAAACCCAGGAGGCGGAGGTTCCGGTGAGCCGAGATGGCGCCATTGCACTCCAGCCTGGGCGACAAGAGGGCAACTCCGTCTCAAAAAAAAAAGAAAGAAAAAGAAAAAGTACAGATTATGCAATCTAACTGCTTATCCAGGTCTGAAATCCTTTTAAAAATATCTGTGATCTTCAGCCAGGCTCGGGGTGGCTCACACCTGTAATCCCAGCACTTTGGGAGGCTGAGGCGGGTGGATCTCTTGAGGTTAGGAGTTCGAGACCAGCCTGACCAACATGGTGAAACCCCGTCTCTACTAAAAATACAAAAATTAGCGGGGCATGGTGGCGCATGCCTGTAATCCCAGCAACTCAGGAGGCTGAGGCAGGAGAATCACTTAAACTTGGGAGGCAGAGGTTGCGGTGAGCCAAGATTGCACCATTGCACTCCAGCCCAGGCAACAAGAGTGAAACTCCTCAAAAAAAAAAAAAAAACATGCCGGGTGCGGTGGCTCACGCCTGTAATCTCAGCACTTTGGGAGGCCGAGGCGGGCAGATCACAAGGTCAGGAGTTCAAGACCAGCCTGACCAACATGGTGAAACCCTGTCTCTACTAAAAATACAGGAAGATTAGCCAGGCGTGATGGCGGGCGCCTGTAATCGCAGCTACTGGGGAGGCTGAGGCACAAGAATCACTTGAAACCGGGAGGCAGAGGTTGCAGTGAGCTGAGATCGCACCACTGCACTCTGGCCTGGGCAACAGAGTGAGACTCCATCTCAAAAAAAAGAAAAAAAGAAAAAAAAAGCAGAAGAAGATGGAAATGTTTCAATCATCACAATTCCTTTTGAGGGAACAGAAACTCATTTTATTTATGGAAAAGGGGGCTTGACCCTGAAACTGCCATCTAAGGAAGGTGCATCTTTTTTTGCTTTTCGTTAGTTTCTTTGGGTTTCGTTTGTTTGTTTGCTTGAGACAGGGTTTTGCTCTGTCACCCAGGCTGGAGTGCAGTGGTAAGATCTTGGCTCACTGTGACCTCCGCCTCCCAAGTTCAAGCAATTCTCCTGCCTCAGCCCCCTGAGTAGCTGGGACTACAGGCACCCGCCAACACACCCAGCTAATTTTGTATTTTTAGTAGAGATGGGGTTTCACTATGTTGGTCAGGCTGACCTTGAACTTCTGACCTCAGGTGATCCACCCACCTCGGCCTCCCAAAGTGCTGGGATTACAGGCATAAGCCACTGAGCCCGGCCTGTTTCTTTATTTTTTTGAGACAAGAGTCTCACTCTGTCACCCAGGCTGGAGTGCAGTGTTGCAATCTCGGCTCACTGCAACCTCCACCTTCTGGGTTCAAGTGACTCTCCTGCCTCAGCCTCCCCAATAGCTGTGATTACAGCACCAGCCCCCATGCCTGGCTAATTTTTGTATTTTTAGCAGAGACAGGGTTTCAGGCTGGTCTCGAACTCCTGACCTCAGGTGATCTGCCCACCTCTGCCTCCCAAAGTGCTGGTATTACAGGTATGAGCCACCAGGCCCAGCCAGGAAGGCACATCTTGTTGGATGGGAGATCCTTTGTTTTGCTGAGCTTGGAGATGAGTTTTTATATACATCATGAAAATCAGGATGAACTTAATCCACTTCTGTGATAATTGAGAGAAGAAGCAACAGTAGAGGTATTTCAGTAGCTGAATTAGAACTTCAGAGACCACACGTATCTAAAAGAGGTTTTTGGTTTTTTATTTTTGTTTTTGTTTTTTTCCGAGACGGAGTCCCACTCTGTCACCCAGGCTGGAGTGCAGTGGCATGATCTCAGCTCACTGCAACCTCCGACTCCTGAGTTCAAGCGATTCTCTTGTCTCAGGCTCCCGAGCAGCTGGAATTACAGGCACACCACCGCACCTGGCTAATTTTTTTGTGTTTTTAGTAGAGACAGGGTTTTGCCATGTTGGTCAGGCTGGTATTGAACTCCTGACCTCAGGTGATCTGCCCACCTCAGCCTCCCAAAGTGCTGGGATTACAGGTGTGAGCCACGCGCCTGGTCGAGTTTTTTTTTGTTTTTTTGTTTGTTTGTTTTTTTGATATGGAGTCTCACTCTATTGCCCAGGCTAGAGTGCAGTGGCACAGTCTCGGCTTACTGCAACCTCCGCCTCCCGGTAAGCAATTCTCCTGCCTCAGCCTCCCGAGCAGCTGGGACTACAGGCTCGTGTCACCACACCCGGCTAATTTTTATATTCTTAGTAGAGACAGGGTTTCATCATGATGGCCAGGCTGGTCTCGAACTCTTGACCTCATGATCTGCCCACCTTGGCCTCCCAAAGTGCTGGGATTATAGGTGTGAGCCACTGGGCCCAGCCTCTTTTTTTTTTTTCTTTTTTTTTTTTTTTTTAGGATTAATGACCTTGGGCAGGGTGAGGTGGCTCTCACCTGTAATCCCAGCACTTTGGGAGGCCAAGGTGGGTGGATCACAAGATCAAGAGCTTGAGACCAGCCTGGCCAACATAGCAAAACCCCCTCTCTACTAAGAATACAAAAATTAGCCAGGCTTGGTGGCGTGAGCCTGTAGTCCCAGCTACTCGGGAGGCTGAGGCAGGAGAATTGCTTGAACCCTGGAGGCAGAGGTTCCAGTGAGCCTAGATGTGCCAATGCACTCCAGCCTATGCAACAGAGCAAGACCCCGTCTCAAAAAAAAAAAAAAAAAAAAAGATTAATGACCTTATTATTTCTAGAAATAACATACACTTAGAAAAAGAATTACAGAGAAGAAATAAAAAATCACCTAAGAGGCCAGGCATGGTGGCTCACACCCATAATCTCAACACTTTGAAGGCCCAGGCAAGAGGATCAATTGAGGACAGGAGTTCAAGACCAACCTGGGCAATATAACAAGACCTCATCCCTACAAAAGAAAAAAAAAAAATTAGCCAGGTGTGGTGGCACATGCCTGTAGTCCTAGCTATTCAATAGGCTGAGGCAGGAGGATCCCTTGAACTCAGGAGTTCAAGGTTACAGTGAGCTATGATCGTGCCACTGCACTCCAGCCTGGGTGCAAAGTGAGACGCAGACTTACAAAAAGAAAAAAATCACCTAAGATTCTGACATCAGAATAGTCATTATTGGCAGTGCATGGTGGCTTACATCTGTAATCCCAGCTTGTTGGGAGGCCAAGGCAGGAGGATCACTTGAAGCCCAGGAGTTTGAGACGAGCCTAAGCAACATAGCAAAACCCTATCTCTACAATTATAAATATAGTATTTGTTAATATTTGGCCAGGCATGATAGTACATGCCTGTAGGCCCAGCTACTTGGGGGGAGTGGAGGCGGGAGGATCACTTGAGGGCCGAAGTTCTGGGCTGTATTGCACTATGCAATCAGGTGTCCCCACCACATTGGGCATAAATCTGGTGATTTCCTGGGAGCAGGAGACCACCAGGTTGCCTTACAAGGGGTAAACTGGCCCACATCGAAAACAGAGTAGGTCAACATTTCCATGCTAATCAGTAATGGGATCCAGCCTATGAATAGCCACTGCACTCCAGCTTGGGCAATACAGCAAGACCCTGAATTTTTTTTTTTTTTTTTGAGACAGTCTTGCTCTGTGGCCCAGGATGGAGTGCAATGGTGTGATCTCAGATCACTACAACCTCTGCCTCCGGGATTGAAGCGATTCTCCTGCTTCAGCCTCTCAAGTAGCTGGGATTACAGGTGGGCACCACCACACCTGGCTGAACCCACATTTTTTAAAAATTAAAAAAATAAAAATAAGGCCAGGCACAGTGGCTCACCCTTGTAATCCCAGCACTTTGGGAGGCAGAGGTGGGCAGATCACCTGAGGTCAAAAGTTCGAGACCAGCCTGGCCAACATGGCGAAACCCTGTCTCTACTAAAAATACAAAAATTAGCCAGGCGTGGTGGTGGGCACCTGTAATCCCAGCTACTCGGGAGGCTGAGACAGGAGAATTGCTTGAACCCAGGAGCTGGAGGTTTCAGTGAGCCAAGATTGTGCCATTGAACTCCAGCCTGGGCAACAAGAGTGAAGCTCCATCTCAAAAAAAAAAAAAAATTTAGCCCAGTGTGGTGGCGCGTGCCTGTAGTCCCAGCTACCAGGGAGTTTGGGGTTGGAGGATTGCTTGAGCCTGGGAAGCAGAGTTTGCAGTGAGCTGAGATCCTGCCACCACACTCTAGCCTGGGCTACAGAGTGAGACTCTGTCTCAAAAAAAAAAATAAAATAAAATAAAATGTAAAAAAATCTGATGAACATCATTCCAATGTGAATTATAAATTGTTTGATGTTAGGTATTTATTTATTTATTTTATTTATTTTTTATTTATTATTATTATTACTTTTTTGAGATGGAGTTTTGCTCGTTGCCCAGGCTAGAGTGCAATGGCGGGATGTCGGCTCACCGCAACCTCTACCTCCCGGATTCAAGTGATTCTCCTGCCTCGGCCTCCTGAGTAGCTGGGATTACAGGCATGCGCCACCACGCCCGGCTAATTTTGAACTTCTAGTAGAGACGTGGTTTCTCCATGTTGGTCAGGCTGGTCTCAAACTCCCGACCTCAAGCGATCCACCTGCCTTGGCCTCCTAAAGTGCTGGGATTACAGGTGTGAGCCACTGCGCCCAGCCTATGTTAGGTATTTAATATAAATGCCTTCCACATTTATAGAAAAGCCATTCTGGCTCCCCACCTCTTCCAATGGTCCTAGAGAGGTAGGGGGCAGGACTCAACTCAAGAGGTGGGGCTCAGAAATAGGACCAAGCTGACAACTAGCTAAAACAGGGACTGAAGAGAAGCAGCTTTCCATGACATGCCCAACACTGTGCCCTGTCAGTTCACCATTGCCATGGCAACACTGGGACGTTTCCGCCCCTTTCCATTGCAACAACCTGATGGCCTGGAAATTATCAACTTTTTCCTAGAAATTTCTACATAGCCCGCTTCTTAATTTGCATGTAATTAAAAGTGAGTTATAGGCTGGGTGAGGTGGCTCACGCCTGTAATCCTGGCACTTTGGGAGGCCGAGGCAGGCGGATCACTTGAGGTCAGGAGTTCCAGACCAGCCTGGCCAACATGGTAAAACCCCATCTCTACTAAAAATATAAAAATTACCCAGGAGTGGTGGTGCACGCCTGTAATCCCAGCTACTCCGGAGGCTGAGTCAGGAGAATCGCTTGAACCCACGAGGCAGTGAGCTGAGATCTCATCACTGCACTCCAGCCTAGGTGACAGAGCAAGACTCCATCTCAAAAAACAAAAACAACAACAACAACAACAAAAGTGAGTTATAAATATGACTGCAGGCTGAGCACGGTGGCTGACGCCCGTAATCTCAGCACTTTGGGAGGCCAAGGTGGGTGGATCATGAGGTCAGGAGATCAAGACCATCCTGGCTAACACGGTGAAGCCCCGTCTCTACTAAAAATACAAAAAATTAGCCAGGCGTGGTGGCGGGTGCCTGTAGTCCCAGCTACTCCGGAGGCTGAGGCAGGAGAATGGCGTGAACCCAGGAGGCGGAGCTTGCAGTGAGCCGAGATCGCGCCACTGCACTCGACTGGAGAGAGAGCGAGACTCTGTCTCGAAAAAATAAAATAAAATAAAATAAAAATGACTGCAAACTGCCTTTGAGCTGCTACTCTGGGTACACTGCCGATGGGGTAGCTGTGCTCCCCAGGGAGCAGCACCTGTGCTGCTGCTGTACCCTGCCGCTTCAATTAAAAGTTGCAGTTTAACACCACTGGCTCACCATTGAATTCTTTCCTGGGGGACCAAGAACCCTCCCAGGCTAAGCCCCAGTTTTGGGGCCCACCTGCCCTGCATAGCACTGGCTTTTTTTTTTTTTTTGAGACAGGGTTTCCTTCTGTCACCCAGGTGGGAGTGCAGTGGCTGAGTGCAGGGATGCCTTCTCGGCTCACTGCAACCTCCACTTCCTGGGCTCAAGTGATCCTCCCACCTCAGCCTCCCAAGTAGTTGAAACTACAGGCCCACACCACCATACCTGGCTAATTTTTGTGTTTTTTGTAGAGATAGGGTTTTGCCATGTTGACCAGGCTGGTCTCCAACTACTGGGCTCAAGCGATTTGCTCACCTTGACCACCCAAAGTGCTGGGATTACAGGCATGAGCCACTGCGCCAGGCCCAGCATTGTCTTTTCTAAGTAGGCAGAGGTCCGTTGCCTCTTCTAACAACAGTGCCCACCCCCTCCTACCCCTCCATTTGGAGTCTCAGCAGTACAACATCACTACAGATGCTGTTTGACTTATGGGGGATGGAGTTACATCCCAGTATGTCCATCCTAAATTGAAAGTATTATAAATTGAAAATACATTTAACTAGCAAGTATCCATAATAATTAAAAATTAAATATTAGCCAGGCACGGTTGCTTACACCTGTAATCACAGCACTTTGGGAGGCTGAGGTGGGCGGATCACGTGAGGTCGGGAATTCAAGACCAGCCTGACCAACATGGAGAAACCCCATCTCTACTAAAAATACAAAATTAGCTAGGCGTGGTGGTGCATGCCTATAATCCCAGCTACTCAGGAGGCTGAGGCAGGAGAATCGCTTGAACCGGGGAGGCAGAGGTTGCGGTGAGCTGAGATCGTGCCATTGCACTCCAGCCTGGGCAACAGGAGTGAAACTCCATCTCAAAAAAAAAAAAAAAAAAAAAGAAAAGAGAAATAGTAAGTCAAAGACCATCTGTAGTTTCTTGAGACATTTCTCCAAGATCTTGGCTAGGCATGTGGTTCAAACCTGTAATCTCAGCACTTTGGGAAGCCAAGGCAGGAGGATTCCTTGAAGCCAGTACTTCAAGATCAGCCTGGGAAATATAGAGACTCTATCAAAAAAAAAAAAAGAGAGAAAGAGGAAGGAAAGAAGAGAGGAAGAGAGGAAGGAAGGAAAGAAGGCAAGAAGGGAGGAAGGAAAGAAGGGAGGAAGGGAGGAGGGGGGAGGAAGGGAGGAGGGGGGAGGAAGGGAGGAGGGGGGAGGGAGGGAGGAGGGGGGAGGGAGGGAGGAGGGGGGAGGGAGGGAGGAGGGGGGAGGGAAGGAGGGAAAAGAAAAGAGAAAGAAAGAAAAAGAAAGAAAGAAGAATGAGAAAGAGAGGGAGGGAGGGAGGGAAAGAAAAGAAAAGGAAGGAAGGAAGAGAGAGAAAGAAAGAAAGAAAAGAAAAAGAGAGAGAAAGAAAGAAATCTCCGGGCTCTGACTCCAAACTCTTTATCACTCTGGATGAGTGCCTGTGGGTTTGCCCTAGTTTGTCCATGTCCCTTTGACAACCTGCCTCCTTATCTGGGGCAGAATCTTCCAGGTGCAGCCTGAAGAGTGCAGAGAGCAGGCAATTGTCACCTCCCTACCTATTATGGAACTTGTGGCCACACATACACTCCTCCCTCTACCCCCACAGAATTTCTCACATTGCTGCTGTTAATCTAAGTCTCTTCCACCTGGTTCTCTGTTAAATTTTAAAGTTAAAAAATAGCTATTTTGCTAAAGATTTCATACAGGATTTGGGGGAAAGGAGGGATTTGTCACATAGAGACCAGTTTTTGTTTTTGTTTTGTTTTATTTAAAAACTCCAGTGGACAGTTTTACTGTCCCTCAAAGTCCCTCTGCAGCTGGCCCAAGCCAGGGTGGATCCAGGTTTTGTGGGACTTGGAGTTTACACAGTTTTGTGGGTGTCCTTTAAAAAAAAAGAGTACAGGCCAGGTGCGGTGGCTCATGCCTGCAATCCCAGCACTTTGGGAGGCCAAGGCAGGCGGATCACGAGGTCAGGAGATTGAGACCATCCTGACCAACATGGTGAAACCCCCTCTCTACTAAAAATACAAAAATTATCTGGGTATGGTGATGTTTGCCTGTAACCTCAGCTACTTGGGAGGCTGAGACACAAGAATCGGTTGAACACAGGAGATCGCGTCACTGCATTCCAGCCTGGTGACAGAGCAAGAGTCTATCTCAAAAAAAAAAAAAATGGTAACAAAATAAATATTTAATTAGAAAGTGAAAAGAAATTACAAATTTCAAAAAGCTGACAAAAATCCAAACATCTCACAATCTAGAAGGATATCTTTATTAGTAACTACCCATCTCACTTCTATAATATTAACTACTACTTTTCTCTTTTTTCCTTTTTAAAAAATTTTTTAAAAGTTTTTTTCTTTTTTTGAGACGGAGTCTCGCTCTGTCGCCCAGGCTGGAGTGCAGTGGCGCAATCTCAGCTCACTGCAAGCTCTGCCTCCCGGGTTCATGCCATTCTCCTGACTCCACCTCCCGAGTAGCTGGGACTACAGGCGCCCGCCACCACGCCCGGCTAATTTTTTTGTATTTTTAGTAGAGACGGGGTTTCACCGTGTTAGCCAGGATGGTCTCGATCTCCTGACCTCGTGATCCGCCTGTCTCGGCCTCCCAAAGTGCTGGGATTACAGGCGTGAGCCACTGCGCGCGGCCTAAAGTTTTTTTATTTTCTGTCAGACACTCTACAGCTCAAACTCCTACTTTTCTCACTGCATACTCTGATTGTTATTTCATATAACAATGATTTTGTAATACTTCTTTCTTTTTCAGACACGATCTTGCTGTGTCACCCAGGCTGGAGTCCAGTGGCATAATCAAAACTCGCTGCAGCCTCAATCACTCAGGCTCAAGCAATCCTCCCACCTCAGCCTCCTGAGTAGCTAGCTGGGACTGCAGGCACACACCCTGTCTAATTTTTAGAAAATTTTTTCTTTTTTTGAGACGGAGTCTCACTCTGTCACCCAGGTTGGAGTGCAGTGGTGCGCTCTCGGCTCACTGCAACCTCTATCTCCCGGATTCAAGCGATCCTTCTGCCTCAGCCTCCAGAGTAGCTGGGATTACAGGCACCCACGACCAAGCCCAGCTAATTTTTTTGTATTTTTAGTAGAGATGGGGTTTTTTCATGTTGCCCAGGCTGGTCTCAAACTCCTGGGCTCAAGTGATCTGCCCGCCTCAGCCTCCCAAAGTTCTGGGATTACAGGCATAAGCCACTGTGCCCAGCCCATAATATCATTTTTTTTATGGAGGAAAAAGACAGATAGTTCAATCTTTTCTCTAGCAAAATCAAATGAAGTTTATTGATTGATCGATTGATTGATCGATTGATTTTTATTTATTTATTTATTTTGAGACGGAGTCTTGCTCTATCACCCAGGCTGGAGTGCAGTGGCACGATCTCGGCTCACTGCAAGCTCAGCCTCCTGGGTTCATGCCATTCTCCTGTCTCAGCCTCCCTAGTAGCCGGGACTACAGGCGCCCGCCACCACGCTCAGCTAATTTTTTTGTATTTTTAGTAGAGACGGGGTTTCACTGTGTTAGCCAGGATGGTCTCCATCTCCTGATCGTGATCCGCCTACTTCAGCCTCCCAAAGTGCTGGGATTACAGGTGTGAGCCACCGTGCCCAGCCCTAATGAAGTTTATTTTTATGTATTTTATTTCTTTTTCTTTTGAGACAGGTCTCACTCTGTCACCCAGGCTGAAGTGCAGTGGCATGATTACAGCACACTACAGCCTTGAACTTCTGGGCTCAAGAGGTCCTCCTGCCTCAGACTCCCAAGTAGCTGGGACTACAGGCATGCACCACCACACCTGGCTAATTTTTTAATTTTTTTGTAGAGGCACTGTCTCATTATTTTGCCCAGGCTGGTCTTGAACTTCTGGCCTCAATCAATCCTCCTGTCTTGGCTTCCCAAAGTGCTGGGATTAGAGGCGTGAGCCACTGTGCCTAGCCCATTTATATATTTTTAATCTTTCACTATTATAAATGCTATGTCTAATCCCATACCTATACCTAATGTGTTATCTCATATCTATGTTTCATTCAATATATCTGTAAGATAAACTCCTAGAAATGGGATTAGTGAGTCAAAAGATATAATATGCATTTGCAACTTTTATATCTATTCCAAATTGACCCTATATAGGGTTTAACAACTTGCACACCCGCCAGCAATGCATGATAGTGACTAATTCCCCAAAACTTTGATGACAGTAACTAACTAAAGTGGCTTCGTTGCCTGGGGTATTTACCCCAGACGAATCCGAGGTTCGTCGTCTTGTACCAAGAAAATGTAGGACACATACGTATACACAGGAGGAGTTTCGTGGTACCTCAGTTTAGCTTTATTTGGGCTTGCAACCCGGGAGGCGGAGGTTGCAGAAAGAAAGAGAAAGGAGAACAGCTTTCTCTCAGGCGAGAAAGAGGGGCTTCCCAAAGGAAAAGACTGGCCGGCAGCAGAGTTCGCCGGATTTTATAGGCAGGCTTGAGAAGGTGATGTCTGATTTACGTAGGTAAATCAAATTGGTTCAATCAGATGTGACGTTTATATAGCTTGAGGGGAAGGCTGGCCACCCCACCCTAATCTTACTATGCAAATGAACTCTCCCCTTGCCAGGCGCCTTATTATCTGCTCCTTACTGTACACTGCTGCTGACAACGAGAAGGAAAGATGGAACCGCCATTTTGAACATGATTGGCACAACTGCTGGCATCTAAGTCTGCAGCTCTATTTCACAGGCTGCTCTTTGTTAGAAAGGAAAATGATCTGGGGTTACTTTTCATTAAAAGGAGAACCTCCTGGTGGCTCATGCCGGTAATCCCAGCACTTTGGGAGGCCGAGGCAGGTGGATCACGAGGTCAAGAGTTCGAGACCAGCCTGGCCAACATGGTGAAACCCCTTCTCTACTAAGAATACAAAAATTAGCTGGGTGTGATGGCGCCTGCCTGTAACCCCAGCTACTCTGGAGGCTGAGGCAGGAGAATCACTTGAACCCGGGAGGCGGAGGTTGCAGTAAGCTGAGATCCTGCCACTGCACTCCAGCCTGGGTGACAGAGCAAGACTCCATCTCGAAAATAAATAAATAAATAGGCCAGGTGCGGTGGCTCACGCCTGTAATCCCAGAACTTTGGGAGGCCGAGGCAGGTGGATCACTTGCGGTCAGGAGTTCAAGACCAGCCTGACCAAAATGGTGAAACCCCGTCTCTACTAAAAATACAAAAATTAGTTGGGCATGGTGGGGCACGCCTGTAACCTCAGCTACTCGGGAGGCTGAGGCAGGAGAATCACTTGAACCCGGAGGCAGAGGTTGCAGTGAGCCCAGATCGTCCACTGCACTCCAGCCTGGGTGACAGAGAGAGATTCCGTCTCAATAATAATAATAATGGCCAGGTGCAGTGACTCACGCCTGTAATCTCAGCACTTTGGGAGGCCAAGGAGGGCAGATCACCTGAGGTCAGGAGTTTGAGACCAGCCTGACCAATATGATGAAACCCTGTCTGTATTAAAAATATACAAAAATTAGCTGAGTGTGGTGGCATTCACCTGTAATCCCAGCTACTCAGGAGGCTGAGACAGGAGAATTGCTTGAACCCAGGAGGCGGAGGTTGCAGTGAGCTGAGATCGCACCATTGCACTCCAGCCTGGGCAACAAGAGTGAAACTCCATCTGAAAATAATAATAAATAAATAAAAATAAAAGGAGAACCTTACCAAGGACTCCCATATCCTATCTGCCTAAGTAGACTCTTTTTTTGTTTGTTTGTTTAATTTTAAGACAGAATCTTGCTCTGTTGCCGAGGCTGGAGTGCAGTAGCACAATCTCAGCTCACTGCAGCCTCTGCCTCCCAGGTTCCAGAGATTCTCCTGCCTCAGCCTCCCGGGCAGCTGGGATTACAGGCACGTGCCACCAGGCCCGGCTAATTTTTGTATTTTTAATAGAGATGGGGTTTCACCATGTTGGCCAGGCTAGTCTCGAACTCCTGACCTCAGATGATCCACCCACCTTGGTCTCCCAAAGTGCTGGGATTACAGCCGTGAGTCACTGTGCCCCACCATCTTCTTAACTCCTATATCAAAACTGGGATTTTTGTCAACCTGACAGATAAAAAGTGGTAGCTCAGTTTAGCTTTATTTGCTCCATTTTAAAAAACTGAGGTAAGTCTAGTGCAGTGGCTCACGCCTGTAATCCCAGCACTTTGGGAGGCTGAGGCGGGTGGATCATCTGAGGTCAGGAGTTCGAGACTAGCCTGGCCAACATGGTGAAACCCCATCTCTACTAAAAATACAAAAATTAGCTGGGTGTGATGGCACATATCTGTAATCCGAGCTACTTGGGAGGCTGAGACAGGAGAATCACTTGTACCTGGGAGGCGGAGGTTACAGTGAGCCGAAATCACACCATTGCACTCCAGCCTGGGCAACAAGAGCAAAACTCCATCTCAAAAAAAAACAAAGCAAAAACAAAAAAAAACAACAAGCTGGGCACGGTGGCTCACGCCTGTAATCTCAGCACTTTGGGAGGCTGAGGCAGGCGAATCACAAGGTCAGGAGTTCGAGACCAACCTGGCCAACATGGTGAACCCCGTCTCTACTAAAAATACAAAAAATTAGCCGGGCATAGTGGCGGGCACCTGTAATCTCAGCTACTCGGGAGGCTGAGGCAGGAGAATAGCTTGAACCTGGGATGCAGAGGTTGCAGTGAGCCGAGATCATGCCACTGCACTCTAGTCTGGGCAACAGAGCGAGACTCCGTCTCAAAACACACACACACACACACACACACACACACACACACACACACAATACATACAGTAAAGTATACAGCTTAATAAAGTTTTACATGTGTATACATTCATATAACCATCACCCAGAAAAAGATAGGATTGTTCCCAACACCTCAGAGGTTCTTTCTTGTCCCTCCTAATCAATACCTCCCCGACCCTCAACCCCTTAGATATAATCATTATTCTTACTCTTTTTTCTTAGATGGAGTCTCGCTCTGCCACCGGGCTGGAGTGCAGTGGCATGATCTCGGCTCACTGCAACCTCCGCCTCCCAGGTTCAAGTGATTCTCCTGCCTCTGCCTCCTGAATAGCTGGGACTACAGGCGTATGCCACCACTCCCAGCTAATTTTTGTATTTTTAGTAGAGACGGGGTTTTACCATGTTGGCCAGGATTGTCTCGATCTCTTGACCTCGTGATCTGCCTGCCTTGGCCTCCCAAAGTGCTGGGATTACGGGGTGAGCCACTGCGCCTGGCTTATTCTTACTTTTATTGACATAGATAACTTGTTTGCTTGTTTGTTTTTTAGAGAGATGATGTCTGCCTATTGTCATTCCCCAACTGATTCTTCTGGCCACTGAACACACGAAACCAATCCACTGAGACCCTCTTATTGCAATAAAGAGTTTAATCAATGCAAGGCCAGCTGTGTAGTACAACTAGAGTTATCACTCAAATCAGCCTCTCTGAAGGCTAGAAGGTTAGGGCCTTTCTTTCTTTTTTTGCTTTTTTTCTTCTCTTTTTTTTTTGGGGGTGGGGTGGGGGGAGTTTCACTCTTGTCACCCAGGCTGGAGTGCAATAGCGCAATCTCAACTCAGCGCAACCTCCGCCTCCAGGGTTCAACTGATTCTCCTGCCTAAGCCTCCTGAGTAGCTGGGATTACAGGCGTTAGCCACCACACCTGGCTAATTTTTGTACTTTTAGTAGAGATGGGGTTTCACCATGTTTGTCAGGCTGGTCTTGAACTCCTGCCTTCAGGTGATCCGCCTGCCTCGGCCTCCCAAAGTGCTGGGATTACAGGCGTGAGCCACCATGCCCGGCTCCCTCCCTCCCTCCTTTCCTTCGTTTCTCTTTCTCTCTTCCTTTCTTTCTCCCTTCCCTTCCTTTTTTCTTTCTATCTCTCTTTTTCTCTTTCTTTTCTTTTCTCTTTCTTTCTTTCTTTTCTTTCTCTTTCTCTCTTTCTTTTTTTCTTTTTGAGACTCTTTCTGTCACTCAGGCTGGAGTGCAGCGAAGCAATCTCAGCTCACTGCAACCTCCACCTCCCCGGTTTAAGCAATTCTCATGCCTCAGCATCCTGAGTAACTGGGACTAGAAGCTCATGCCACCACACCCGATTAATTTTTTGTATTTTTAGTAAAGATGGGTTTTTGCCATGTTGGTTAGGCTGGTCTCGAACTCCTGGCCTCAAGTGATCATCGAAGTTAGGGTTTTTCAAAGACAGTTTGATGGGCAGGGAACTAGGGAATGCGTGCTGCTGTTTTGTTGGGGTTATAATCATAGGGGTGTGGAAAAATGTCCTTGTGTGCTGAGTCAGCCTCTGGGTGGTGGGGGGTGGGCACAAGACCATTTGGTTATATCATGAGTCACAAGTCTGGGTAAGGTCAGTAAGTTGCCAGAATGTATTAGGTTGGTGCAAGAGTAATTGCAGTTTTGACCATTTCTTTTGCACCACCCTAACAGAAGTCTGACTTTTTTTTTTTTTTTTTTTTTTGAGACAGAGCCTTGCTCTGTGGCCCAGGCTGAAGTACAGTGGTGTGATCTCAGCTCACTGCAACCTCCGCCTCACGGATTCAAACGATTCTTCTGTTTCAGCCTCCCGAGGAGCTAGGATTACAGGCATGCACCACCACACTCAGCTAATTTTTGTATTTTTAGTAGAGATGGGGTTTCACCATGTGGGCCAGGCTGGTCTCAAACTCCCGACCTCAGGTGATCTGCCCACCTAAGCCTCCTAAAGTGTTGGAATTACAGGTGTGAGCCACCTCACCCACCCTGTAAAACATTTTAAAAGACCAATCTTAGGTTCTACAATACTGATGCTATCATAGGAGCAATTGGGGAAGTCACAAATCTTGAGACCACTGGCCAAATGACTCCTGAGCAGTAAGGGATTATAGAAACTATGCCTACATTTTAGTAGAATTCAAGTCCCTCCCATAATCCTAATCCTATGGCCTTTCATTAGTCTTATAAAGGCATTTTTCACTCCCTGAGCAAGAAGGGGGTTAGTTTTAGGAAGGCACTATTATCATCCTTGCTTTTAAATTAAGCTATGCACTAAATTCCTCCTATGGGTAGCTTGGCCTATGCCTAGGAATAAGAGAAGATAGCTAGTCTGTGAGGCTAGAAGCAAGATAGAGTCAGCCATGCTAGATTTCTCTAAACAGGCATAATCTTTGCAAAGGCAGTTAAACTATGTTGTCCAGACTGGCCTCAAACTCCTGGCCTCAAGCAATCCCCCCGCCTCAGCCTCCCAAAGTGCTGGGATTACAGGTAGGAGCCACCACGCCCAGCCATTCTTATACATGCTTTTTAGTAGCCACACGTACTCATTTCTCTCGGCTATATACTCATAAATGCTGTATCATGGGATAGGCAATTGTTTGGCTTTGGTAGATACTGCTCAACAATTTACCAACGTACTGTTGGGGTTCAAAAAGTAATACCCCAAAGACTGGTGTTTTGACATGCTGTGGCCTTAAACATGCTTTGATCCTCTGCAGGTGGATCACGAGGTCAGGAGTTAGAGGCCAGCCTGGTCAACATGGTCAAACCCCATCTCTACTAAAAATACAAAATTAGCCTGGTGTGGTGGCACACACCTGTAGTCCCAGCTACTCGGGAGGCTGTGGTAGGAGTCACTTTTACCTGGGAGGCGGGGGTTGCCATGAGCTGAGATCATGCCACTGCACTCCAGCCTGGATGACAGAGGGAGACTCTATCTCAAAAAAAAAAAAAAAAAAAGGCCAGGCTCGATGACTCACACACATACTCGCCAACACTTAGTACTGTCAGTCTTTTCAACTGTAGCTCTTCTAGAAAGTGTTTAGTGATATCTCATAGGTTGCTTTTTGAAATTTTAAAAGTGTGGGCCAGGCATGGTGGCTCATGCCTGTAATCCCACCAATTTGAGAGGCCAAGGAGGGCACATCACCTGAGGCCAGGAGTTCGAGATCAGCCTGGCCAAATTTTTTTTTGTTTAAGAGTTGGGGTGGCCAGGTGCAGTGGCTCACACCTATAATCCCAACACTTCGGGAGGCCGAGGTGGGCAGATCACAAGGTCAGGAGTTTGAGACCAGCCTGGCCAACATGGTGAAACTCCGTCTCTACTAAAAGTACAAAAATTAGCTGGGTGTGGTGGCGAGTGATTGTAATCCCAGCTACTGGGAAGCTGAGGCAGGAGAATCACTTGAACCCGGGAGGTGGAGGTTGCAGTGAGCCGAGATCACACCACTGCACTCCAGCTGGGTAACAGAGAGAGACTCCGTCTCAAAAAAAAAAAAAAAAAAAAAAGAGGTGGGGTGGCCGGGCATGGTGGCTCACTCCTGTAATCCCAGCACTTTGGGAGGCCGAGGTGGGTGGATCACCTGAGGTCAGGAGTTTGAGACCAGCCTGGTCAACATGGTGAAACCCCATCTCTATTAAAAATTCAAAAATTAACCAGGGGTGGTGGTGCTTGCCTGTAATCCCAGCTACTCGGGAGGCTGAGGCAGGAGAATCGCTTGAACCCAGGAAGCAGAGGTTGCGGTGTGCCAAGATTGCGCCATTGCACTCCAGCCTGGGCAACTAGAGCGAAACTCCATCTCAAAAAAATAATAATAATAAAAGAAATAAATAAATACATACATATATACATAAATTCAAAGCAGGAACTCTCTCATCATCTTTGCTATCTACTAAGAGCCTCACACTTCAGAGCACCTTCTTGCAAGCTGCTGAATCAGTGAATGAACCTCATGTAATAAAGGTTTTTCAAGGCAAGCCAATAAGACATAAAGCCATCTTCTCAAATCCAAAGTAAATTCTCTTTCTCCAAACCAATTACTCAGATATTCCAAGACAGTAGCTACTGTTGTCTGATTCATTCTGCTAGCAATACTAACCAAGGGAGGAAAACCAATTTGTACATAATCAGTTCTAGGACTTTCATTTGTAGCTATCAGTGACCACACCAGCATATAAACTTTCACTCAGACAAAATTTCTTCCAGCCTTCTTCATCTTTAGATTTTGGCATAGTCACATTACTATCCAACTGTCGTGATTTCCAGTGACTTCTATGTTTGTGCACATTCTGTCTTACATTGAAAACGGTGCCACTTGCTATTGCCACTGAAGTATTGGGGAATAACCTTCAGGGGCAGGTTGGCATCCTAAAAGAGAAACATTCACACCTTGCTTCCTTTTCAACTTCATTTTTTTTTTTTTGAGATGGAGTTTTGCTCTTGTCACCCAGGCTGGAGTGCAGTGGTGCAATCTCAGCTCACTGCAACCTCCGCCTCCTGGGTTCAAGTGATTCTCCTGCCTCAGCCTCCCGAGTAGCTGGGATTACAGGCGCCTGCCACCACGCCCAGCTAATTATTGTATTCTTAGTAGAGATGGGGTTTCACCATGTTGCCTAGGCTGGTTTTGAACTCCTCACCTCAGGTGATCCCCCTGCTTCAGCCTCCCAAAGTGTTGGGATTACAGGCATAAGCCACCATGCCTGTCCTTCCTTTTCAACTTCTTTGGGTCAATTTGAGGTACCACAGCATCTGGACATTGAGCTGCTTTGGTATGGACCTCCCTCAGGTATTCCTGAGGCATCCTCCGGGATAACGAGGAATCGAAACCTTCTGTCTGGTGGCAGAGGGCCAGGCATCAACTCTTCCACTGCAGACTCTGCTGGTACCCATGCCATGATTTTCAACCCAGCCAGTTCCCCACAGAAGCTTTTTCTATTCCCTTTCTCTTCCCAACTTCTGTATCCATTTAGTTTTATCTATATTTTTATTCCTTCCAATTGAAACAAACTTTAAGTAACTTGTAAAATAGACAAAATTATTTTTTTCTCAATGCTTTTACATGCTTTTACAACTTCCCTTGCCAAAAATATATCTTGCCTTTATTTATACACTTTGTATACAGAATTCTTTCTTTTATATCTAGTAGGTTTTTTGTTTGTTTGTTTGTCTGTTTTGAGATGGAGTCTCTGTCACCCAGGGTGGAGTGCAGTGGCGCCATCTCGGCTCACTGCAACCTTGGCCTGCCAAAGTGCTGGGATTACAGGCATGAGCCACCACACCTGGCCATATCTAGTAGTTTTAATTACATATACTAACTATAATTTTTTTTTGAGATGGAGTCTAGCTCTGTCACCAGGCTGAAGTTCAGTGGAGCAGTCTTGGCTCACTGCAAACTCCGCCTTCCAGGTTCAAGCGGTTCTCCTGCCTCAGCCTCCCGAGTAGCTGGGATTGCAGGCATGCACTGCCACGCCCAGCTAATTTTTGTATTTTTAGTAGAGATGAGGTTTCACCTTTGTTGGCCAGGATGGTCTCGATCTCCTGACCTCGTGATCTGCCCACCTCGGCCTCTCAAAGTGCTGGGATTACAGGCATGAGCTATCGTGCCCAGCCTATACTAAATATAATTTTAATTCTTAGTAATCCTAATTTCTAGTGAAAACCTAGGAAGTAAGTAATTTTTTTTTAAGAGATAGGGTCTCGCTCTGTCACCCAAGCTGGAGTGCAGTGGCACAATCATAGCTCACTGCAGCCTCGACCTCCCAGGCTCAAATGACTCTCCCACCTCAGCTTCCAGAGTAGCTGGGACTAGAGACACGCACCACCACGCCTGGCTAATTTTTTTTAGTTTTGTCATAGTGATAAGGTTGCACCATGTTGCGCAGGCTGGTTGAACTCCTGGGCTCCAGTTATTCACTTGCGTTAGCCTCGCAAAATTACAGGCGTGAGTCACCATCACCACAATCAGCCCAATTTTTGTTTATTAAGAGATCTATCTAAATATATTTAGGTTTTCTATATTGTATATAAATAAGATGCCAGAGTATAAAACTTATGTTTAATAATTAATGTTTCGGTATTTTAACTTACTTAGAAATGACTCAGACATTTTGTGATTATCTGTCACTTAATTTAACATAATATGACATAAGAATTTATTTTATTTTATTTTATTTTATTTTATTTTGGCAGGGCGCGGTGGCTCACGCCTATAATCCCACCACTTTGGGAGGCTGAGGCAGGCGGATCACTTGAGGTCGGGAGTTCAAGACCAGCCTGAACAACATGGAGAAACCCTGTCTCTACTAAAAATACAAAATTAGCCGAGCGTGATGGTGCATGCCTGTAATCCCAGCTACTTGGGAGGCTGAGGCAGGAGAATTGCTTGAACCCATGAGGCGGAGGTTGCAGTGAGCCAAGATCACACCATTGCACTCCAGCCTGGGCAACAAGAGCGAAACTCCGTCTCAAAAATAAAAAAATAAAATAAAAAATCAAAAAAAATCTCACTATGTTGCCCAGGCTGGTCTTAAACACCCGGGCTCAAGTGATCCTCCTGCCTCAGCTTCCAAAAGTACTGGGATTACAGGATTACAGGCATGAGACACCACACACAGCCTTTATTTTACTAACAAATTTAAAGCTAGTTTTATTTATCAAAAATTGTCATATACACATAGCACATATAGATATATAGACACACAAACAGAAGTACATCTTATAGCTTTCATAAAAAATTGTAATTCGCTGGCTTTCAAATAGTTTTTTTTGCCATGTGTGATGATGCATGCCTGTAATCCCAGCTACACAGGAGACTGAGGTGACAGCATTTAAGCCCAGGACTTTGAGACCATTCTGGACAACATAGTGAGGCACTGCCTCAACAACAAAATACATAAAACAAAAAACAAAAATAGACTGGGTGCAGTGGCTCACGCCTGTAATCCCAGCACTTTGGGAGGCTGAGGCAGGTGGATCATTTGAGGTCAGGAGTTCAAGACCAGCCTGGCCACCACAGTGAAACCCCATCTCTACTAAAAATACAAAAATTAGCCGGGCATGATGGTGCAAGCCTATAGTCCTAGCTACTCAGGAGGCTGAGGAGGAGAATCGCCTGAACCCAGGAGGCAGAGATTGCAGTGAGCCAAGATTACGCCATTGCACTCCAGCCTGGGCGACAGAGCAAGACTCCATCTCAAAAAATAACAAAAATAAAATAAATAAATAAATAGTTTTTCTTTTTGCCATTCAGACTATCAATCTTCTAATTACCTGTTTTATTACCCTAAGCAATTGTTAGCTAGGCAGTCCTAAATTTGCATGTCTAAAAGGATGAATCTTAGGTAAAACAAGGTAGAAAATTTATATCTCAAAGACACAGAGCTTAAACCAGGCCCACATATTATACCATCATTTGCCCAAACCGAGGAAGAATGGGTAAAAGCCCAGTTAAGACAAGATGCCAACCTTGGCAACAGAATGAAACTCTGTCTCAAAAGAAAAAAAAAGACATGATGCCAAGGAAAAGCACCTTAAACAAAGTTATAACTTGTTATGTAATTTTTTTCTTTCTTTTTTTTTTTTTTTTGCCTATAGTTCCAGCTACTTAGGAGGCTGAGGCAGGATCACTTCAGCCCAAGAGCTCAAGGCTGCAGTGAGCTATGATTGCAGCACTAAACACCAGCCTGGGCAACAGAGTGAGACTCCAGCTCTTTATTTTTCCATAAAATCCAGATCCTGCACAACACCAATGGTTTTTTTTTTTTTTTTTTTTTTTTTTTCTGAGACACAGTCTTGTTCTGTCACCCAGGCTGGAGTGCAGTGGTATGATCATGGCTCACTGTAGCCTTGACATCACTGCAGCCTCGACATCACATTCTCCCACCTCAGCCTCCCAAGTAGCTGGGACTAAAGGCATGTACCACCATGCCAGGCTAATTTTTGTATTTTTTGTAGAGATGGGGTTTCACAATGGTGCCGAGGCTGCTCTCCAACTCCTGGGCTCAAGTGATCTGCGCAGCTTGGCCTCCCGAAGTGCTGGGATTACAGGTGTGACCCACCACACCTGGCCAACCCCAACCCCCCCCCTTTTTTTTGAGACAGAATTTCGCTCTTTGATCCAGGCTGGTGGGAAGTGGCACGATCTTGGTTTACTGCAACCTCTGCCCCCTGAATTCAAATGATTCTCCTGTCTCAGACTCCAGAGTAGCTGGGAGTAGCTAGGATTATAGGTGCCTGCCACCAGGCCTGGCTAATTTTCGTGTTTTTAGTAGAGACGGGATTTTGTCATGTTGCCAGGCTGGTCTTGAACTCCTGACCTCAAGGGATCCACCCACCTCGGCCTCTCAAAGTGCTAGGATTATGATGTGAGCCACTGCGCCCAGCCAAACCCCAACTTTTTTTTTTTTTTGAGACCGAGTTTCACTCTTGTTGCCCAGGCTACAGTACAGTGGCACGATCTCTGCTCACTACAACCTCTGCCTCCTGGGTTCAAGCGATTCTCCTGCCTCAGCCTCCCAAGTAGCTGTGATTATAGGCAAGCACCACCACCCCTGGTTAATGTTTGAATTTTTAAAAGAGATGGGTTTTCACAATGTTGACCAGGCTGGTCTCAAACTCCTGACCTCAGGTGATCCACCCACCTCGGCCTCCCAAAGTGCTGGGATTACAGGAGTGAGCCACGATGCCCGGCCACCCCACCTCTTTTTTTTTCTTTCTTTTTTTTTTTTTTTTTTTTTGAGACGGAGTCTCTCTCTGTTACCCAGGCTGGAGTGCAGTGGTGTGATCTCGGCTCACTGCAACCTCCACCTCCCGGGTTCAAGCAATTCTCCTGCCTCAGCTTCCCGGTAGCTGGGATTACAATCACTCGCCACCACGCCCAGCTAATTTTTGTACCTTTAGTAGAGATGGAGTTTCACCATGTTGGCCAGGCTGGTCTCAAACTCCTGACCTTGTGATCTGCCCATCTCAGCCTCCCGAAGTGTTGGGATTATAGGCGTGAGCCACTGCGCCTGGCCACCCCAACTCTTAAACAAAAAAAATTTGGCCAGGCTGATCTCGAACTCCTGGTCTCAGGTGACGTGCCCTCCTTGGCCTCTCAAATTGGTGGGATTACAGGCATGAGCCACCATGCCTGGCCCACACGTTTAAAATTTTAAAAAGCGGCCAAGTCAGGCGGACACCTGAGGTCCAGAGTTCAAGACCAGCCTGACCAACACGGAGAAACCCCGTCTCTACTAAAAATACAAAATTAGCCGGGCGTGGTGGCACATGCCTGTTAATCTCAGCTACTCCGGAGGCTGAGGCAGGAGAATGGCTTGAACCCGGGAGGCGGAGGTTGCTGTGAGCCGAGATCATGCCATTGCACTCCAGCCTGGGCAACAAGAGCAAAACTCCATTTCAAACAAACAAACAAAAAATTTCAAAAAGCAACCTATGAGATATCAGTAAACACTTTCCAGAATAGCTACAATTCAAAAGACTGACAGTACTAAGTGTTGGCAAGTATGTGTAGTGACTGGAACACTCAGGTTTTGCTGGACCTGGTGAAAATTTGGCTAAGTACTGTAGAGGTCAAGGGAATACTTTCCCTTCCCCCTCTGAAGGCACACTGAAAATCAACTGACAATAGGACAGATTATTATTATTATTACTATTTTGAGACAAAGTCTCACTCTCTCACTCA
The DNA here is from genome assembly GCF_028885625.2 of Pongo pygmaeus. NCBI lineage: Eukaryota > Metazoa > Chordata > Mammalia > Primates > Hominidae > Pongo > Pongo pygmaeus. The sequence continues at coordinate 96,639,784 of NC_072373.2, read as the reverse complement.
GGCTGAAGTGCATTGGCATGATCTCAGCTCACTGCAACCTCCACCTCCCGGGTTCAAGTGATTCTCCCACCTCAGCCTCCCAAGTAGCTAGGACTACAGGTGCCCACCACCACACCCAGCTAATTTTTGTATTTTTAGTAGAGACAGGGTTTCTCCATGTTGGTCAGGCTGGTCTTGAACTCCCGACCTCAGGTGATCCACCTGCCTCGGCCTCCCAAAGTGTTGGGATTACAGGTGTGAGCCACCGTGCCTGGCCTGAATTTATTTATCTGCTTGGTTAGCAGGTATTTTGACCAACATGATTTAGCTGATGAGCTATCTTGATGTAGCTGATCTCTCAGGGATGGAAGATATTTCTCAAAAAGGCAGCCTAACTATGAGGAAACACCATGTCAATTCAGGTACAGATTGCATCACATCCTCAATACTATGTGAAGGGTTCTCATCTTAACCTGTGCAACTCAAATTGATACTCAGAATATAGATTGTATTGATTTGATGTTTGAAATATCAATGGAAAAATCCCACCCACTTTTTGATGAACAGTATGAACAGTTTTTTATAATCACATGCATTCAAAACAAATTAAGTGTCATTTACCGGTGAAGCAGCCTGCGTAGAAACTGCAAGATGAATAGCTGGGCACGGTGGGTCACACCTGTAATCTCTGCACTTTGAGAGGCTGAGGTCAACAGATCACTTTAGGCCAGGAGTTTGAGACCAGCTTGGTCAACATGGCAAAACACCATCTTTACAAAAAATACAAAAATTAGCTGGGTGTGGTGGTGCACACCTGTGGTCCCAGGTACTCGGGAGGCTGAAGTATGAGAATCACTTGAACCCAGGAGGCCGAGGTTGCAGTGAGTGGAGATCATGTCACTGCATTCCAGACTGGGCAACACAGCAAGACCCTGTTTCTACTGCAAAATAGAAAAATCAGCCAGGTGTGGTGGTATGTACCTGTAGTTCCAGCTGTTCTGTAGGCTGAGGTGGGAGGATCAACTGAGCCCAGGAGGTGGAGGCTGCAATGAGCTGAGATCATGCCACCACACTCCAGCCTGGGTGAAAGAGTGAGACCCTGTCTCAAAAAACAAACAAACAAAACAACTTACTTTGGGATGTTATAGAGGGCCCCGTGGCATCCAAAAGAGAGATAATACACAAGTTTTCTGACATGTTAAATTACATATCAGGTATTGTCAAAAAAGAAATTACTGAGTAAGAAATGATGTTTAGGCCAGGTGCGGTGGCTCATGCCTGTAATCCCAGCACTTTAGGAGACCGAGGCGGGCGGATCTTGAGGTCTGGAAATCGAGACCATCCTGCCTAACACAGTGAAACCCCGTCTCTACTACAAATAGAAAAATATAGCTGGGCGCAGTGGCGGGCGCCTGTAGTCCCAGCTACTTGGGAGGCTGAGGCAGGAGAATGGCATGAACCCGGGAGGCAGAGCTTGCAGTGAGCCGAGATCACACCACTGCACTCCAGCCTGGGCGACAGAGCGAGACTTCATCTCAAAAAAAAAAAGAAGAAATGTTGTTTAACCAAGTTATATTTTTATGGATATGTTATTAATATGTATTCCAAAACTGTATGAGATTCCTAAAATTCTGATATATCTTGGTATGTTATTAGTTACATTTCTGGTTATTATGTTAAATTATTGTAGAACACAGAAATAACCAAATTTTCTTGTCAATTTTGACTTTTGATTTTAACTTTTGACTTTATGATTTTAAGTGATTTTTTTTTGAGATAGGGTTTTGCTCTGTTGCCCAGGCTGGAGAGCAGTGATGCAGTCTTGGCTCACTGCAGCCTCCACTTCCTGGGTTCAAGTAATTCTGGTGCTCAGCCTCCTGAGTAGCTGGGATGACAGGCATGCGCCACCACCCCCAGCTAATTTTGTATTTTTAGTAGAGACGGAGTTTCTCCATGTTGCTCAGGCTGTTCTCTAACTCCTGACCACAACTGATCTGCCTGCCTCGGCCGCCCAATGTGCTGGGATTACAGGCGTGAGCCACTGCACCTGGCCCAACTGTCATTTTATTAATATGTATATAAGAAGAACTATAGCTTATGCCCTGACAAATGTATCTTCTACTAAAGAAGGGGAATTAAGCTTCTCTCTCTCTCTCTCTCTCTATATATATATATATGTATGTATATAGATGTATGTGTATATATATATATGTATATGTGTGTATCAGAGACAGGGCCTCACTCTGTCACCTAGGCTGGTGTGCAGTGGTGTGATCATAGCTCACTACAGCTTTGAACTCCTAAGCTGAAGTGATGATCCTCCTGACTCAGCCTCCTGAGTAGCTGGGACTACAGGTACATGACACCTCACCCTGCCAATGTTTTTATTTTTTGTAGAGACAAGGTCTCACTTTGTTACCCAGGCTAGTCTGAAACTTCTGGCTTCAAGTTATCTTCCTGCCTCTGCCTCTCACAGTGTGGGATTACAGTCTTGAGCCACTGCACCAGGCTCCCAGCTCCTACTTTAAAAAACCCACAAACAAATGGAAGCATAAAGTACAGTGTTCTACCCTTTACTCTTCTTTTTTCACCTATGTATTTCCAATTACATATATATGTATTTCCAATGATACACAGTAATGTTATTGTAATAACTTGAGTTTGTATTCTTTTAAAAAAATTTTTTTATTGTAGAGACAGGGTCTTGCTATGTTGCCCAAGCTGGTCTCCAACTCCTGGGCTCAAGTGATCCCCCTGCCTTGTCCTCCCAAAGTGCTGGGATTACAGGCGGGAGCCACTGCACCCAAAGAGTTTGCATTCTTCAGCGGCTATGCAGTGTTTTGCACCTAGAAGAAATCCAAGGAATTCTCAATAGAACTATAGACTTTCAGTGCTAGAAAAGTATTTAAAGATCAGCAAGTCCACCTCTTATTTTACAGATAATTAATGTACAGAAAGTCAAAATGACTTCCCTAAGGTCTTACATCTACTAATAAAGGAATGAGAGAGCCAACTTAAAGGAACATTCACATGTGGAGTTAAAATGTTAAGCCACTACAAGTGTAAAAGTAAATAGGATTGCCTGTAGTGGTAACTAGTATCTGTGCAGTGTATTCCAGTTTAAAATGTGATCTCACATCCATTAGGTCACATAATGTTCTCAAAGCTCACAGGCAACCTTTGTCTCCATTTTACTGGAAGTAAAACAAGCAGGAGTGTGGATTTTTTTTTAAAGGCTACCCAAGTGAAGCAGTGGGAGTGGAGAAGGAACAAAGAAATCTGTAACTGGTTGTGATCAATGAGTTGTAAACACTACTGCACTAGGACAAGTCTGTGGATTTTCTTTTTTTTTTTTTTAAAGCAGCCTTTAAAAATAGCGACATTTGGCCCGGCATGGTGGCTTACGCCTGTAATCTCAGCACTTTGGGAATCCCCGGACGGGCGGATCACGAGGTCAAGAGATCGAGACCATCCTGGCTAACACGGTGAAACCTCGTCTCTACTAAAAATAGAAAAAAATTAGCCAGGCGCGGTGGCGGGAGCCTGTAGTCCCAGATATTCGGGAGGCTGAGGCAGGAGAATGGCATGATCCCAGGCGGTGGAGCTTGCAGTGAGCTGAGATCGTGCCACTGCACTCCAGCATGGTCAACAGAGCGAGACTCCGTCTCAAAAGGAAAAACAAAACAAAACAAAACAAAATTAACCGGGCGTGGTGGTGGGCGCCTGTAGTCCCAGCTACATGGGAGGCTGAGGCAGGAGAATCGCTTGAACCCGGGAGGTGGAGGTTGCAGTGAGCCGAGATCACGCCATTGCACTCCAGCCTGGGCGAAAACAGCGAGACTTCGTCTCAAAAAAAAAAAGCGAAATTTGATCTGTCTTTGGGCCTGTGAAAGATAATCCTAAAGTGCTCTTGAAAAAAAAATGCCACTGAGACACACAGATGGAGAACCAAGAGATACAAATGGACTTACAAAACAATCAAGGCCACATTGCATTCGCAACACATCACAACACTGCATTGGGTGAAAGTACAGTGACTTCAGTGACATGGGTCAGTCCCAGATACTCAAAACAAAAATGAAGTTGGTTCTATCATTTGGAACATTTTTGCTGGAGGTAATGCTGGCACGATTCGAACGACTTGTTTCGCACAAGTGGGTCAATGCACATTTTTTTTTTTTTTTTTAGACGGAGTTTTTGCTCTTGTCGCCCAGGCTGGAGTGCAGTGGCGCGATCTCGACTCACTGCAACCTCCGCCTCCCGGGTTCAAGCGATTCTCCTGCCTCAGCCTCCCATGTAGCTGGGACTACAGGCGCCCGCCACCACGCCTGGCTACCGTTCCCTCCCCCGCCCTGCCACTTCGTGGCAGGCTTCGTGTCTCTCAAAGCCACGCAGGTACATTGCCTAGGTTCCTGAACCCACCCAAATTCTAGGAGGAAGAAGGCGGAGGCTGACACCGCGCATGCGCGTCAGCGCACGCAGGCGCAGCCTCTCTCCTTCCTGATCGCCTCGCGCTCCCACCCCACCCGAGAGCAAAGGAGGGAAGCGATTGGGCACGCTAGTTGCCCATCAGACCAGGCTCTCTTCTCCCTCAACACAATTGGCAGACGGAGAAAAGGCCAGTCCGCCGAGGTCTTCCTACCCCTTGGAGACTCAGCGCCACCGCGGAAACAGCTATCGACGGAGGCCAGGGGCCGTGACTGCTCACTTCCGGCGCGGGCCTAGACGATTTCTCCCCTTCCCCCGCCCTTCGCCTTCCCACCCCCCGCCCTTCCACTATGGCCGCCTCTGTGTGGTGTAGGGAGACGCTGGTCTTCCCTGTCCTCCCATAGCGCTTATTGCCTCACCCTCACCCCCTAGGGGCCGGATCCAAAGGCGCTTCACTCCCCAAGCCTTGGGGCATCAGCCAGGAAGGTTTCCTACCTCCTACTTCAGGGGCAGGACTCCTCTTTCCCCCCCACGGGGAAAAGAGGCAGAAACTTAGGGGTTTCCCTCCTTTTCTTAGGGTCAGACGCTCTTAGGGTCCACTTCTTCAGGGGCGGAAGCCTCTCCTACCCTTCCCATAGAGGCACAGGCCTTTACCCCACTGTACTTCGGAGCCAACGGCTTTCCCTCAGCACTGCCACCCCAGAGTCAGGACCCAGAGGACTGTGCCTTCGCCCCCAACGCAGGCGCGGCCTTTTGGAGAGGAGGGAGGAGTGGAGAGGACAGGGGCCTTGCTCTCCCCTCCCCAACTTGTTCCTCTTGCCCCCAGTCCCTGGCAATCCAGAGTTCCCGATATCTAGGACTGTCCATCCATCCACTCCCTGACCTTTTCCCGTCTCCTGGCTGCAGCCATGGAGTTGCAGAAGGGAAAAGGGGCAGCAGCAGCAGCAGCAGCTGCTTCGGGAGCAGCGGGAGGTGGAGGAGGAGGAGCGGGAGCAGGAGCCCCAGGAGGGGGGAGGCTGCTACTTTCAACCAGTTTGGATGCCAAGGATGAGTTAGAGGAGGTAGGTGTGGGGGGAGGGAAGGGAGTTAAGAAATTGGGTTTTGGAGGGATACTGGAGCGGATACCGGGTGGGAGGATGGGGTGGGGGGCGGGGGAGGAGGCTTTCAAGTTTTTTCTGAAGTAACACAAACACTGCTCCAGCTTCCTGCTCCTGAGGGAAGAAGTGTGGGCCAACTTCCTGGACAGGTTGTCATAGTAACAGCAGCCACTAGTATGAAAATGGGTCGGGGGTGTTGGTGAAGGAAGGGATACAGCATCCAGGTTTACCGAATTTATTTTTGACATTCCTTTCCACATACACACCACAGCTATTTTTACTATCAACCCTGTTTCAGACTTAGGTCAATATATTGAGTTGAGATGTAATGTATGTGTGTGTAGATGTTTGGGGGCTGGTAAGAGCTGGCAGTAGACCTTGGACCCTCCTGTTAGATGCTATCATTGACTTCGTGTAGACACAACCAATTGTCAGTGATGTTAACTGGGCATCTAGAATGAGTGAAGACTTAATAAAAGTGAGTAGTGTTTAGTTTGGTGGCATCAGCCACAGTAGTGGGGTGAATGGTACTAGGGATTCTCCTTCAGAACCAGATAGCACACACAGAGGAGAGAACACATCGCTTCTGAAAAAGAAGGTGGAGCGAAGAAATGGAATGGACCTGAATGAGGACTTCAGGGGACCTGATAGTTGCCCCTCGTGTCCTTTTACCCAGCTTCTTCATTCTGCCATCCCAGAGTTGATCACGTATACCTTTCCACTGCTACAAACGAGAATACGTACTTAACAATATGAGATCTAGGCCGGGCGCGGTGGCTCACGCCTGTAATCCCAGCACTTTGAGAGACCGAGGCGGGCGGATCACAAGGTCAAGAGATCGAGACCATCCTGGCCAACATGGTGAAACCCCGTCTCTACTAAAAATACAAAAATTAGCCGGGCATGGTGGCTTGTGCCTGTAATCCCAGCTACTTGGGAGGCTGAGGCAGGAGAATTTCTTGAACCCGTGGGCAGAAGTTGCAGTGAGCCAAGATTGCGGCACTGCACTCCAGCCTGACGACAGAGCGAGAGACCCCGTCTCAAAAAAAAAAGAATATGAGATCCAGAACTGAGACGTGATTGCTTAACTGTTTGTAAGGCCTAATATTCAACTCGGTGGTTATCCAGGGACAGGATGAGTACATTAACAGGCCTTGGCTCTTCACTGGCTGTTTCCCTGCTTTTAACTTTATCAGCTATTAAAGGGTGGGCAGGCAGACAGGTGAAATTCAGAATTTAGATTTGAAAAAATGAGTCAGATACAAGATGGTAGAACATACATGCAAAAATGAACTTTGTCAATCAAGAAGTGGCTGGATAGTAACTTTGTGGATTATCCACCGGCAAATGTCTACTTGTAGTCTGCCTTCCCATCATGCTTTTCCCTCATAATTCTGTGGGCATTCAGGTAAATCACAGTTTGTTTTCTGCTGTCTGTAGTTATCAGCTAAGGTAGATATAATTATGAATGTAAACACTGTATTCCCAAAACAGGTGAGAATGACTTTAAGACTGCCTGGCAATTGGAATTATCTACTTTTTAAGAAATGGCCACTGTCATTGTCAAAACATTTCTTGATCCCTGTGTACTAACAGTGGAGCTCTAGAAGTATAGAAAGTCAATAATGGACTGCCTTTGATCCGATCCCTCCATCAGTTTGAGTGGAGGGCAAAAGACCCAGGGGTTGGAATCCCCACCCTGATTCTTAGAGGCGTCATTGTGGCTCTGCTCTAATTCAATTCACTGAATAGTACAGCATCCTGTTCTTCTGAGCAGTAACGTGTTTTCTACTAAATGAAATGATGTGGCAGGAGGGGACCATCGAAGAGGGGAAGCGTGCATTTTCTGGCTTTTTTTTTATACTGAGAGTGAACTTCCAACTGTTTCCAGGGAAAAGGGGGAGAGAGGGTCTTTCTTTTTTTCTGATCTCCATAATGTGGATGTTTCCCAGTATGTCTCAAGCTCCCTCTTCTTTGCCCTTTGTCCTTTGCATTTGAATTTTCTAGCAAGACTTGCCACACTATTTTTTTTCCCAATGTGTATGGTGTGGTTATCCCCACTAGACCAGAGGGTCTCTAAGGGTGAGACTTACTGGCTTCTTCCTCTGGGTCTCCCCACAGATCTCTGCACACAGAAGTTATGAAAACTTGGTATTGATCGACTGACCTCTGCTTGTTCTGGCTTGGTTATTTTCCTATCACAGACCTACCTATTGCCCAGGAACACAGAGGTAGTTTCCTGACCATATATGCTTACTGTGTGCTGGGTCTGATAGGAAAACAGGATGGAGGACATCCAGGGTTTGCCTTTCAAAGCTTATCATCTAATGGCTTGAGTTAACACACCCACAAGAAGGTAAAAAAAACAAAAACAATAAACAAAACTGGTTAGAGTAGTGAAGAGATGGGTCATTATAATTGGGTGTGATTAGGAAAGACCTTCAGAAATTTGGAGTAGGAAGCACTGGTCAAGAGCATCCCAGGCAGGAACTCTTAACTCTTCTACCCTAGGGAACATTTGGTGTATCCTTTCTTCTCTTTGGCCCTGTTTTTCCCTTTGAAGGCGGAAGTCTTCTTGCCCATTCCCATCCCAATTTGGGGAGGGAATAGATAAAAATAGTGCCAGAGATTGAAGGAGTTTAGAACATGTAGTTCCTAATCTCATGAGCCTTGGTAGCTCCTGGTTTTTCTTCTGCCAAAGAGGAACCAATCACTTTTAAATCAGGCTGAAAGCGGGAGGCCCAAGAGCGTCCTTTTTTTTTTTTTTTTTTTGAGACAGAGTCTCTGTCACCCAGGCTGGAGTACAGTGGCGCGATCTCAGCTCACTGCAAGCTCTGCCTCCTGGGTTCATGCCATTCTCCTGCCTCAGCCTCCCGAGTAGCTGGGACTACAGGCGCCCACCACCATGCTCGGCTAATTTTTTGCATTTTTAGTAGAGACGGGGTTTCACCATGTTAGCCAGGATGGTCTCGATCTCCTGACCTCATGATCCGCCCACCTCGGCCTCCCAAAGTGCTGGGATTACAGACGAGCCACCGCGCCTGGCCCCGCGTCCTCTTTTTTTTAACTTTTTTTTTTTTTTTTTGAGGCAGAGTCTCCCTCTGTCGCCCAGGCTGGAGTGCAGTGGCGCAATCTTGGCTCACTGCAACCTCTGCCTCCCGGGTTCAAGCGATTCTCCTGCCTCAGCCTTCAGAGTAGCTGGGATTACAGGCACTACCACTCCTGGCTAATTTTTGTATTTTTGATAGAGATGGGGTTTCACCATGTTGGCCAGGCTGGTCTCAAACTCCTGACCTCAGGTGACCCACCTGCCTCGGCCTTCCAAATTGCTGGGATTACAGGCATGAGCCACCGCGCCTGGCCAGAGCTTCCTCTTAAGCCCTGGTTAGGTCTCAGGGTTGCATTTGGTTAGAGGTATGTCCCTACCTGGTTTTCCCCAAGGAATAATTCATATACATATGTGAGGAATCTCCAGGGAATGAGCATTGAGTCACTTCTAGTTTTTGTCCCCTTAAATCATAATTTCATATACAAGTGACTCATGGTTGTGGAATACTTTGAACCCAGCTTGTTCAGTAACTCTTCACCTAAGTGAGTCCTTGGGGATTTTTTTTTTATTTTTATTTTTTAAAAAGACGGAGTTTCCCTCTTGTTGCCCAGGCTGGAGTGCAATGGCGCGATCTCAGCTAACTGAAACCTCCGCCTCCTGTGTTCAAGCGATTCTCCTGCGTCAGCCTCCCAAGTAGCTGGGAGTATGGATGCTCACCACCACACCCAGCTAATTTTTTTGTATTTTTAGTAGAGACGGGGTTTCACCACGTTGGCTAGGCTGGTCTCAAACTCCTGACCTCAGGTGATCCGCCTGCCTCGGCCTCCCAAAGTGCTGGGATTACAGGTGTGAGTCACTGTGCCCGGCCATCCTTGGGGATTTTATGAGTTAGATTGTATATTCCTTTTCTGAAAATGAGGAATTCAGTCTTTTTTTTTTTTTTTTTGAGATGGAGTCTCACTCTGTTGCCCGGACTGGAGTGCAGTGGCATGATCTCGGCTCACTGCAACCTGCACTTCCCAGATTCAAGCGATTTTCCTGCCTCAGCCTCCTGAGTAGCTGGGAGTACAGGCACGCACCACCATGCCCGGCTAATTTTTTTGTATTTTTAGTAGAGACGGGGTTTCACCATGTTGGTCAGGCTGGTCTTGAACTCCTGACCTTGTACACCATGTTGGTCAGGCTGGTCTCGAACTCCTGACCTCGTGATCCGCCCACCTCAGCCTCCTAAAGTGCTGGGATTACAGGAATGAGCCACCGCGCCGGGCCAGAATTTAGTCTTTTAAGGCCACTGACTTCCCATAGGGAGCAGTATTTACCGAATGCTTTTTCTTTTTTTTTTTGCAGACGGAGTCTCGCTCTGTCTGCCAGGCTGGAGTGTAGTGGTGCGATCTCGGCTCACTGCAACCTCTGCCTCCTGGGTTCAAGCGATTCTCCTGCCTCAGCCTCCCAAGTAGCTAGGACTGGAGGCGTGCACCACCACGCCCAGCTAATTTTTGTATTTTTAGTAGAGATGGGGTTTCACCATATTGTCCAGGCTGCTCCCGAAGTCCTGACCTCGTGATCTTCCCGCCTTGGATTCCCAAAGTGCTGGGATTACAGGCATGAGCCACTGCACCCAGTTGTCCTTGGGGATTTTATGAGTTAGATTGTATCTTCCTTTTCTGAAGATGGGGAATTTGGTGTTTAAGGCCACTTCCCATAGGGAGCAGTATTACTGTATGCTTTTTTTTTTTTTGGGAGATGGAATCTCGCTCCATCACCCAGGCTGGAGTGCAGTGGCGCGACAGCTCCCTGCAATCTTCGCCTCCCGGGTTCAAGCGATTCTCCTGCCTCAGCCTCCCGAGTAGCTGGGAGTACAGGTGTGTGCCACCACACCCGGCTGATTCTTGTATTTTTAGTAGAGATGGGGTTTCACCATGTTGGCCAGGCTGCTCTCGATCTCCTAACCTCAGCCTCCCAGAGTGTTGGGACTACAGGCGTCAGCCACTGCACCCAGCCACTGTATGCTTTTTACCAGACTCCATATCCACCTGGCTGAGGGAGGGGAAATGGAAAGGTTAGGGGGGTTCCTCCAGCTTGAGTCTCCAGCTTTGGGTATATACTGGCAAAGAGAAAGGCCTTCCCCCTCCCTTCTCCCCCATTTCATCTGCTGCTGCTCTCATGGAAACCATGGTCAGGTAGTCTTAGTATTAGAAAAATTAGTTCAGGAGCTCCTAGAGATTGTAAATATTTACTCAGCTCTCTAAGGTACTGTCATGGAGGGCTTACTCTGAACAGAGCCATTCTGCCAGCAATTGTTGGCATCTGAACCTATGATTCGATCTTTACTAAGAGCCTCTGGAGACTAGGGGAAAAGGGTTGCTATTACTTGATAGTAGGGATCTGGCTTCCTGTGGCTTTCTTTGAAGGGACATGGTCCTTTGTCACCCTGAATGATTTGTAATCAGTTTTCCCATCCCTGTTTGGAAAAGTAATTTCTGTAGTTCAGGAAGAGTAAAGTATCCTTTATACTTCTTGTCAGAGGCCTGAGTCAATTCTGTGGGTCACTGCTCAGTGAAGGAGCAAAGTGGCCTCTTGGAACAGAGAGGCTCAGCTAAGGTTGTAGAAAGTGAGAGTCCAGAATTTGGATGGGTGGATAACTGCAACGAGGAAAAAATGTGAGGCTCAGTCCTTGTTGCCTGTGAACAGAAAGGACTGGGCCTTACATTTTTTCCTCGTTGCAGTTATCCACCCATCCAAATTCTGGACTCTCACTTTCTACAACCTTAGCTGAGCCTCTCTGTTCCAAGAGGCCACTTTGCTCCTTCACTGAGCAGTGACCCACAGAATTGACTCAGGCCTCTGAGCAGAGCTCACGGGAGCTAGGGAAGGGGCCTAGAGAAACTGTTCAACCCAAGGTCTCAGCAATAGATCATTGCTGGAGGCTCAGCTAGCCCTTTGTATAGCCAGCTTTGCAGGATCTGGTACAGGGTACATCATTCAGGCCCCTCCCTCTCCCCTACCTTTTCCTCTTGTCTCCTAGAAGGCAGAAGTTTACAGAGAGTAGATAGGAGAGAAAGCTTTTTAGCCTGGTCAGGAATTTATTATGTCCTGTGGTAGGAGTTTTCAGGAATCTTTAAGGCCATCCCATTAGAATAGAAGTAGTGGCTGGGAGTGGAGAGGTTTTAGTTCTCTAAATTTAGTTGTGCAATTGCTGAGCTTCCCGCAAATTGAATAGTTTTTGTTTTGTTTTGTTCGAGACAAGGTCTTGCTCTGTCACTCAGGCTGGAGTGCAGTGGCGTGATCATGGCTCACTGCATCCGCAACCTCCTGGGCTCAAATGATCCACCCAATTCAGCCTCCCAAGTAGCTAGGACTATAGGCACGCCACCGCACCCAGCTAATTTTTAACATTTTTTTTTGTAGAGACAATGTCTTCACTATGTTGCCAAGACTGGTTTTGAACTCCTGTCCTCAAGTGATTCCTCCCCACCTTGGCCTCCCAAAGCGCTGAGATTACAGGCATGAGCCACCATGCCTGGCCGCAGATTGAATAGATTCTAATTTAAGTGAGGCTGTATGCTAGGTGCTTTCACATATGTCATTTTGTTTAATCCTTACAGCAACCTTGTGATAGAGGCATTCTCTGTTTTGAGGGGTTTTGAGTGGCTAAATTACCCAAGATTAGCCTAAGGCTGGCAAGTGGTGGAGGGTTCTTTCTATGTCATGCTTCCTGTCAGTTTGCTTATTAGCCAGCTGCTGTTTGATTTTGCTTGCCTTTCCTCTCCATTGATTCAGCAGAGATTTTTCCCTTTGGTAGGAAGGAATATCTAGAATTTTAGAATGCTATGCCACTCCTTGTTCACCATCTCCTTCTCCTCTGAAACCGTTAACCTAGGCTGTGTACAGGGCTTCCCCCAGATCTCCTTGTAAGAGCAATCTGAACCTAGCAGCTGGATGTAATTGATTCCCCAGTCTGTGATAACTATCTTGGGTAGAGAGGGATGATTTTTGAGACAGGGCCTTGCTTTGTCACCCAGGCTGGAGTACAGTAGTGCAATCACAGTTTATTGCAGCCTACAGCTCTTGGGCCCAAGTGATCCTCCTGCCTCAGCCTCCCAAGTAGCTGGGACTACAGGTGCACACGACCATGCCTGGCTGATTTATTTAGTTTTTGTAGAGATGGAGGGGGTTCTCATTCTGTTCCCCAGGCTAGTCTTGAACTCCTGGCCTCAAGTGATCTACCTGCTTCGACCTCCCAAAGTACTGGGATTACAGGTGTGAGCCACTGTGCCCGACAAGTGGGATAAGATTTAAAAACAGAGGAAGCCCAGCCGGAGGGTTTTCCTTCCCTCCCCTTATCATATATGAGGTGGACTAGGTAATACTGGATCTCAGAGCTTGTGGGAGAGGTGGGCTGTGAGAGTCATAGCTTAGCTTTCATGTGACCTCACAGCTCCTTTGCACAAGTACACAGGTGCTTTTTATTCAGGCTGAGCTGCCAATCTGACCTAATTTGGAGCATAGTCAGACCTGATATTAAGTTATAATAAGGGGCTTGGGGCTTATTTTAGCTTGAAGTTTTATAGCTGTGGGAGCTACAAACACTTGCCTTGCCTTAACACTCAGTTCTGCTCTGTGCCACCTTATGCTCTTACACAGGATAGACATAGGCAACCTGAGGATAATGGTAAAGGAGAAGCATGATTGTCTTTCTTTTTTTTTTTTTTTTATTTTTTTTATTTTTTTTTAGATGGAATCTTGCTCTGTCACCCAGGCTGGAGTGCAGTGGCGCAATCTTGGCTCACTGCAACCTCTGCCTCCCAGATTCAAGCAATTCTCCTGCCTCAGCCTCCCGAGTAGCTGGGATTACAGGCGCATGCCACCACACCCAGCTAATTTTTGTATTTTTAGTAGAGACGGGGTTTCACCATGTTGGTCAGGCTGGTCTCGAACTCCTAACCTCATAATCCACCCACCCTCTGCCTCCCAAAGTGCTGAGATTACAGGCGTGAGCCACCACGCCCAGTCCAATTGTCTTTCATTCTTTTTTTTTTTGAGACGGGGTCTCCCTCTGTCACCCAGGCTGGAGTGCAGTGGCACAATCTCGGCTCACTGCAAGCTCCTACCGGGTTCATGCCATTCTCCTGGCTCAGCTTCCTGAGTAGGTGGGACTACAGGCGCCTGCCACCACACCCAGCTAATTTTTTGTATTTTTTTAAGTAGAGACGGGGTTAGACCGTGTTAGCCAGGATGGTCTCGATCTCCTGACCTTGTGATCCACCTACCTCGGCCTCCCAAAGTGCTGGGATTACAGGCGTGAGCCACTGCGCCCGGCCATCTTTCATTCTTAAACCTCTATCCTATTATCCATATTTGTCAGTTCTTCAAAATGCTGCGATAGAACCACTTCTCAATAAGATGTGTGGTGATGACCTCTAAAATCAGGTAGAAGTAAACCAGCCTTCCTTTGTCCTTCTTTTGCCAGAATCATTATCACTGGAAATTGGTTTTTCTTAAACAGTTTTTGGGTTAATCCTCAAGATAAAGTTTTAAAAGGACTCAGGAAATAGTTTAAATGGTGATAATGGAGAGGTTCATTGACTTACGAGACACATTTTGTCAGTATCTTACCAATATTGCTTCTTCTGAACAGGGACCAGTGACTAAGGTTCCCTTAGAATGTTGAACACATGACATGGTGGAGTTGAAACCAGAATGACTGTTGGGTAGGCTTTAATGCAGCTATTTTCATCCTTGTTTAACTAGAGACCCTGGTACTTTTTTTTTTGGACAGTCTCATTCTATAGCCCAGGCTGGAGTGCAGAGGCGCAGTCTCGGCTCACTGCAACCTCTGACTCCCAGGTTCAAGTGATTCTTCTGCCTCAGCCTTCCAAGAAGCTAGGACTACAGGTGCACACCACCACACCTGGCTAGTTTTTGTATTTTTAGTAGAGACGGGGTTTTGCCATGTTGGCCAGGCTGGTCTCAAACTCCTGACCTCAAGTGATCCTCCCGCCTTAGCCTCCCAAAGTGCTGGGATTACAGACATGAGCCACTGTACCCGGCACCTGGTAGGTTTTCATTTGACCTTTGGTGCTCTATTTTTCTTTCCTCACGCTCTCATTGTTTTTAAAGTTTGTTTTTAACATTTTGGGGGGACATTTCAAATATAAAAAAGTAGAATAGTAAAATCTTCATGTAGCCATCACTCTGCTTCAGTACTTAACAGTAGATAGCAATCTTGTTTTATCTTCTTTCAGCTACCTCTGTATTACTTTGAAGCAAATCCAAGATATACAGTTTTATCTGTAAACATTTTATATAAAGTCTATAAGAAAAGGACTTTTTAAAAACATAATCATAATATTTATATCGTAACTAAAAGCATTAACAATAATGTTCTGTTGCCCAGGCTGGAGTGTAGTGGTACCATCATTGCTCACTACAGCCTTGCCCTCCTGGGCTCAAGCGATCCTCCCACCTCAGCCTCCTGAGTAACTGGGACCACAGGCATGCACAACCATGCTCAGCTAATTTTTTTCTTATTTATAGAGATGGGGTCTCCCTATATTGCCCAGACTGGTCTCGAGCTCCTGGGCTCAAGCAGTCCTCCTGCCTCCCAAAGTGCTGGGATTATAGGTGTGAGCTACCGTGCCCAGCCCTTAAGCATTTTTGACAGGCCATTTGTTTTGTAGAATGTCCTTCAGTTTGGGTTGTCTGAAATTTCTTCATGATTGGACTGAGTTTATGCATTTTTGGCAAGAAAACCATAAAAGTGATGTTATATCCTTTCAGTGCATCCTGTTAGAGGCACATAGTGTTAACTTGTCTCATTATTTAGTGATATTAACTTTGATCACTTGGTTAAGGTAGTGTCGTCCAGGCTCTCCTACAGTGATTATTATATTCTTTTTGTGATTAATAAGTATTTTGAATCTGTGTAAATATCTTCTTTCTCTGAAAAGTTTCACCTACTAGTTTTACCATCCATTGATGATGATATTTGCCTGAATCAGTTATTACTTTCACCATTTCATCTACATTTATTAGTGGGCATTGTACTGTAACGAAGAGCCTTCCTTTCCTGTTTATCATGTATGTATCTATCAAAATGGACTGATGGATTCTTATTTTATTCGATAGATGATAATATTAAGTCTCTTTTTTTTTTGAGACAGTGTTTCGCTCTTGTCATCCAGACTGGAGTGCAATGATGCCAACTCGGCTCACTGCAACCTCTGCCTCCCAGGTTCAAGCGATTCTCCTGCCTCAGCCTCCTGAAAAGCTGGGATTATAGGCGCCTGCCACCACGCCTGGCTAATTTTTTTTTCTTTTTTTTTTTTGAGACGGAGTCTCACTCTGTCGCCCAGGCTGGAGTGAAGTGGCGTGATCTCGGTTCACGGCAACCTCCACCTCCCGGGTTCAAGTGATTCTCCTGCCTCAGCCTGTCGAGTAGCTGGGACTACAGGCGTGTGCCACAATGCCCAGCTAATTTTTGTATTTTTAGTAGAGACAGGGTTTTTTCACCATGTTGGCTAGGATAGTCTCTATCTCTTGACCTCGTGATCTGCCCTCCTCGGCCTTCCAAAGTGCTGGCATTACAGGCGAGAGCCACCACGCCCGGTCAGAGTTTCG